>NW_020948931.1:0-22359 GCF_900497805.2 Vombatus ursinus | reverse complement strand
CACACACACACACACACACACACACACACACACACACACACACACACCTCTCTTCCCTGTAACTTCATGACTGAGAAATACGGAATTGGTCAACAAACAACCTAATAATATTCTCCATCCCTGGAGGAGTAGGCAGCACCTTCTTTTCATAATACCTGAGAGATCATCCCAGGAAGGGAAGAGATTTTTCCACTTCTCTGGTAGTTTATTAAGATCGGGAAGAGACGAAGAAGGTGGGTAGGAGGAGAGGATAGGCCCAGCCAGGAAGAATGACCCACTCCAGGTTCCATAACACTGGTGTAGGACAGGAAGAGAACAATGAAAGTGAAGCTGGATTCCAAAGCCCTGAGTCCTTACTTCAAACTTGATCAGGTTCAGTAGTAATGATAAAAATCACAAGTTCTCCTCTTTCATATAGCTGACATGTATAAAGTTAAGGGAGTACTTTTTTCATTTGTAGAATGCAATACTATTTTCAAAACAGTTTTAAACATATCACTGTAAGACCATCACAGCAACCACATGGACATTGTTACCTCTACTTCAAAGATGTGAAAACTGCGGCTGAGAGAGATTAAATGACCCCTATTCCACACACTTCCCCTCCTACTGTAGCATCCCCCTAAGTAGGAATTTTAAAGAAAGAGAATAGATATATTGGAAAACATAAATATTGTCTGACCTCCATCTAAAAGAACGGTCTAAAATTGGCCCTGCGGGAAGCTGGGGCGTATGTGTGATATGGGTACACGAATGCACCTGCTCCAGAGAGACACCATGTAGTGTAACCATATATGGAACGCAGAGGCGCCTCTGCGCTCTCCTGCAGATGTGGTGCCAGGATTCCTGTGTGTCCATGCGTGTCCATTTACAGACCTTGCTACTACATATGACTGACGTGAGCTTCTCATACCTCTGCTTTCCCCTGGTTTGGCCCTTCCCTTCACACACACATCCCTCCCAGCCTGGCTGAGGCCCTGGGCCCCAAGGTGGGCGACCAGCCCCCCACTTTGCTCTCCTCTCTCTCTGTGGGCTCCTCTTGTGGCTGTATTTTTGGCTCCCCAGGGAGTGGAATAAGTTGGCCTCAGTGAAAGTGAACTTGCTCATTTAAACCTGACTCCACAGTACTGCAGCCTCCTGCTGTGTTAATTATCCTGTAGTTCTAAACTGATTGCTGTACACTAAGCTTTAGCCCTCCTTTATTTATTTACCGACTACATTAATAGTTAAGCCTGTTCTTCTTTCAGAGGACTCACTGAATGCTGCACCTCATTCCCGTCCCCAGAAAGGAAGAGGCCTGGTACCTGAAGAATTCGCCCTTTGGCCTCCAACACTCATCTGCCTCCATTTTCTGAACCAAACAAGCCTGGGTTGGGAGATCTGTCGAATGTCAGACTCACCGAAGCCTCTCTGCATCCTTGAGGGGTCATTTGGTTCACCCCCTTGCCTCCGGGTGAGGCCAGCTCTGCCTTAGCCCAAACAAGCAGGACTCTGTGTCCTGTTCTGAGAGCTCTACAGAGGAGGAAATGGCCTTAGGCCTCCACAGGCTCCATCAGCTTTGCATTCCTGTGGCTTCTTCTCCTTTCATAGAGGAGTGCTTTCCTGTGCCTAACCTGTGTTTCTCACAGCCCCCTCCCCCCACTGCCCCCATTCTGCCTCACGCTCTTCTTGATGCACAGCCAATATCCCTTCACCTCCTTTCATCCCAGCTACTGGGATGAAGGCAAACTGAAATGGGTAGTATTCTTTGCAACTCCATCCTGGACAGGCATTTCTCATAACCCTGAACCATGCAACGTTTCAGTCCTTGTAGCTGACCCCAGAGAGACCTTCTGAAAGGACATCCTTTTTCATAAAGCCCACTCAGCCTCTATCCCTTGCATCTGGAGGTAGGGGCTGTAGCTTGCAGGCTCAGCAAGATCTCATAGGTTAGAGTGGCATACTGTAGGGACACACAGAGGGTCCTGGGGAAAAATCAATAAATCAAATGAATAAAAAAAGCAATAAAAATCAATAAATTAAGCACCTACTACACACCAGGCATTCTGCTAAGCTCTTGGGATACAAAAAAAAATGCAAAAAAAAAAATTCCTTGCCCTCAAGGAGCTTACAATCTAAGGGGGGAGGGGGGGAGGATGACTTGCAAACAAATATATACAAAGCAACCTATATTCAGGATAAATGGGAAATAATTAACAGAGAGAAGGCACTGGAATTAAGAGGGGTTGGGGAAGGCTTCCTTTAGGCAGGACTGTAGTTGGGACCCTAGTTTCCAATGGTCCAATGGCTATCTCGGTAGGACCCTGTTCCTACATGGCCCTTACAAGGAAAGAAACAGGCAACCTGATTATTCTTATATCTACAGAGCACTGGAGCCTAGAGATGGCTGAGAGGTTAGGAAGCCCTGGGCAGGCAGGGACAGGGGACAGTGGACAGTCCAGGCTCTGAGAGCCAGCATCTCTAGTGCACTATCGCCACCTAGTGGGAACTGTCCAACATCGGGAGATAAACCAGCACTAGCCATGCCATCTCTTCCTCCTCCCCATCCTCATGCCCAGTAGCTTTGAAATTAACCCAGAAGGTGGGACTGTCCCCTATGAACTCCTATCTGCTAAAGGTTGGATACCTTAACACCTTGGTTTCTGGGGCATTTAGAAAATTTGTGGAGGGAGTAGGAGGAAAGGAGGAGAATGTGTGCTACTAAATTTCAAGATTCACTGCATCACAGAATTAGAAGGGACCCCAATAACCATCTAATCCAGCCTCTCCAGGAAAAAAGAATGCATTCTGCAACCTACCTGACAAATACTTATTCAACCTTTGCTTACAGACATCTAATGATGTAGAGTCTCCCTTTTCCACTTTAGGATAGCTATCTGATTCCTAGGAAATTTCTCCTTACTTTATCTCCAAATGCCTCTTTGTAACTTCTGCTCATTGTTCACTATTCCTTTTGGAGTCAAGCAGAATGAGTCTAATCCCTCTTTCATATGATTTGTTTGCTTTTGTTTTTTGGATGAGACCTGTGATTTCATTAGTATGGGGGAACTCCCAATGCAGATCAACACCTGCTTTGCAACTTAAAGTCTTTGAGAATCTCTTGGGGGTGTTGTAGGTAAATTACTTTCCTATGGTCCCAAAGTCAGAATGTGTCATAGGCAGCTATTTTAACCCAAGTTTTCTTTACTACCAGCTAGCTCCTGAGGTCCTAGTGTGCTGTATTGCACGTACCTGCTGGTCCTCCAAATAATGGAACCTCTTCATATGTCATGTTCCCCCCCCGGCTGAAGTCATCTTGTCTTCAGGCAAAACATATCTGTTTCCTTCATTTTTTTAAAAATAATATTTTATTTCCCCCCAATTACACATTAAAACTATTTTTAAACTTCTTTTTTAAGTTTTGAGTTCCAAATTCTATTCCTTTCTCCCTCTCCTCACTCTTTCCTGAGACAGTAAGCAATCCAATGTAGGTTACACATATGTAATCGTGTAAAACATTTCCACAGTAGTTACTTTGTACAAGAAGACTCAAACGAAAAAGAAAGAAAGGATAAAGAAAAGAAAGAAGGAGGAAAGGAAGGAAGGAAGGAAGGAAGGAAGGAAGGAAGGAAGGAAGGAAGAGAGCAAGGAAAGGAAAAACAGCATGCTTCAGTCTGTATTCAGACAATATCAGTTCTTTTTCTGGAAGTGGATAGTATGTTTCACCATGGGTCCATTTCCTTCAAAATGATCCACATGTGGCATTAACTTGAAGTTCTTCACCATCTTGGTCTCCCTCCTCTAGATGCTCTCCAGCTCATCATTATTCTTCCTAAAATGTAGTTCACATAACTAAACCTGACAGGTTCTTACTAGGGCAAAATACAGTGGGCATATCTCATATTTCTGGAATCCATTCTTCCCTTGCTTTTGCTGCCATAGCACTCTGTGCACTTATATTTGGTTTGCAGTCCAGAGGTGTTTCAGGCAGATTGTTGCCTAACCATGATAGCTCCATCTCATAATTGTGAAGTTTATTTTTTGAACCAATTGTTTCATTTAAACCTATTATTTCATTGTATTAGACCTCATACCAATGTTTTAATATATTGAAACTAAAACTCAGTAAGTGGTGAACCAGGTGACGGAAGAGAAAGTTGGAAAACTCTACCCAAGTGAAGAATTCTGAGCCAGTCCTTTCCATTTTCCACTTCCTCTTTTTAGCCTCCTCCCTTCACCTGGATGCCCTGAATCTCCCAACCTAGTCAGCCCTAATCTAGGGAAGATCATCATCTCCACAAAGGAAGCTTTTGTTTTTCTGGTTGTTATTGTTGTTGTTGTTGTTGTTGTTTTATTATTGCTTATTTCCCTGGGAGTTGGTTCCCCTGCTGGGAAGGAGATAGAGAGGGACTGAGTATGAGCTCTGGGACAAGTGGCTATCCCAAGCCAGTGAAACTATGGGCCTAAGTATTGAGCCATCTGGGGGCCAGGAGACAAATGGCTAAAGAGATAAAGGAACTGGACAGACAGTTTTCAGTTTAGGATGAAAATGAACCAGCAAGAATGTTAGGTGCACCAGGCTGGCAGGACTCTTCTCCAAAAAACATTAAGGGTTTCCTCCCTACAGACAGAAGTGCCCAGTGGAGATAGCCTGTTTGTGGACCACAGCTCCATGACAGTTTTAAATGCTTCTCCCAGAACTAATCTTCCACCTTGGTTCATCACTCAGTTTTTCCAGGGGCTGGAGGATGTCCTATTCCTTAGAAGGGACCTCATTCTTTACCTCCCTAATACTGAGTTGCCCCCCCCCCCGTGTGTGTCTCCCTCTCTCTGTCTCTCTGTCTCTCTGTCTGTCTCTCCCTCTCTCTCTCCCTCCCTCCACCAGCTCTCTATTTCTGTCACTGTCTCTCTCTACGTGTCTCTCTCTTGATATATATGTATATGTATATTTATATATCTTCCAACATTGAGAATAATCTTGATTTGTAATGGGCAGTATTTCTTTCAGCCTAATGTGAGCTTCTAGTGTCACTCAGTGGTGAGAAGCAGTAATGCACAGTCAAAACTCTAGCACCATGGACAGCTCCCAGGAGCTCTAAACATGCATTTAAGCATCTTCTCTAGTCTTCTACAACCACTCCAAGACTATATTCCTAGATACGTTCATTTTAACTGTGGATTCAGCTTGGATATGCTCTCCTTCAGATTGAGGGTAAGTGGCTCTTAGTAGGAATTTAAACCTGGAAGTCTCGACTTACTGCTGCTTGCCACAGTTTCAAATGAAATATGCTCAGGAATCATGGTTATTGGTGTAGAGCTTAGGGCTCAGAACTTAGTGCATAACCTTCCATACTCTAATATGTGAAGAGCCTGCCTTTGAAGCCTAGCTTCTAAAGTATATGACTGAAGGGAAGCATAGGGTACTTGTAATAAGCCCAAGTGGGAATGGGGGAGAAGGAAGATCTCTAGAAAGGAAGAAAAAATGTGTTGGAATCCATATAATATCAAGAGAATTAGAGGAAATCACCCAGCATATTGAGTGGACCTCCTGGAGTGGATTTAGAAGAGACACTGGTAAGAGTTGCAAAGGATGGGCAGGCATGCATGACTTTTGATCTCTATTATTGGGAGTAGCCCACTCCCTTGATGAAATTGCAGATCCATTGAAGTACTAAACTCAGTCCTCATCTGCATCTCATTTTGCCCTCTTTTTTTCCATTTCTTCTTCAAAGCCAGAAACTCAATCCCCAAGATGTTCACAAAGAAAACACTGAGTACCAGTGCAACCTCTCATTTAGAATCATAGGATATTAGAGCTAAGAGGGATCTTATAGATCATTGAGTCCATTAGCTTCATTTTAAGGATGATTAAATCAAAGCTCAGAGTGATTATATGAGTCATACAAGATCACACAGTTAACCAGTGGCATAGTTAAGACTAGAACCTAAATCTACTAACATCCAGTCTAGTACTATACCATAATATTAATCAACTCAATGAAGATTTATTAAGTGCTTACTACATGCCAGGCATTAGGGCTACAGTGAGAGAAGTAAAATAGTCTGTGCCTTCAAAGAGTTTATATTATATTGGAGGAGACTCTGTGTGTACATATATATGTAATATTATATGTGGACAAAAACATAACACAATTGCTAGAACTTGTATAGTATTTGTATAGTTTACAAAGAGCTGTGCATATGTTACCTCATTTGATTCTTGCAACAACCCTTGTGAAGTAGATGCTTTTATTATCCCCATTTTGAAGATGAGGAAACTGAAGTCAAGAGAGGTTAAGTGACTTGTACAGGGTCCTACAACTGGTAAGTGTTTGAAGTGAAATTTGAACTCATGTCTTCCTGACTTCAGGCTTTCCACTGTGCCAACTACTCAATACTCAAATGGATCTTTGATCTCATGAATTTGAGAGCTCCCTCCAACAAGTCATCCATGCCTACTCAACTTGTGCAACTTGGCCAATATTGTCCTCAAAGTTTGGGGGAATTAGGAAATGCTTCATATAGAAAATGATGAACTTTGAAGGAGACTAGGAATTCTAAGAGATAGGAAAAAGGAATGAGTGAGTTCCTGGCCTGAGGGGCAGCCTGTGGAATGGCAGTGAGATAGGACTTAGAATGTCTTGATCAGCTGAACAAGCATTCTATTTTGGGTCCTATTTCCTATAGAAGTTGATTCACTGTGTTTGCTGAGAAGAGGTAAGAACTGAGCTGGCTTATGGTGTCCCTCTCACTTTTAAAATCTCTTGTTCCCTCCAGACTTCAGGATCAAATCTAAGGCCCAGAGTGGAGAGAACCTTGGTCTAGGAACCTGCTAACTTAAACTCCAGTCCTCATCTCTTGGTAATCAACTGTGTGGTGGTGACCTAAAAGAAGTTGGGCTAGATGACCCTTAAGGCCACTTGCAGCTGCACATTCTATGGTTCTTTGGTTCTAAGCCCCTGGGAGCATCAACTTATGTATCTCTCTTTTTTCTATCTGGGTCAGAAAAATTTTGACCCACAGATCAGACCTGGAGGACCCCTTGCTTACTATCAGTTCAGGATTGCATAGTCCATTACTAGTCAGTTTTTGTAGGAGAAAAACATGACTTTTCAACAATTAGGGCAATTTGAAAATGGGATGAGCTACCACTGGAGATAATAGTCTATATTTCCCTGGAATCCTTGAAACAAAGACTGGCTGAGGGTATTTTGATGGGGATTCCTAGTCAGACAGAGAGTAGTCTAAATAACCTGAGGTCCATTCCAACTGAAGTTATGATTTGCCTTCATTGGACTAGAGTTCTATCAGGTGGAGT
The DNA here is from genome assembly GCF_900497805.2 of Vombatus ursinus. NCBI lineage: Eukaryota > Metazoa > Chordata > Mammalia > Diprotodontia > Vombatidae > Vombatus > Vombatus ursinus. The sequence continues at coordinate 15,062 of NW_020948931.1, read as the reverse complement.
TTGAGGCTATGGAAAGTTTAGTATATTTCAATACTGGAGACAATCGTCTGTGGTCTCAGGGATGACTCTTTATTCAAGTTGACACCCTACATTGTTGCATTTGCTTCAGGTATTTGGCTTGTCCTTGATTTAGGACTTAAATTTCTCAATGTGGAGTATGTTGTTCAGTTCTGGGTGAAATTTTGGAAGGGAGGAACACTGACAAGCTGGCATATAAAATGGGGAAGAGAGAGCTGGAGCCCAGACACATGAGAGGCGCCCTGATGAAGAGGGCACTCAGCCACGCCTTACTATAGAAGTGCCCTGGGGAAGCCTCAGGCCTTTGGACAAACAAGAGGAAACTGCTCTGATCATATATAGTTATTCCTTCCACATTGCAACTTTCTCCATCATGGTTTCAACATATTATGTGTTGGCATAAGGAATTAAATGGGATTTTTTGGGAGTTTTGTGGAAGCTGTAGACAACATGTGAAGGCCAGCAGATGACATAGAAAAAGTTTAGAAACTCAGAAATGCATGATATATATATAGTATTGTATAATATCAACCCAAATTTTACAATAAGGTACCCCATAAAGGAAAAAGAAAAAATTCAGACTTCTCTGGGATGAAGGGAAGGTCAAAAAAATGTATGCAGATTTTCCACAACCCAGGGCACCGTGCTTCTAATCCCTGCAATGTGGAAGGGATAACTGTACTTGTAGCAGAATTGAAGGCTCTGAACTAAACTTTTCAAAAATGACAATTTCCTCTTTAGTCCTTTTGGGTTGGAGTGAGAGTGAGAAAACCTAAGTCCCTTTTATGTTTCCATTCCCATAGACCCTAGAGAAATTGCTCCTGATGGGTGGGGAGAAATTTCTTTTCCTGCTTTTAACCAACTAAAGCTTCGAAGAGGAGCAGATACCATAGAAACCTAAGTCCCCCAAAAGGACAGGGCTTCGTTTTGCATGTCTCAAAGCCCCTTGGAAAGCTCAAGGGTACCAGGTTCAAGGAGTGGATGGCTCAGCTTGCCCAGTGAGTCTGGCCACTGCCTTGACTAATAAGTCTCCAGCCCTGTTCTTGTCTAGAACTAAGGCTACAGTAGCTAGATACGTTCCAGAACCTAGAATCACAGGATCATATTTCATACTGGAAGAGACCTCAAAGGTCATTTAGTCATGGGATCATAGATTTAGAGCTGGAAGGGACTTCATTTCACAGATGACAAAACCAAGGCCCAGTGGACAAAAATAACAAGGTCATACAGGTAGCATATCCTTGATAGGAATTTCAACTTGAGGTCATCTGGATCCAAATTATAATGAAGTCTTAACAGTTCCAGAATATGGTAGGTAGCTAGGAGGTAAGTTTAGAGGACTGGGGAAGGACACAAGAACAAACAATAAATGATAAGTTCTGAGAAGGAAATAGCAAGAGATGAAATGATTTTCCAGGCAGATATACAAGTCAAAAATATACCTGTTCACTGCTTATGTAAAATAAAATTGCAAGGAGCTAGTGAGTTAGTAGGCAACTCTCAGCCCTCATAGCATTTCATGAATTTCTGCCTTTCCAAGTCTATTCTGCCTTTGTATAGCTGTTCAACCAATAAGCACCAGCTGGTGGTAACATACATTATGTGACTAGGCTTATGGTCAGGCTGCAGCAATTGTGACATCACAAAGCTTTTTGTTTTTAACCTCTCTTATAGATAGTGAATTGGGCACAAGAATCCTTCAAGATCACCAGGTAGCCTTGGACAATAATAATAACTAATATCTGTATGACAATTTACTCCTGCAAAATCCCTTAAATTGCCCACAAAGTATAGGCTAATACCTTTAAATTGTAATAGCCAGAAAGGTGTTACAATCCCTTTAAAAGAAGACAATCTGTGTCAGAGAGCAGAGGGAGCTGAGATGGTTGCTATGGAAACAATTAAATGTGCATTTTATTTTTCACAAACCCAGCTGAGGTACTGATCAGGGAAGAAGTGGAACTAGAGCTTGTAGGAGAAAAAAAGGCATATAAACAAAATATGAATTAATTAATGGAAGACTGGTGATTAAAAGGGTAAATAATCTTGAATGAGATTCACATATAGGAACGATTATTCACTGTTCTCATCTCAAACTTACTCAAGTGTATGTGCTCTTTGAGTGAAATGGTCGGAATCTCTGAACATTGCTATTCTCTTTGGCTCTAGCTCTTCTCCTCACTCCTTCTCTTTCTTCCCCATTTGGCCCAACATGTTGGTAAATTAAATGTGTATATGATACAACCCCACTATACATAAATTGACCTTGAAAACAGCTCTGAGGTGGTTGTTTTAATTATCCCCATTTTACAGGTGAGGAAACAGGCACAGAGAGCTTAAGTGACTTGCCATTAAGAGGAGTATGGTGTGTGTGAGGGTGGTGGTCTACATCCTCTCACATGGATATGTGAATACCTCCTCATTCTCTGGGCTGGCTTGATCTCTTTAAATTCTCACAATGGTGGATTTAAATTTCCACAGAAGGACCACCTCAAATTCTCTCAGGTTCCATAGGGTAACTCTGTTGAGGAAAAATATATATCTCCTCCTTAAGATTCTAGTTGTTCAGCCCTGACTGATGCATTTCTACTTATATAACCAGGTACTTACATTGACACTTAAAGACATCAAAATAATCAGTTAAAAATAAATCAAAAGTAATAATAACACCAGAGATATTCATAAATTAAAGTAAATGCATAAATAATAAACTCATCACAATCCACACAGAAACCTGTATGGCACTCCCCCACCAATACACTCAATATTTGTGAGGATCAGTGGAACCAAGTGGGCACATAAGTAAAACCCATGTGCTCAGAGTAACTCATAGCTCTAGACTTTGGCATCCTTTATCTATCTCAGAAACTATCCACAAAATTCTTTGATGAATGTAACTTCTCTATAGATGAGAAACTTCCACTTCAAACCTAAATGTGTGTATATAGTTGATTTATTGAGTGACTTGTATGATTCTCTTGCTTCCGTTCTGTTCCCCTATTCAGCTAGACTTACTTCTGAAAACAACTATAGAATCCAGTATTCCCAGCTTAGCTGATACGGTTCTGAAATCTATCCTCTCATCTCCCCTTCTTTTCTCCTTCTTGGTTCAAACTATCATCAGATAAATAATGTTTGTCCCACAATCATACCATATAGTTTTGCTGTTCATATCTCCCCCCATATGCAATAGCTTGTCATAGTTAGCACAGCAACAACTATCTCAGAACTCTCGGAACAATAGCTACACAGCAACTGGAACTTAGAGAAACTATTTCCTTCAGAACTCTGAGCAGGACTTGGTTCCGCAACAGCCTATAAAGGGATAGTACAGAACCTCTTGATAAAGAGCTGACAAGTGCCTGAGGTGAGACTTGAACCTAGCGAGGTCTTCTGGCTCTAAGCCCAGTATGATATTTTATTCACTACCCTTGGCTGTATTTCCAAGTGTCTCCCCATACTGGGCATTGGAAAGAGGGGATGGAAGAGCACTAGGAAAGAAGGAGGACAAAACAACTATAAGAAGAGTCTGGTTCCAGCTAGTTTTTATCTCTACTTGTTATTTTGTTATTTGCCCCAAAACACACCCAGTACATTCCTGTCCTCATGCGTTTGCTGACATTGGTCCCTATTTTTAGAATGCCCTTTCTTCCTATCTACACACCTGTTGAATTTCTATGCATCCTTTAAAACCCAACTCACATACCACCTTCTCCACGAAGCTTTCTCTGAACATCTCTCTTCTACCCCAGATCGATAACAACCTACCTCTTCGGCTCTCATGTGACACTTTTAAAATCATCACCTTCCCCGTACTAGGCTGTGGGCACCAGAAGAGTAGGGACTGTGTCTTATTTAAGCATTGTATCTCTCTCAGGTCCTAGAATAGAGGTTTTTACAAGCGGGCAAGAAGCAGAGACAAGAAGTGTACAGGTCTTAAATGAAGTTTAAATCAGCATTTGAACCTTGTTCAAAGTGTGAAGAACTTCTTTGGATTAAATTTGATCTGATTGAGGGCAGCTAGCAATTCATTAGCTGGTCAGAGGCTCAGCAAGCCCTTCACCACCATCATTCACTTTGGAAAGCAAAACATGTGTTTGTTCTGGGAGTTGGTCACGTCACAAAACAGGAAGAGCTAACAATAGAGTTAGCCCCAATCATTTGGAATTGAAGGGCAAAGAGGATCAAGCCCAGGGAACCAGCCGAATGACCTTCTAGAAGAGGCTGCATGAAGGCGGAACTGCATGAGGGCATCATGAGAAGAGAGAGCACACTGGGCTCTGCAGTGCATGGTAATGAGTTGTCTGAACCACATGAGTTCTCTACACGTGTGCCTTTCTACTGGTGTATTCCGTGTTTGTCTCCACTCTTCCTAATGATGCCATATGTATTTCTGTGTGATACAGGCTTATGGGGAAATTGTTTTGTAGCTACTCTTCTGATAATGCCATCTCAGTAAATCATTTTACTTCAAGCTAATTGTGTGCTTTGGCTATTAAAAGTCAATGAACTGATGGAAGCTCATGAGCTATAGTTTTAGGGGTATAGACCTACAGAGTAACCTGAACCTGGAATACTTGTACCCCAGGGGACCCAAGCTGTGAGTTTAAGTTGGGAAGGTAACCCTGGAGGAATAACAAAGATGCCAGTGTCACTAGATCATAGAGTACATAGAGGAGTGTAAGGAAGATTGGAAAGGTACAAAGAGGCATGGTTATGAAGGACTTTGAAAGTCAATTTGCTCCTGGGGATAATAGGGAGCCACTGATGTTTTTGAGTAGGGTGTAAGGATTGGGGAGTGACATTGTCGGATCTGTGCATTAGGAAGATCAATTTGACAGCTGAGTGGAAGATGGACTGGAGTTGAGAGAATCTTGCAAAAGGGAGGCCAACCAGCAGGCTATTGCAACAATCCAGGAATGATAAGTGTTTAATATGAAGGCGTATATGAAAAAATCCAGCCGCAGACACTTACTAGCTGTGTGACCCTGGGCAAGTCACCTAACCCTGTTTACTTCAGTTTCCTCATCTGTGAAATGAGCTGGAGAAGGAAAAGGCAAACCACTCCAGTGTCTTTGCCAAGAAAACCACAAATGGGGTCGCAAGGAGTCTAACATGACTGAAATAACAGAACAAAATAAAACGGGGATTGTCTTGCATATACTTCCTCCTCTACAGGGATGGTGTGAGGAAACTACTTTGTAAATCTTAAATTTCTATATTAATGTGAGTTGAAATTATTTAATAGCACTGGATTTGGAGTCAGAAGATCTGGATTCAAATCCATACTCTCCTAACTCTGTATCATTGAACAAGTCACTTCAGTTTCTTTTGCTGTAAAGCAAAGGTGTGTGTTGAATTCTATGTCCTTTGAGTTCCCTTTGGCCTTTGAGGACTAAATCCCCTGGTTCTATGATCAGTCCTACTCTGTTACTACTTACTTGATCATTTTGCCTATAATGCTTGACCTCCTAGACTATAGAACTCTGCCTTTTAATCTGTCTTTTGACATAATCCAAGGAGGGAATTAATTCCCTTGTGCTAATGGTTCCAATAAACCATAACCCAGCCCACCCTCACTTGTCAGACTCAGGTTTTATCTCCTTTCAATAATTAGTTTGCCAAAGCAAGTTTCTCCCAACATCTCCTCCACCCACCAGAGGGACTTCATAGACTCCATCTTTTAATCAGTCATTGGTCAGTGACTTCAGGAGACTGATAACTCTTTCTGAATTAGCATGCTATGTGCCATTCTGGTAGTATGCCAAAGCAAAGACACAATAAAGACAGGGAGATGGGAGCTTTGTCTCAGAGTATCAAAATTTAGAGAGCCCCATACTTAGAAACAAATGAACTTAGCATTTCTTTAGCAATAGTTCTTACTTAAATCAAGTAACCAGATGGCGTGCTTACCCTTACCCCTTTAACTCCTGTCAGTTTCTTCCTAGGCCCAAGTAGCCTTGTGATGTACTGGGATTTCCACTCCTGTTGGGCATGCTCAGGTGTCCATCATCACCCTACCTCCAATCCAACAGTGCAGTAGCTGACCTTGATGTCATTTTTGTCCTCATTGAAGGTATCTGATAACATGACTGAAAACATCATGCTAAAAAGCATGGAAGCAAGCACATAGTCTTGCTTCACTCCACTGGTGACTGGGAAAGCATAAGAGCATTGCCCATTATCCAGAACCCAGACAAGCATGCCATCATAAACTGACATATAATACTGATGAACTTCTCCAGGCAACCGAATTTTGCCATAATTTTCCCCAAGTCCTCACAACTGACAGTATTGAAGGCCTTGGTTAGGTCTACAAATATTGTGTACAGACCTCTGTTCTGCTGGCCGCGTTGTTTGAGAGCCAAATATACATTTGCCTAAAAGACTATTTTACAGAGAACTCAGACAAGGCAAGTGCTTACAAGGAGGTCAGAAGAAGCAATACAAGGACACTCTCTAGGTTTCTCTGAAAAACTTTGGAATTAATTGTGTGACATGGGAGACACTGGCACAGGGCCATCTAGAATGGCATGCCTGCATCAAAGAAGGCACTGTGCTCTATGAGTGAAGCAGAATTGCAATAGCTCAAAGAAACACGAGATGCACACATTTAGAAACATCTGCACTCCAAATGTTCATGTGGACTTTTTGTGCCCGACCTGTCGTAGAGCCTTCCAAGCTTGTATTGGTCTGATCAACCACAGGCAGACACACTATAACTTGACCCCAACATAGTGATGTCATTTTGGTCCTCCTTGAGCAGGAAGGACAACAATCAACCCCAAACCCAAGGCCTTGCATTTTGAGGTCCATTCTTTCTCCTAAAGATCTCTCCCTCATCCTTCCAACTGAATTTCTCTTTAAAAAATTGATGTGAAGGTGCTATTATTACTGCTCCCCCAGACACATTTTTTGATCCCTGTCCTAGGTATCTTCCCCAGGAGAGCCTCATGGGATTTTGTGGTCTCTTCCTTGTGCCCTGAAGTCTAGGGCCTCTCCTAAGGCTTCCCTCCCCTAATTGAATTTGCCTTTCAAGGTAGATTATAATGACATTAATAACAATAATAATAGCTAACATTTATATAGCACCTACTATGTGCCAAGTACTATGCTAAGTGCTTTACAATTATGATTTCATTTGATTCTCACAATAATCTTGGAAGGTAACATTTCTATTTTACAGATGAGGAAACTGAGGCAAATAGAGACTGAGTGATTTGCCCAGGGTCACACAGCTAGTAAGTGTCTGAGGCCAGATTGGAATTTTCATCTTCCTGACTCCAGACCCAGTGCTCTATCTACTGCACCAACATTAGGAATGTAAGAGAATATTAATTTGCTATAAGAAATCAGGAATATGAAGTACTCAGTGAAGCATAGAAATACTTATGTGAACTGATACAAAGTGAAGTAAGCAGAGCTAAGAAAGCAATATAAACAATGACAACAATAAGTGGAAAGAGCAATGGCAATTGAAAAATTTAATCCCAAAGACATCCAAAAAAATGGAAAAGAACCTTTGTACAAATATTTGTACAAAAATGTTTATAGCAGCTCTTTTTGTGGTGGCTAAGAATTGGAAATCCAAAGGATGCCCATCAATTGGGAAATGGTTAAACCAGCTGTGGTATATGATTGTAATGGAATATTACTGTGTTGTAAGAAATGACAAGCAGGATCATTTCACAAAAACCTGGACTTACATGAACTGATGCAAAGTGAACAGAACCAGGAGAATGTTTTACACAATAACAGCAATATTTTTAGATGATGAACTGGGAATGACTTAGCTATTCTCAGCAATATAATGATCCAAGACATTCCCAAAGGATTAATGATGAAGTATACTATCCACCTCCAGAGAAAGAACTGATACTGATTGAATACAGATTGATACATGCTATTTTTCACTGTTTCTTTCATTTTTTTCCTTTTATTTGAGTCTTCTTGTACAAAATGAATGATATGGAAATGTTTTACATAATTGCACAAGTATAACCTATTGCTTGCTATCTCAGGGAAGGGGGAGGGGAGGGAAGAATAGAATTTGGAACTCAAAACTTTGAATAAAAATATTTTTTAAAAGTTTTTAAAAGAATGAATAGGAAAAAATATTTGATGATGAATATTGTAAAATTACAAGGAACAAAGAAGAGATAGGAGAAGAGACCTAATCCATTCCTTTGGGTAGGAGAGAGCTTACAGGTGTGGAACATTGTACATAGTGTCAGATTTTTCAACATTTTAATTTTACTGGTTTTTTTCCTTTTTTCCTTTTTTTATTGAGAAAACTTTGTCAGAAATTAATGGATCTCTGGGAGAGTGGGATATAGGGGAAATTTTTTTACTAATGTAAAAACAAAAGGGATAAATAAAATTTTATTTCAAGAAAAATCTTTTTAGATGATGCTCTTTAAGATGCTAGTCCCCAATGGGGTCTATGGTGTGTTCAGGGAAAGCTAGTAACTCTGGTTTTAAGTCTACCAAGCCATTTTCAGGGCTGTTCATCCACCTTTGGTGGTCACCTGATTCACTTAACTCTCAAATCTGGCTCCAAGAAGCTGTAGCATGTACAGTGGCACACAGCCCAGTAAACTATTTTTGCAGAAGGCAAAACCAGGTTGAGGGTAACTGAGAGGTCTCAAACTGGTCAGTGAGTTAGCGGGGTGTCTACCTTGAGTGTATGAAGATTTCTCCTTGGTGAAATGAACAAATGAGGACGATTTGTCCGAATGGCCATTAAAGTGGCTGAAGGAGGCACTGTGGAGTGCTTAGAGCTTGGTTAGACACTGAAGATGCCAAAAGTCATCCACTGGATCCAGAGACATCGCCAATCATTCTGACTCTTGTCTTGCCACTGGACTCTGATGATGCTGGAAGACTGTGAGACTGACAACTTTGTGCAAAGCTGCCTCACTCAAATTCAATTTATATGTGAGTCGAAAAACATCACCCATGTCATTTTACCATTTTTACCTACATCAAAGTCCTGCAATAGGCAAGTGATGAAGCAGCAGGTGCAGATACATTGGAAGCTGTAGTCACAATTCTGCACACAGGTGACCCAGGCCATGGAGTCACCTTCAGACTGGATTGAAGTAGCGGTGGGATTTGGCAACCCCCTGGGTGTCTGAGCAGCCTTTTTAAAGGAATGCACTGCTCACCTCATGGCATGAGGAAGGGGCTAGAAAAGGTGCTCCCCAACCCTGGCCTGCTTGCCACAGAATCCAGTAGACCTGAAAGACGAACAACTCTTGTTGTGAGAAACTCAGCAGGTATCACATCCAACTAGCAGCCCTGAAAGAAACAAGGCTGGCAAATGAAGACCAGCTTTCTGAAGTTGGAGCTAGATATACATTTTTCTACAGTGACTACAGTGATGGGGAGTGCTGTGAAACTGGCATAGGTTTTGCAATCAAAGCTAACCAACTGAACAAGCTTGTATGTCTACCAAAAGGAGTGAACAACAGATTCATCACAATGTAATTGCTACTTGTAGGACAATGCCTCACCACCATCATCAGTGTATACGATGACCCCTAATGAGGTCAAAGAAAAATTTTATGAAACCTGGAGACCCTCATCATCAATGTGTCAAAAGAAGATATGTTTATTATTCTGGGTGACTTTAATGCTGGAGTAGGCACAGACTACCAGACATGGCAGGGAGTCCTCGGGAGGAATGGAGTTGGAACAGAAATGATCACTTACTACTGAAGACTTGGGCATCTCTTGACCTTCTCATCACCACCACTGTCTGCCATTTACTCATATACAATAAATATTTATGGATACACCCTTACAGCAACCATTGGCATTTAGTAGAATATATCATTGTAAGGAGAAAAGACAGACAGGATGTGAGAATGATGAAGGTGATGTGTGGCACAGAGTGCTGGACCAATCATAGACTTATCCTCTCCAAGCTCAACATTCTCATTCAACAAATGTGGTTGCCCCAAGGCAAGATGACTACCAGAAGACTTAATGTGAACATATTAGAGTGCTTCTCTGAGTGGGAACAGTTTATTGATAAATGGGAAGGAAAGCTGAGCCAACACATGGTTGTCAACAGTGGAGCAAAAAAGAATGAGTAGCTTTCAGAGACTTGGTGTACAGCATCACATTTATTCATCTGGGCCAGACCACTCACAAACATCAATCTTGTTTTCGTGAAAATGATGGGGAAATTCAGAAGCTGCTAAATGAAAAATGAGAACAGGGTTTACCAGCAAGATAATTCATCCATCTCTAAGAATGCAGCATTTAACTCCATGAAAAAAAATGCAAATGAAGATTAGAGAGATACAGGATTCTTGAAGGCTCAATAAGAAGGCAGATACAATTAAGTTTTATACTGATAGTAACAATCCAAAGCATTTTTATGATGCCCTAATGGCTATTTGTGGATCAAACACCTATGTTGCATCTCAGCTACTCAGTGCTAATATAGCCACATTGATTAGTGAAAAGGACATGGTCCTGGAGAGATGGACTGAACATTTCCATAATTTTCTCAACAGAATACCATCAACCAATGCTGAAGCCATTGACTATATACCTCAGGTTGAAGTCAATCCCTCTATAGACAAACTTTGAATGCCATTAGGCTCCTTTTGGGTGGCAAAGCACCTGGTGCTAATTCTATTCCAGCTGAGATTTACAAGATACATACTGTTCATACAAAAGCTGACTGAAATCTTCCAGGTTACATGGCAAGAGGATGTTATCCCCCAAGAGTTCAAGGATACCTTTATTGTCCATCTCTATAATAGAAAGGGAAATAAGTTGTCCTGTGACAATCACAAGGTGTGTGTATTTGGGGGAAGGGGTCTCTTAGTAATTGCCAGCAAAATTCTTGCCAGAGTACTCTTTCACCTGATCCTTTACCTGGAAGATGGTCATCTACCTGGGAGCCAGTGTGGCTTCAGAAAGGACTGAGAAGTGGTCAATATAGTATTTGCTGCTCAATAACTCCATGCAAAATGCCAGAAGCAGAACAAATGTCTGTCCACAACATCTGTCAATTTGACCAAAACCTGCCATACTGTCAGTTGTGAGGGCTTGGAGAAAATTACGAGAAGATTTGGTTGCCTGGAGAAGTTCATCTATATAGTATGTCAGTATCACAATAGCATGATTGTATCAATTCTGGATAATGAACAATGCTCTTGCACTTTTCCATTCACTAATGAAGCAAAGAAGGGCTGCATGTTCAGTCTCATGCTTTTTAGCATGATGCTTTCAGGGATGTTGTTGGAAACCTTCAAGGGGGACAAAAATGGCATCAAAGTCAGCTACCATATTGATGGTAAATTATTTAACTTGAAAAGACTACAAGCCAAGGCTAAAGAGGAGGGAGAGTTGGTGAATTTTTTGTTCACAGATGATTGTGCACTCAATGCAGCTTCTGAAGCTGAGATGCAACAAAGTGATTTGAATTCTGTGGATAAGTTCACTTAGCTCGGCAGTATATTTTCCAGAGATGTCTGCCTAGATGATGAGGTTGACACATGCACTACCAGAGTTAGTTCAGTGTTTGGGAGGCTCCAAAGCAAAGTGTGGGAGAGAAGAGGTGTCAGAGTGCCTATCAGACTAAAGGTCTACAGAGTCGTTGTGCTGACCTCATTGTTGTGTGCTCGTCAAACTTAAACAGTCTACCAGTGCCATGCCAGGAAACTGAATCACTTCCATATGAATTGTCTTAGGAAGATTCTGATGATCACCTGGCAAGATAAGGTACCAGACACCGAAATCCTTCCTCTAGCTGAACTGCCAAGCATTCAGACTCTACTGCAGAAAATGCAACTCTGATGGGCTGTCCATGTGGTGTGAATGTCAAACATCCTTTTGCCCAGAAGGCTATTTTACAGAGAACTCACATGAGGCACGTGCTCACATGGAGGTCAGAAGAAGCAATAGAAAGACACTCGGGGCAGCTAGGTGGTTTCATGGGTAGAGGTCTAGCCCTGGAGTGAGGAGAACCTGAATTCAAATCTGGCCTCAGATGCTTGACCTGGGCAAGTGGCCCTGGGCAAGTCACTTAACCCCAATTGCCTCACCAAAAAAAAAAAAAGAAAGAAAGAAAGAAAGAAAGAAAGAAAGAAAGAAAGAAAGAAAGAAAGAAAGAAAGAAAGAAAGAAAGAAAGAAAGACATTCTCAAGTTCTCTCTGAAGAACTTTGGAATTGATTGTGAGATATGAAAGACACTGGCACAGGACCACCTAGCATAGCATGCCTGCATCCAAGAAGACGCTGTGCTCTATGAGTGAAGCAGAATTGCAGTAGCTCAAAAGAAATGTGAGATGCACAAATTCAGAGACATCTCCACTCCAAATGTTCATATGAACTATTTGTGCCTAACCTATAGTAGAGCCTTCTGGGCTTGTACTGGTCTTTTCAGCCACAGTCAGACACACTGTACCTGGACCCCCAACATGGTGATGTCATGTCATGTTGGTCCTCTCTGAGTGTGAAGGACAACACCCAACCAACCAGTCTCAACAGTGGAGAGCATGGTTTTTTTGTTTTTTATCATTAATCCTTTGGAATTGTGGTTGGTTGTTGTATTGGTCAGAGTTATTGAGTCTTCCAAAGTTGATTATCTTTTCAATATTGCTTATACTGTATAAATTGTTCTCCTGATTCTGCTCACTTAACTTTGCATCAGTTTGTACAAATCTTCCCAGCTTTTTCTGAGGCCATCCTCTTCATCATTTCTTACAGCACAATAGCATTCCATCACATTCATCCACCATAACTTACTCAGCCATTCCCCAGGTGATGGGCATCCCCTTTGGTTTCTAATTCTTTACTACCATCAAAAAGAGCTGCTACAAATACATATGGGTCTTTTTCCTCTTTCTATGGGATATAGACCTAGTAGTGGCATTGCTAGTTCATAAAGTGTACACATGGAACCTTACTATTATAAAAAATCCTGGACATGGATCTGAGTGAGATCCATATAAGCAGGAAATGTTTATCTTAGTCACAGATGATTTTAATATGTTTGGAGAATGTCCCTGGGTAAAGACCCAAATCATCTGGGAAATAAAAATCAGGCAAGAACAATGAGGTTGATTCTCCTCTAGTGTGGAGTTGAAGATCTGAGCTCTTTAGGACTGCTCATAATAAAGGGGTCACCAACTCAAGGGAATACCCACTGTCTCCTAATTTAGATATCTTTGCTTCTCACAGCCTCTTGACCACTCTTTAAACAGGTGGAGAATTGAATTCATTCATCATTTTCAATTTGAAATGTACATAATACCCAGGGTTGGCCTTAAAAGTGGGGCAGCACTGGATAGCTGTATGAAGATTTTGACAAGAAACTCAGGAAATTTATTCTTGAGAAGAGAAGATTTAGGGGGCATAAGTCAGCTGCTTTCAAGTATTTGAGGGGCAGTAACCTGGAAATAGGATTGACTTGTCTGTTTAAGGACAGAACTAAAAGCAGTGAGTACACATTGCAAATAGACATAGTTGGACTCAATACAAGGAATAACTTCCTTACACCATAACTTCCTAATAAGTAATGCTGCTGAAAAGTGGAAAGTGCTCCTTCAGGAGGAAAGAATCTATCATCTGTGGATGTCTTCAAGTGGAAACTGGATGAACACTTGTCAGGATGCTGCATAGTGGGAGTAGCTGACCATTGAGGTCTCTTCCAACTTGGAGGTTCTAAATTCTTTCTGTAAGGGGAGATAGAGACTCGCCTCTGCCCTGCCACCACCAAAAAAAAAAAAGTCTCCTCCACCATGGAACTGAAAACTCTACCATTGGAGGTTCATCCTTTGGGATTAAGGCATCTTCTATTCCAATGCAAAAATACCCCTAAAGGAGGCATTAAATTACTCTTGGGGCTGCTTTAATTTTCCAATTTAATTAAACAAGCATTTCTTAAGCATCTAATATGTGCTAGGCACTGTGGATACAAAGAATAAAAGTAATAACAATTGACGTTTATATAGTTCTTTAAAATTTACAAACCATTTACTTTCCTTAGGACAACCTTATGAAACACAAAGTACATATGTTATCAGCCTCATTTTATAGTTAAGGAAACTTAGACTCAAAGAGGTTAGATAACTATCAATCAATAAACATTTGTTAAGTGCCTACTCTATGCAGGCAAGAGTCAGTGCCTGTCCTCAAGAAATTTACAATTTAATGGGGGAGACAACATGCAAACAAAAATACACAAATCAAGCTATATACAGGATAAACAGGGAATAATTAACAGGGGTTAAATAATTAAGAGGGGTTAAGGAAGACTTCCTGTAGAAGGTGAGATTTCAGTTGGGATGTAAAGGAAGCCAGGGAGGTAAATAGAGTGGAGGAGAGAAAGTGTTTGAAGCATGGGGGCAGCCAGAGAGAATGCCCAGAGCTGAGAGAGGGAATATCTTGTTCATGCAACCGCCAGGAGGTCAAGGTCACTTGAATGAAGTGTACCTGTTATGGAGTAAGGCAGAAGAAGATGGGAAAGGTAGGAGTAGGCTAGGTTAAGAAGAGCTTTGAATGCCAACCAGAGCGTATTGTATTTGCTCTTGGAGGCAATAGGGAGCCACTGGAGTTTATTGAGTAAAGGGCATGACTTGATAGTGTTAGATCTAAGACTTGGACTCAGGTTTTGTGATGATAGGTCCAGAGCCCTTTCCATTCCATCTTGCCACCTCTCAATACATTTCCTGCCAACTAGGGCCTTGCAAATCACTTCTGCTTCTTAGAATTCTTGACTTTCTTCAGGACAACTCAAATCCCACCTTCTGCAGGAGGCCTTTCCTGATTCCCCTAGTTGTTCGTGCCTTACCCTCTGAGATTACTTTCTACTATTTGTGTATCTAGCACGTTGTCTCCTCCGTTAGAGTGTGAGCTCCTTACAAATAGGGACTATTTTTGTTTTTGTACCCCCAGAGCTTAGCACTGCTTGTAAGTGCTTACTTAATATTTGTAGATTGAAACATATGCACAGATAAATATGATATGAGGTAGACTGTGGCAAGGGCAAAGGCGGGATCGAGACAAACTACTATAGAATA
>NW_020948930.1:1975-19303 GCF_900497805.2 Vombatus ursinus | reverse complement strand
ACGGTCATGAATCCATGTGTCTGGACATACTTATTCACATGGACACACGCGCGCGCGCGCACACACACACACACACACAATGCCTCATTAATATTCTGTTGTTCCCGGCCCATTTGCTGCTGGGGCTGTGTGTTTAGCGTCCGCAGCTGTGTTTGGTAGGTCAGTCCAGCCGAGCTCTTGGCATTGATGAATCCCTGATTCATACGGCTCATCATATAATAAACTCTCAGCTGTGCAGAAGGAAGGGGGTGGGAGAGAAGGGCCAGGGAAATGAAAGGGGTGGGGGCAGGGAGGATGGGGTCTGGGATTGACCCTGCTAGTGAAACCATCAGGTAACGAGATCTAAGAGCAGGGGGTCACAGGTGCACTGTGCAGGCCAGAGGGGGCTCTAATTAGTCTCGTTTGTCCTGCACTTAATGTCAAGCTCATTAAGAAGGCTACGGAGTTAATCAACATACCGCAAATTGGATTTTTAGTTCTGCAGCCAGTTTTGTGTACATTATGGAGACTCAGACACGATTAACTCTCGGGGAGAGGATTTCAGGCCAGGTGCTCTTGGTGCCTTGACATCTCTCTCTACATCCTCTTCCACACCCTACCTTTTCTCTCTGTTTCTCTCCCAAACTTCTTCCCCTGTGTCTCCTCCCCCTCCATGGCCCCCTCTCCCAATCACCTTCTTTTTCTTTCCTTAGGCTGTAGATTCTGTATTTAAAGTAATTTAACATGTAATCTAATTCAAAATTAAATTCACCAAAATCCAAACAGATATACAACTGAGACTTAACACCACTCCTTCTTTTTAAACTATCATGGCCTCTAGAGGAAAAAATATGAGTTGGCAGGTCCTTGCTGAGTGGCCCCAGATGACTTTTAATTACTGGCCTGATTGGGATTCTTCATGGTCCTTATTTAATTTATTTATTTATATCTTAATGAGGATGCTGAATCCTTGATTAAACCTCTAATGATTGGAGATTAATGGAAAATTTGAGTTAGATTTGAGACAGCGACATACAGCCACACAGGCAGATACAGAGAGGCAAGTGCCACATGGGTCCGTACAAAAGACCCACATTGTCTTTAGACAGTGCGTATGTACACAGACGTACGTACACGTGTGTGTATGTCTATGTACACGTCTATGTACATAGACGTATGTACACAAACATACATAGCTGGTTAATGCCAAAGACTGAATTGAACCAAACCCACTTGAAATTTGAAGAAGTCAAGGGTTCTTGTTACCAATCTGGCCCTAGCAAGGGAAGGAGTTAAGGGGGTAGAGGTGGGGGTGGGTCACTGTCTAGGTCAAGGTTTCTCAACCTGGATCCCACAGATAGATTTCAAGGGTCCTTAAACTTAGATGGGGGAGAAGTCCATCTTTCTTTTCACTAACCTGTAACTGAAATTTAGCATTTCCTTCAATTACTTTCATTTAAAAAACAAAAACAAAACATGATTCTGAGAATGGGTCCATCCATATATTTCCCCAGACTATCAAAGGGGTCCATGACATACAAAGAACCCTATGCCTAGGCTTTGGTCAGCTCTCAAGATCTGTATTTGAAGGAATTACTTGGTCATCATTTACTTTCCAGGACCTTCCCATCAATTATTACCTGACCAGGGTCAGAGAGGGAACAGGAAGGATCTCTCTGCTCTCCCAGCTTTCCTTACCACCCATGGCTAGGGCCCTCTTTCCCTTCTTCAAGTCCTCAGAGCTATTTGCATGACATCTCCCACAAACCAAAGACAGTACGTGAATGAGCAAGCTTCAGCATCCGCTCCCCACAGAGCTTTAAAAACCCTTTGGAGTCATCGGAGGGATGAGGATTTATGGGGACATGGGAGCCCTAATTTGGGAGGGGAGAGGTTTGGTTAGAGGCCTGAGGTGGTGGGGGTCGGGAGGAACATTTGAGAGGGAAAGAGAGTAAAATATCATTTTAAAGAGGAAGTGAAGGCACAGGCATGTGAGTCTATAACGAGAGGGACAATTTATGCCCAGGCACGAGTGCAGTTTGACATGGGAATAATGAAAAAACGTAGGTCATTGTGGATGACTTAAACCTTCAGCAGCTGAAGAAAACGTATGAAATGCAGAGGACATTACACGGTTGGCAGCCCCGCACATCTGCAGAGGGACAAGTGAAATACAGAGAGCCATTCTTTACCATAAACTGTGGTTGTTGGAGATGCAGCCCAGAGAAATTGTAATTACAGTGACAAGACGAATCAGCGATATTTAAATATTCATGAACAAAGTCTGGGGTGATCAATCTGTCTTTATTGTCTGCTCCTTCACTCCCATAATAAGTAAGTAGCTGGAATTCTCACCTTTCATCCTGAGAGGATCCCACTGCTGGAACGAAATCCCAAGTTTGTTAGGCCCTAGACCATCTCTTCTAACCATCTTGGGTGCTAAAGAGGGGCAAGTGCTGTTGGGCATGAGAAGGGTACTGATGGGATTGGTGGGGGGAGGCTATAATTGGACAGATGTTTTTAAAGCGCTTTATATGTACAAGGCCCTATAGGAATTCAAAAATAAAAATGAAATAACCCCTGCCCTCAAGATCTTTCATTCTTCAGAGAGATTACACTGTATACAGATAATTTGAGGAGAGAGAAAATATTAGCTGGGGCAGTCATGGGCTGCTATGGGAGGCACAACCTTAGATAAGACTAGAAAGAAGCTAAGGGGTTCTAAGAGGTGGAGGTGAGCAAGGAGCACCTGTCAGTGATGGGAGACAAATACATGGAGACAAGAATGGAATGTTGAGTTTGGGGAACAGCTTAGTAGGCCAAAATGTAGACCACGTGAAAAAATGATTTGTAGTAAGTCTGGAAAACTAGGTTGCAACCAAATTATGGAGAGCTTTCAACCCCAAGCCAACGTGTTTGAATTATTTCTCGTGGACCAAGGAGGTTTCTCACGAGGTTGAGAGCAGTAAAAGGTTGAAGAATCCTTCACCCTGAACTCATAACCTAAGCTAACTTGTTGGCTTGAGAGAATAGATAAATTAGATAATAGCCAGCATTTATATAGTGCTTTACGAATTTTATCTCCTTTGATCCTCACAACAGCTCTGTAAGGGAGGTCATGTTATTCCCATTTTACAGATGAGGACACCGAGGCTTAGAAGGGTATAAGTGATTTGCCCGTGGTCACTCAGCTAGGAAGTGTGAGGCAGAATTTGAGCTCTGGTCCGCCTCACTCCACCTTCTTCATTGAGTCACCTAGCTAAAGGGACAAAGCTTTAGGAGAGGTAGTATGATAAAGCAGAGATGCACTGACATGGAGTCACAAGGCCTGGATTAAAATCTTGGCTTCTACTTCATTAATATAGGCAGGTCACTTAATCTCTGTAACCCTCAGTTTCCTCATTTGTAAAATGGGGAATAAATACACTGCCTCCAGGCAAGTGCTTTATAAATTTTAAAGTGCTGTAGAAGTGTTAGTATAATATTTTATCATATAGATAACAGGGACATAAAAATATCATCATCATCATTGTATGTTATCCTTGGGCACCAGAGCTGCTCCTCTCTAAAGGCCTCTATTCTGGTCACCTTTTGAACCTGTCTCATTTTTCCTTCACGAAACCTTCTAGATATTCTGGGAAAGGGGTGTACTCTACAGTAAAGTACTCATGGGCATGGCCCAGAGAGCAGGCAGGAGCTGTGCCCATGTAAGCAAAGGTGGCACTATAAGTATTTTGGGACAATGGAGATGATAAACTAACTTGTTACTTCTGTTCTTCTTCTTGTCTGTTCCACGGTCCCTACAGTCCTAAAAGAATCAGGGCAAGGAATTGTTATTTTTGTTGTTGTAGGGCAGCCAGATGGGACACAGGGCCTAAAGTCAGGAAGATCTGAGTTCAAATTCGGCCTCAGATACTTACTAGCTGGGTGACCTTGGGCAAGTCACTTAACCTCGTTTGCCTCAGATTCTCATCTGTAAAATGAGTTAGAGAAGGAAATGGCAAACCACTCCAACATCTTTGCCAAGGAAACCCTGAATAAGGTAACAAAGAGTCAGACACAACTGAAATGACTGAACAACATCAACCCTTTGTGCCCCTACAGGTGACCACCCATATGAATGCGAATTCTGTGGCAGCTGTTTCCGGGATGAGAGCACGCTCAAGAGCCATAAACGTATCCACACGGGGGAAAAGCCCTATGAATGCAATGGCTGTGGAAAGAAGTTTAGCCTCAAGCACCAGCTGGAGACCCACTACAGGGTCCATACAGGTAATGAGGATCATCCAGCTGAGGGGGGAGATAGGGAGCCTGGGGAGAAGGAGACATGCAAGGGACTGGGGCTCCAAGTTTGGGGGGATAACAAGTGGTAGGAAATAGATAGTTGGCAGCTTGAGGCCAGACAAAGGGTCTTATTGAAATTATAGACGGAAACAGTGCCTGCCTTCAAGCAGTGTACATTCTGATGAGGGGGACATTAATCCTTTGGGGGATTAATTTTATTTTGTTTTGATGCTATATAGTGTTCTTCCCAGTCACCATTGCCTTGAATGCTTCCTCTGACCACTGAGGACAGTGAAGGGGATAGTGTGAGTGAGTTAGGGAGGTGTAAAAGGATTGTTTTACCACAGTAAAGACCTATCTGAGATGATGTAACATAAATTTGTAGTGGACCAGTCAATTTAGTTGACTGACTTTCTCCAGCTTCACTTGGCAACCCATGAATAGGAGCAAAGGCAGTAGGTGATGGGTATAATGTAAGGCTGAGCACTTAGCAGGGTAAGATAAGTGATGAGATGAAGAGCCACAGGATTTCTGACTAGAAGATAGAGTAGAATTGAACTGGTTCTTTGAGTGATCAGGGTAGGGAAGGGAAGAGAGTGTAGCCATTGCAAGGGTGATAGCCTGGGAAAAAAACTTAGAGGGGGAGAATGGAAAGTCACTGAGAGGATGAAGAACAGGGTTAGGAGATATAAGCAGAGGAAAAGATAGAAGGATCAAAAATCAGATAAAGGCATTTCAGAGTTCATGCATGGACGTGGAAGACTTACGTGTGATGGCAAGAGTAATTCAAATAGTTAAGCACAAACAAGATACACAGGGTAAATTGGAGGTAATCTCAGATGGACGGCACTGGGATTAAGGAGGCCTGGGAAAAGCTTCTTGAAGAAGATAGAATTTGAACTGAGTCTTGAAGGAAGCCAAGAGTTAGAGAGGTAAGAAGAGAGAGTTCCAAACATGGGATATAGCCAGTGAAAATGCATGATTTGAGAGCTGGAATGTGCTGTACAAGGAATGTCAAGGAGGCCAGTGTCACTGTATCTCAGAGAATGGGGAGGGAAATGAGGTGCATGAAGACTGGAAAAATAGAAAGAGGCCAGGTTATGAAGGACTTTAAAAGACAAACTGAGGATTTTATATTTGATCTAGGAGGTGGTAAGGAGCCACTGAAGTTTATTGAATGAAGGTAGAGGTGATAGTGACATGGTCAGACTTGTGTAGAGGAAGATATTTTGATAGTTGAGTGCAGAATACAGTGGAGTGGAGAGAGAATTGATAATCACAGTAGTCCAGATATGAGGTGATGAAGGTTCTGCCCTAGGGTGCTGGCAGCATCAGAGGAGAGAAGGGCGTACATACAAGAGATGTTGTGAAAGAAGAGACAACAGGACTTGGCAATCAGTTTGGATGTGGGTGTGTGAAGAGTCAATGATTGCTTGAGACCTTGGATGATTGGGAGGATTGTAATAGAGAGTATAGGAAGAGGGGAGGGTTTGGAAAAAAGATAGCAAGTTCAATTTGGGTATATTGAGTTTGAGGTATCCGACAGGAAATTGGAGATGCAAGACTGGAAGTCGGGATAGAGGTTAGAACTGGATAAATTGATCTGAGAATCATCTGCCTAGAAATGATCATTGAATCAATGGGAGCTGGAAGAAGAGAAGAGGGCCAAGGACCGTGCACAATATAGATGAAGACCCAGTAAAGGAGACAGAGAATGGAGCAATTGGATAGGTAGAGGGTGGATCAGGAGAAGGCAGTGCCATAAAAATCTAGAGAAAAGAGAATCAAGGGGAAAAGAGAAATCAACAGTGTCAGAAGCTACAGAGAAGTCAAGAAGGATGGGGAATGAGAAAAGGCCATTAGAGTTAGTGATTAAGAGATTATTGGTAACTTTGGAGAGAGCAGTTTCAGTTGAGTGATAAAGTCAGAAGCCAGACTGCAGAGAATTAAGAGAGTGAGAAGAAAGGAACAGGAACTGGAGACCCCTTGAGAAGATGACCTTCTCAAGGAGTTTAGCTATAAAAGAGAGGAGTTATATACAATGACAGTGGGGTTGGATGAAACATGAGGTTTTTCTGAGGATGGGGGAGACATGGTTGTGTTTGTAGGCAACAAGGAAGCAGCCAGTACAGAAGGAGAGACTGACGATTAGTGAGAGTGGGGGAGAATAGAGAAGGAAATCTACTAGAGAAGACAGGATGGGATGAGATCACTTGTACACATAGCAGGGTTTGTCTTAGCAAGGAGAAGGGCCACCTCTTCATGTTGTTGTTTGTCCTTTGTTCTTGAAGAAGACCATGACACCAGGAAGGTGATGCCATGACTTGTAAGTGAATTGGATTTAAGTTAGTGCAAAGTCGCCAGCCTCACTCTCTCCTCCAGAGCCATCTGGATCCCGTGGCAAGATGTGGGTCAGGACGACTGGAGATGGCTCCCACCTCTTCATGTAAGACAGAGGTGGAGGCGGAGATAGTGGCAGAAAGCATCTGAGTGATATGTGATGAGCAGGAGGGTAGAAGAGGGAGATCTCAGCTAGTGGCCTCAATTTTTTTAGATGAGAGGGTGGAGGAAAGGGATCCATGGGAGACTTAAGGAGGGATAAAAAGATCTAGAAAGCCTTTGGAGCCAAGTACCCCAGGTGGCAGATGTGGCCTAGCTCTTCTCCCCACTACATGAGAGTTTGAGTGACTTTCCTTTGGGGGATTAATTTTATTTTTTTGATGCTATATAGTGTTCTTCCCAGTCACCATTGCCTTGAATACTTCCTCTGACCACTGAGGACAGTGAAGGGGATAGTGTGAGTGAGTTAGGGAGGTGTAAAAGGATTGTTTTACCACAGTAAAGACCTATCTGAGATGATGTAACATAAATTTGTAGTGGACCAGTCAATTTAGTTGACTGACTTTCTCCAGCTTCACTTGGCAACCCATGAATAGGAGCAAAGGCAGTAGGTGATGGGTATAATGTAAGGCTGAGCACTTAGCAGGGTAAGATAAGTGATGAGATGAAGAGCCACGGGACTTCTGACTAGAAGATAGAGTAGAATTGAACTGGTTCTTTGAGTGATCAGGGTAGGGAAGGGAAGAGAGTGTAGCCATTGCAAGGGTGATAGCCTGGGAAAAAAACTTAGAGGGGGAGAATGGAAAGTCACTGAGAGGATGAAGAACAGGGTTAGGAGATATAAGCAGAGGAAAAGATAGAAGGATCAAAAATCAGATAAAGGCATTTCAGAGTTCATGCATGGATGTGGAAGACTTACGTGTGATGGCAAGAGTAAGGATAGGACCGCCTCTCTGTGTAGCTGAGGTGGGATGGAGAAGTACGTCATAGGAATTGAGTAAATTAAGGAAAGAGGGAGTCTATCCATCCATCTGTCTCTTGGTCTATCTCTCTGTCCATCCATCTTTCTATCTTTCTATTTCTCCTGGCTGTCTTTCTATCTAGATGTCTGTCTGTCTGTCTATCTACCTGCCTATTGACCTAAGTCCCGTAGTATGAGGTCAGGAGTTGGAGAGGGGAGAAAGACTGGGGTAGTTTCTGAACTCGTTGAGGAAGAAAGGAGAGTGTCCTGGAGATCTGTAGATAGTAGCTACTAGAATCTTGACTGGGTGATAAATATGAATTGAACGAACCTCAAAGAAAGACGTCACTGAGTGATGGTGGTAGAGGAGAGTCTAGAAGTTGGGGGCAGAGGAATGGGACAAGGAATATTCTGACTTCCCTGACAACCAGTGAATTGGGAGGGGCAAATTAAACGTGGAATTACAAGTGCTAGAAAGGTTGACCAGTAGTACCATGTCATCAGGAGGGAGTAGGGTCTCTCAGCTAGTGCAAAAAAATGGAAGCAGTGATAAAGGGAAAAAGGTTAAGATGACAGCAGGTTTTTTACTTAGGAGCAGGCCTTCCAGAGAGCACAGTGGAAGGGGTGGGTAGATCTTGGCGGGAGAGGGGCCTCTTGAAAGAGAGGCAGGATAAAACTCAAAAGCTTATGGAAGTGAAGGTGGAAAACTAAAAATATATTAATTAATTTTAAAAAATATGTAATTGGGGGGAAATAGACCTTCTGTATAAAATTTATTTAAAAGAATATAAAAAATAAAATAAAATCCTGTCAAAAAAAGAAATAAATTTTTACTTAATACAGCAGACAACAATACATTTATAATGCATGCTCTCTGAAAAAAAAGTGAAATAACAATAAAAAGTAACTAAAGTTGATTAAAAAAATTGGTTGGTGAAAAAGAGAGAGATGCAGGAAAGGGGAGTGGGCAGTGTAGGTTTTATACAGTGAATAGTTAAAATGAATTGAGGCCAAACTGAATACTAGTTTGGAGGTTAGCCTGAGGGTTGAGTTTAGTCTTAAGGTTAGGGGTCAAGATGGATTGAGTTTGACTAAGGCTAAGATA
The DNA here is from genome assembly GCF_900497805.2 of Vombatus ursinus. NCBI lineage: Eukaryota > Metazoa > Chordata > Mammalia > Diprotodontia > Vombatidae > Vombatus > Vombatus ursinus. The sequence continues at coordinate 10,634 of NW_020948930.1, read as the reverse complement.
GTTAAAGGTTAGGTTGAGGGCAGGATATATTGAGATAAAAATAAGGCTTGTTTTGTCCAGGAGGGTCAGCAGCTTTTACTTTGGAGGAAAGGACAAGCAGAGCAGTCCAAGTTCCATCAGGAAGATTGGAGGGAAGTGGAATTTTCATACATGTAGACACACACTCACATACATACATTCATACATGCATATGTATATATGTGTATGTGTTATATGTGTATTATATATCATAGAACATGTGTGTCTTTGTGTGTGGGTGTATATATATGTATGTGTGTATATGTGTGTGTGTGTGTGTATGTACTTGCTTCAAGAAATAAGAAACATTACAATTTGGCAAGCTAAAAAGTTTTTGTCATCTCCTCTGCACAGGAGAGACCTCTTATCAGTCATTGGAATGGAGAGAGCTGGCTTGTTGAGAGGCAGGGGGAGGGATTCAGTGACCTTTGGACAGTCCTGCTGGCTTAAGGGAGTCTGTCTGTGGAAAGAGCCAGACAGGAAGGAGGAGGCCGTGCCCACAGTTCAGTTCTCTCACTCGTATTCTTTTGGAGCTCTAACTGTACCGAGCCTCCTGATACTTGGAGAGGATGGTAGGAAATCCTCATTGCTGGTGCCCACGGCAACCCAAAGGCCACTGGAATCCCAAGGCTCCTACAGCCCTTTGCTCAAGATGTGGCTGGGGCTGGCAGATCATTAAATGCATTGGTGGTAACTATTGTAAATAGCAGATCGATAGTTAGATCACTTTGGCTGTTCATTACTTCATTATTTGTGGGTCCTCTGCACAGAGTGAGTATCAATATCCAGACGGCTGGCCAGTTAATTACTGTATTGAAGCAAGTTTCCCTCTGATCCTCAGCTCAGCTCCAGGGGGCTGTAGCAGAAGGAAGAAATAGGGGAATCTGGGATAGGGTTTAACATTGTCTAGGCAGGTCCCCATCCTCTCTGTCTCCTGGTCACACTGAGTGCCAGGGTCTCCTTGACTTCAAATAACTCCAGAGGAAACCTGAAGGGTCTGCCAGGTCTAAACAAATTAAATAGCCATGACTTTCACTTTTATCCTCCTCCCACCATTGTGTAGAGTATCACTTCCTTAACCCTACCCCACGCCAATTTTTGGCCTGGAAAGTATTACAATCTAGGCAGTGGGACTCCTTGACCGTCTTTTCTGTGAAGGACCTCACTGGTCCCTTTCCTGATTCCCCTTCCCTTCAGTGGGAGAGGAGGGAGGAGAAGGCACCATTACTGTGGAGAGAGGTTTCTGGGAAGCTGTAGAGTGTAGGGACAGAGAGTCTCTTGGAGCATCTGATCCATCTTTCTTTTCCACTTGTCCTTTTGCCTTCTGTCCCCTCCCAGGTGAGAAGCCCTTTGAGTGTAAGCTCTGTCACCAGCGTTCCCGGGACTACTCCGCCATGATCAAACACCTGAGAACACACAATGGCGCCTCCCCCTACCAGTGTACCATCTGCACCGAGTACTGCCCCAGCCTCTCATCCATGCAGAAGCACATGAAGGGCCACAAGCCTGAGGAGATCCCACCTGACTGGAGGATCGAGAAGACTTACCTCTATCTGTGTTACGTGTGAAAGGCGCTCCAGGGGAGGAGGAAGTGGGAGAAGTGAGAGAGAGATGGAATCATTGAAGGACTGCGCGCGCACACACACACACTCACACACACACACACACACACACACACACACACACACAAGAGAAAAGAAGAAAAAGAGGACTGGATTGATAACTGTGTTTGACCTTGGTATCTATACAAGATTCTCTCTCAAGGCTCATGCCATGGGGCTAGGTGCCTCAGGTCACAGGTGTGGCCCACTCTGGGACAGTCTAAGTGATTTTCATTTGTGTGGGGGGGTGTTTTATTCTGCTTTGATGGTGTTCTTGTGTTCTTCCCTGTCATCCTTGCCTTGAATCCTTCTTCCTCTGACCGGGAGCCAAGTTTAGGGAAGTGGGGGTAGGGTACATCTGGCCCAGAGCTAGGCAGGCTTGTTGATCTCCACACAACTGCTGCCTGACTCTCCCCAGACAGAGGTTGAGGGGTGGGGGACTTCAGATCTGGAGCTGGGGATGAGGGGATTGGATGGTAGGGTAGATGGAGTTTGTCATCTGCTGTAGAATAACAGTGCTGGTTGACTAGGTCCTGTGCCCTTCACCACACACACACACACACACACGCACGCACACACGCACACACACATACACATACACACACACTTCAATCTTGGCTGTTTTCTTCTCTCTTTCTTTATATCTAGTAATCCCCTGTTGGTGATATGAAGTTGTCTTCTACCTTCCCACCCACACTACCTTCCTTAGGTTCTAGTACCCAAAGTCTCTAGACACCCCCTTATATATTGAGCCTTCCAGGGGTGAAATGTCACCCTCTCTACCCAACTCTCCTTTAGGAACAACTCTCTGTGATGTGTGACTCAGCCTATCCCCACCCACTTTGCCATACTGCTATTCCTAATAGCAAGAAACAGAACAGCAGCCCTCCCTTAGCCCCGATAGGGCCAGGACTGTCCCTAGAAATTGAAAAAAAGAAACATGAAAACACACACACACACACACACACACACACACACACACCCCACAAATCCCACATTCAATTTTTATTGAGGAAGGTACACACAATTCAGTTTAAGAACAAATATTTATTAAGCATCTACTATGTGCATTGACAGGTGCCAGGTATAACAAAGATTTAAAAAAAAAAAGAACAATCCCTGTCGTCAAGGAGCTTACAATCTGTACAGTAATGGGCTGTTTCCTAAGGGAAATACTTAGAGGATCTCCACATTCCACCCCCAAGCCTAGTGTGCCTCCACATCTGGAGGAGGAAGATGGTGGGTGTGTTGTGTGGTCTCTTAGAGTATGCAGGAAGGCAGAGAAACAGCTCCCCAGTGGTTCCCAAGGTCCTCCAGGAAGGACAGTACTGGGGTACATAAAACCTGGGCTTCATCTTTCTCTAATCCAGGCCTGCTTCCCCCACTTGCTACACCCCTGAATCTGCCAAGGATTGGAGGAGGAGGAGGAGGAGGCTTTTTACTCTCGTTGCATTTTGCTTCTCTTCATGACCCCCCCCCCCCCATTCTCTTTCTGCGTTTAGCACATTGTACTTGAATTACCTCAGTTTTTTGTGACCTCATGAGCTTTCCCCCCCATGTATGTGTGGATTTGTTTTTATTGTTATTGTTTTTTTTTTTAAGGGAAGGGGGTGGTCTTTTTCTTGTGTAAAGTTGTAATTGTTTTTACAAACTTTTGTTGTAATCTTCCATCCCCATAGCACCCACTACTTATCCCCTGTCCGCCTCCTCTCTCCACCCCCCCCCCCAGCCCCTGGAGGGGCCAAGGGATGGCAATGCTCAGGATGGGAGAGTAAAGTCCTGTTGGTGCAGGGGAAAGTGGGAGGACTCAGCTGGAAGTCCCCAGGGGCTTAGAACAGTCACCTACCAGCCTGGCCTTTGTGAGTATGGCGGAGCTGCCCAGTAGTGAAGCCAGGCCATTTGCAAGGTCCGTACGGTTAAATCCGTCCCCAAACTCCTTTATAAAAAGCCAACCTTTCCCACACTTGTGGTCATTCAGGCTTCCAGGTCTGGATTATTTAGATTATTGTAGCTCTGGCCCTTGGTGTATATTATCATTACCAAAACTGGTATTTTTTTCCCTAGGCCAGTCTGGTGGGAAACTAAGATTTTGTTGTTTGGGGGGTTTTATTTTGTCTGTTTTGGTTTTGGTTGGGGGAGGGATTTTTTTTTCTGAAAGCTACCTCTTATGTTCGTTTGTCCAATTCTTTCTGTTCCTTTTCCCGTCTTCCCCATCCCATCGTTCTGCTCCCCTCCCCCAATTTTGAAAGCACATTGGCAATATTTGTGTTTGCTTTGGGATGGGCTGCTGTTTCATCTCAGGCTTTATTTGCAATGATTGTGTGTGAGTGTGTGTATGTGTATTTGTCTTTCTCTGGGAAAGTTGTGGCTGCATTTTATCTATGTTTTAAAAAGTGATTTTTAAGGAAGCTGTATGTGACGGGGAGGATCACGAAGAAAAAAGGGAAGTTGGAGGGATGGGGTGCTGCTGTGACCCCCCCCCCATCCCCCTGCCTTTATGCCTCCTAACAACCCCATTCAACCTCGTCCACCTAATCTGAAGGCCTTAAAACTAGGGGGACAGGTTTTGGAGGGTGGGGAGGAGTAATCACATGATAAGTAAGACCAGTCAGTGGTCTGGGGCAGGGGGTGGAGGTCAAGGGAGGGTGCTATTTTGCAGTTAGCATGAAGACTTAGTGCTTTGGAAAGGAAAAAAAGAAGTTAAACTTGAAATATGTGACTAGGACAGTTGTTTTGTTTATAATGTGAAAAGAGAGTGGTATCATTTTGGGGAGGGGCAGATAGTAGAAAATTCATTGTGCACTAAAGGTTCCTCACCCTGGGCCCCTTCCCTCTCCCTGGGAAGGAGGAAGCACTAAATGGCCACCTGGTCCTACAAATCCCAGAAACAAGGATTTTAAAGAAAGATAACACAGTTTTATGGGGAAATAATCAAACTATTCCATAGGATTAGCAACTTTCCTTCTCTCCCCCACCCCCAATATCTCTAGACCCTCCCCATCTAATCTGGGTCACCCCTTCCCACTTCATAAAAGCTGAGAGGGTTGAGCTGATATTTACAAAGTGTAATATTTTTGTAATATTTGTTAATTCCTTTGTCAGTTCTCACAGAACGCTGCCCTTTCCTTTTGCAATGTGAATGGGGAAAAAGAAAAAAACAAAAACAAAAATGAAAGTGTGCGTGCGCGCTGCTGAATGTGGGTGCTTTTTGTGTGTGCAGTTGTGTCTTGAAATCATGCAGTATTGTAGTAATCTGGTGTTACAGAATTGGATGGTACTAAATCAGAGCCAGCTGCCTCCCTGATGCCCCCAGGACTCTGCAGATTCAGGGGGTTAGCCAGAAAGGGGTCAGGGTGAGCTGTGGTGTTTCACAAACATGTTTGCATTGGACTGGCACTATACTCACCACCCCGTGGAGGCCCAGCCACTCACAACTCAAGTTTGGAGGATGGCAAAACCTACTTTTTCCTACCCCCCCCCATTCTCTCCCATTATCCCCCAGCCTAAAAAGAGAGATCTGAATGTTCCACGGCCTGGTTAGCTTTGGGGGTAGAATGTAGTGAGAAAACATTCTGAACTTTCTGCCTTTGTAGAATAGGACACACAAGCCTGGGCCTTTGAATTTCGTAGGAATGGAGGAGGATTTGGGACTGGGAGGTTGAAGAGAGACTTATCTCTCTTTCCAGTTGGGTCTCAGAGTTTTGTTTTCCTTTTCTCCCAGCTAGAGTTCTCTCTCCTCCTCTCTCCTCCCCTCTCTCTCCTATTCCTCTTTTTTTCCCTTCCCTTCCCTCCCCTTCTCTCTCTCTTTCTCTCTCTCTCTGTCTCTGTCTCTGTCTCTCTCTCTCTCTCTCTCCTCTCTCCCTCTCTCTCCCTCTCTCCTCCCCTCTTCTTCTCTCTCTCTCCCCCCCAGCCCCTTTCTCCCCTCTCCCCAAATCCCTTCAGCTTTGCTACTGCTAACAGCCAGCTCCTGCTGGATACTGCCTTACACATCTGTAGCCAAACTCTTCCACATGGAAAGCCAGAAAAGTTCTGAGTGTTTCCTCTTGCCTCACAGCCTGTGATTCTCTTGGTCCTCCTAGGTTACTTGTGGCATTCCCCTCACATTCATGTGCTGCCTTTCCTGTTTGCTCCCTCAATCATTTGAAGCATTAATATCCTATGTACATATAGGATAGACATATATAAAATATATCTATCTATATATATGTGTGTTTGTATATATATATATATATATATGTATATAGATCTATCTATATATATGGAGAGAGATATAAACAAGTCAAACCCCTTCCGCTTAATAGTTGCCAAGGATGTGGTGGTTTTAAAAAAAATTTAAAAAGGTGGGAAAATAGTTGTTGGGTAACCAGGGGGCACTGTGGACTCCCTGATTTCAGTACAATCCAAGGATGTAACATAGGCTTGTTTAATCTTTGTGCCTGAACAGTTTTTTTTTCAATGTTTAGAAGAAAAGAAAAAAAAAACTGCTGCAATTCCTCACAAGTGTATGGTACCTTTCTAGAATCCATTGATTGGTACAACCAGCTGCAGGGATGTCCCAGGAGAGGGGAGGAGGACCATGGGCTTGCTCCCTGTTTGGGGAGTGAGAGGTGGCCTTCGTTGAGCTCCATCCTTGGGAAGATTGGAATCATGTTCTGAAGCCCTGATGGAGGAGGATCCAAAGGAACCGGGATGTGAGTGATCTGGGACAAAAAACAATAATAATAATAATAATAATAATAATAATAAAGACCAAACTGTGCCCCAGAGGGAAAAGGTGTCAGATCAGTTGGGAGTGTTGGGGTCTGTTTTCCCTGATCCATTTTGTCTCCCCACTTCCCTAGTTCTTCCTCCTTTCCTTCCTCCCTCCTGGACCCTCTACTGCCCTGAAGCTTCCAGGCACAGGGTGCCCAGTGGCAGAATGGAAGTATTTATCTGGATGTTTCAGGAAAACAACAATAACAACAACACACGGACAAACTCTGCTTTGGTGTGAATGGTGGTGGTGAAGAAATCTTGAGCGAGCCAGAAGAGGGGAATAGAAAGAGAAACTGGAAGGTGGGATGAGGGGGAAGGGGGCAGGAAGAGAATGGCTACTAGGCCAGCTAGCATGACACTGCCTCCCTCCCAGGCCACCCTGGTCCATCCCACTGTGCAGACAGGGTACCAACCTCTTGGTGTCTATCATAGTGTTTGTTCACATAGTGTTATGCATGATCTTTTTAAGGTTAAGAATCCACAGTAAAACACTGTGGAATCCTATCCATATATATATATATATATATATATATAAATAAATATAAATATATATGTAAGTTATAGCACTGAGGGCCGCCGCCCTGCTGGACCAAGCAAAACTAAGCCTTTTGGTTTGGGTGTTTTCTTGTTTTGTTTTCATTTTGTTGTTTTTGTTTTTGTTTTCATGGCTTGTCTTACGTCGCGACAGCACAAGTGCCAGTCCTGATTGCTCTGTATTACAAAATAGTGTTTTTAATTAATTGATGTTCTAGTTAATGTCTACCTCAGCACCTCCTCTTAGCCTAATTTTAGGAGGTTGCCCAATTTTGTTTCTTCAATTTTACTGGTTCCTTTTTTTTTTGTACAAAAATCTGTCTTTCTCCCACCTCCCTCTTTCTCTCTTCCCTTTCTCTTCTTTCCTTTCCTCTCTCTCCCTCCCTCCTCCTTCCTTCCTTTTTTCCCCTCCTCCCTGCCCTCCCTCCTCTCCCCTCGCAGTCAGTCCTGCTTGCCAGCCCTCTCTGTCCTAGTACAGAAGCAGTTCGCTCGAAGTTGTGCGGTCCGGGTTGCAGCTTTCCGCATCTGCCTTCGTTCCGTGTAGATTGACGCGTTTCTTTGTAACTTCAGTGTTTCTGACAAGAGAAAAAAAAAGAAAAAAGAAAAAAATGAATTTACTGCTGCAGGTTTTTTTCTCTCTCCATGTGTCACTAAGTGAAGTTTGTGCCTTCTATAGCAAAGAGAATATTTTTTACATCCTACTAACAGTAGATTTTTTTGTAGTGAACATTTTTTGTATTTTTATTTATAAGTCTCATAAGAAAAATAGCAATGTTCAGTTGTATACCTTGAATCTGCAGTTAGAAAAAAGAATAAAGTTAATTCAGTTGTCTCTGGCTGGGCTGTCACTTTTTTAAAAATTCTTTCCCTTTTAAAAAAATAACCTTTTCTGCCGTGTGTAGCTGAGGAAGTAAGGCCTCTTTCCCTAGCTGGGATGTCGTGGAGGTGGGAAGGGAGACCTGAGCTAATTCATCTCCACATTGTCACGTAATCTTGAAGTTCTGAGTTCTCTTTTTCCTACTAGCAAAATCTGGTAGTAATAAACTTCCATTTTTAGTAAAGAACCCTGGTACTACTGAGCTGAATGCAAAAGATAGAGATTAAACTTTGGGAGTGTGTGGCTGTTTGTGGGGTGACTGAGGATTTGAGGGGATGGGGGATGGGGAGGGAAGACCTTCGAATGACAGCCGCCTTAGCCAGGCAAATCAGGCAACGGGACCTCAAGCCTAGCCTCATCATTACTCAACATGAAAGATTTCCAGAAAGATCAATGGATAAAGTTTCCTGCCTTTCCAGGGGGAAGGGGTTCAGGCCAAAGCTTAATTCCTAAGCTCTCCCTCCCCTTCCCTTCCTCTTTTTGCTTGCTTGCAGAAACATCCCATGCACCCCCTTCCCTCATCCACTCTGGCAATTAAATCCTCATCCTATATTGTTAGGAGAGTCACAGAAAGTCAGACAGGACTGAAATGACTCAACAACAGTATCGTTCGGGCCCTACTTGAAAGCCACATTATACACCTAACTCCCTGCCTCTGGGAAGGCATGACTCTTCTCCAGGCCACAGATGGGCATCTCTCCTGTTCTCAGCTTCCTCCATAGAGCAAGACTCCCTGGGCTCCTGGTTTCCTTTGCACTGACATTTAGAAAACCCAGCCAGACTGGGCTGTAGTTTACCATAGGTTGATAACATTGGGGGGAATCAACCCATGATCCCCAAGTGTTGGGGACTAGAGTTTCCATCTGTTGCAGAG
>NW_020948930.1:0-1575 GCF_900497805.2 Vombatus ursinus | reverse complement strand
TGTTGGGGACTAGAGTTTCCATCTGTTGCAGAGGGATTTAGTTATGTTCGCCAGCTGTCTTGCCTCATGGATGTGATTTGACCTTTGTAATAAGAAACAGTTTTATATACAGGTTCTGTTTTGCTGGACTTCTCAAACGCTCACTGCTAAATCTAGGTTGGAGCAGGGAAGGAGTGTTTAACCTGCTACCCTTACCTTCCTATCCCCAACTGCAAAATATCATTCCAGATCAGCTGAAAACATTTTCTTTTAGGGGGAAAAAAAGCCCTCCCTTTCTTCTTCAGAGGAGGCTACTGGTTTTCTGACCTCTCTTAGTTACTGAGGATGTAATTTAAATTGAGACAGCCCCTGAGTTCTGTTCTCTTGGGTTGGAAAAGGGGTGTGGGTGTGTGGGGGTGCCATACACACAAAACACTTTACTTTGAGCTTCAAGAAACCAATTCAGAAGCCAACTGGAATGATGATCCTCCCAGAAGATGTTTCCTCAAGAAGACTTGGTCAGAAACTCATTTCACAGGTGGGAAAGTTCAGGCCTAGAAAGGGGACAGACAGCTCTCCCTGCCCACTTATGCTAGGCTCTGCTTATAAGGCCACCTCCTTTCAGGTTTTTTTTCCCCTCTGAATCTATCTGACATTTCTCTGTTGGTGCCTTTCCCCACGGATGTTTCTCAGTGTTTCTCTGTTTTACTCTTACCTTGGGAAATAAAAATCATCTATCAAAGGTGTGGTAGTTGTTCTTCAAGTTGGGACCCCCTGGTCCCCCATGGTTCTGTTGCTTTGCTTCCTCTCCTCCCACACCTCCTCGAACCCCCCACCTCCCATCACAGCCTCCAAACACATGCACTCGCACTCTGGGCCACTCTAGCTTTACACACACACACACGCACACACACTCTCAGTCACACATCTGGGCCACTCGCACACACTCACACACACACACACACACACACACTCAGTCATACATCCTCCTCCAGGCCAGCGCTGCCCCTCCCCCAGTCTCCCTCCCTCCTGCTTCAGCTTTCTCTTGACAGATGGGAGGGAAGCGAGCTTTCCCTCTTTAAAACAACATTTAATTGCCGTTTTCTGTTGGAGCACATCAAAGCCAGAGCTTACGCGCTGCGCTGGGGTCCACAGTGGCCGTGCAGGGCCGGGGGGAGAGGAGGGGAGTGAATAGGGGCCGGCCTGAATGGGCTTTGTGTGACCGCTGGGGTCTCCCGGCTTTACATGCTCTTTGACCCAGATATGATCTCATGGAGAGAAAGGGGCCCCAGCCTGGCGAGCCTGAGAACACTTTGTGGCCTGCCTCAATCCCTCACCCCCTGTGCTGACGGCCTCAGCTGTACTCCCTCCCCCTCGTGGGCAGGCCAGGCCCCAGGCCTGGTCAGCAGGGGGCTGAACCCTAGTGCTCAGCCTGACTCAGCCCAGGGCCACTCACTGCCGCCTTCACTGGGTGGGGGGGGGGTGAAGCAGGGAGCAGCGAGGTCAATTCTGGCCACTCTCCTTGACCAGGGTGAGGGGGGATCGGTGTACACACACACACACACACACACACACACACACACACACACACACACA
>NW_020948929.1:0-27457 GCF_900497805.2 Vombatus ursinus | reverse complement strand
AGAAAACACTTAAGTCTCTCTTTGAACTGGAACTGTCCTTTTTTTTTCTCCCCCTTCCTGGCTAAGCATGGAGATACCTGATTTACAGACCTACACAGTGGCTTTTGGTTCTGAGATAAGAGTATAAGGAGGAACAAACAAAGAGTATAAGGAGGATTAGGCCCAGAATAAGGGAACTAAGCAGATGTGATCACTTTCCCTGGCAACCTATCAGAACATGGAAGACCACCATCTCTTTGGGTGACATCTAGTTAGGATGCTGAGGGATGAGATGACTTCCTTCTGAAAAATTAAATTATATTTTTAAAAAATTAGCAAGATTTTATTTTTCTTGCCACCCAGCCTCATTAAAAAAAAGAAAAAAACAAAACTCTTTAATAAATAAGCAACACAAATTCCCATGTCTAAAAATATGTATCTCATTCTGCGTATTAGACCCCTCTCTGTCAGGAGGTGGGTCACATTCTTCATCACTGGTCTGAGAAGGGGACTTCTCAGGTCCTTTCATAGCCTGAAGAGTCAGTGATTCTATGGTGGATCCATTAATTTATTCATTCGGCAAATGTTGATTCAATTTTGTAAACATTTATTGAGTATCTGTTATGTGAAAGGCATGGTGGAACATCTCCTGCCTGCCCAAAACTGTGGTAGGTGTAATGCGGTTTTTAAAAAATCAGATCAGCAAAGGGATGGTTGACTCCTTGCCTTTGGGGAACACAGCCAGACATGAGAACTAGTGAACAAGCTCAAAGCAAATAGAAGCAAATGCAGAGGTGTGTAGCATCAGCTGTATTGAATGTGGAGGAAACTGAAGCAGGTACTTGTAAGGGAATGATCCCAGTGGAGTGGGGGCTAGCCAAGGGAGATGGTACTTGAGAAAGGTGAGTGCCAGGGAGTACTAAGTTCTGGTTGTTATTCACCTCTAGCCAAATGGGCTGGTAGAGCGGAGGGAACTGGAGGGGCTGGTGTCAAGGCCCCCAAGGAGGGAGAGGGAGTTGGGGGGCTGGGAGGCTGGAGAGGACACATAGGTCACTTTTTATGTAGCCTGTCGGAGTTTGACTGCTGGACCCACAAGCAAGCAGGCAGGGTCCTTTGTCTCAGCTGAATTTCTCCAGCCTGGGGAGAGGTGAGAAAAGGGAGCCAGAGACTTGGCCCCAGTCAAAGAGAATGAGGGAGAGTGTGAAGATTAGGGACGGAGGGGTCGAGTTAAGAGGGTATGACTAATACGGCCGGTCATTCAGATAGGAGAGCACATTGTTCTCTGGGTCCAGATGGTCCTTGGAATAAATCAGTTCAGGCGGAGGCAGGCTTTCCAGTACAAGAAAGTTTGTTCAACTGCTTGCTTGCTTGCTTGCTTGCTGTCCAATAATGATGGAACCTAATCCCTTCTCCCTGAATTATTTACAGCCCCCGAGTGGATGCTACCAGAGGTGATTTGTGTGAGTGTGCTTTTAAAAAACAAACATTTAGGGAGGGGAGGTAGAGAAGGGGGGAAGGGATGTACTCTGAGAGCAGAAGGAAGGGGATAACCCTAGGCTTGTTAGTCTGACCCTTCCCCCACACCAAATTCAAACCACGTTATATGGGGAAAGGGGTAGGGTTCCCCCAGCATTCATCACTGCCCTGTTCATCTCCATCACTCTCTTCACAAACACATGCCCGCTCCAACAGGTGTTTTTCACGTGGCCCTTAGCTCTGTAACCAATGTACGGAAAGGGAAGGAGGGAATAACCATTTATATATACTACTGTGTGCCATGTGCTGTGTTAAGCAATTTACAAATATTAATTCATGTAATTCTCACAACAACCCTGTGAGGTAGTTACTGTCATAATCATAATATAATAGTAGAATATATTATGTTATTATATATAAAATTATATCATTTTACGCATGAGGAAGCTGAGGTAAACAGATTGTAAGTGACTTACCCAGGGTCACACAGCTAGTAAATGTCTGAGGCTGTATTTAAACTTGTGTCTTCCTGATACCAGGCCCTCTGCTCTATCCACTGTACTACCTAGCTACCTCTAAGAAGAGAGGAAGAGGAGTAAGAGTGCCCCCAACAGCCTGGTATAGCAGAAAGAGCATTAGGTCTGGATTCAGAGAACCTGGTTTCAAACCCTAGCCCTGCCATGTGATGATATAGGACTTTGTCACTTAACTGCACTGGGCCTCAGTTTCCCCATCTGTAAAATGAGTGGGTTGGATTAGATAACCTCTAAGATTTCTTCCTGTTCTAAATCTATGATCCTGTACCCTTTCTCATCCCATCTTGTCCACTCTTCTGACTCTGGTCATAACTTGGCCCAATTGTACAGGCAAGGGACAATTCCTTATTCCTAAAGATACCGGAGGGGAAGGAGGTGGCCCTAAAACTTCTGGATTTCAAGTCAGAGGACTTGAAATCAAATCCAAGCTTTTCTGTTTATTATCTAGGTAACCTTAGATGAATCTGTTGTTGTTGTTTAGTCATTTTTCCTTCCTGTCTGACTCTCTGTGACCTTGTTTAGGGTTTTCTTGGCAAAGATAGTTTGCCATTTACTTCTCCAGCTCATCTTACAGATGAGTAAACTGAGGCAAACAGGGTGTCTGAGGCCGGATTTGAACTCAGGAAAATGAGTCTTCTCCATTCCAAGCCCAGTGCCACCTAGCTGCCCCTTAGGTGAGCCACATAATTGTAACCATAGTAGTAATAATAATAATTGCTAACATTTATGTAGCACCTACTATGTGCCAGGCACTATACTAAGTGATTTACAAATGTCTCATTTGCTCCCCTTTGGACTTCAGTTTCCTCATCTGTACAATGGACAGGGTTGGACCATGTGGTCCCTTCTAAATCCTGTGATTCTTGGTCCAGGGTGGGGTTGAAAGCCATCAATCCAGCAATAGGAACAGTCTGTCCCAGAAATCAGGAATCTTGACCTTGCCCTCTCTCATCTACTGGGCAGTAGCCAAAAACATCTAAGCTTTTAAATTTATTTATTTATTGGGAAAGAATTCATGGGTGGGGGAGGGGGCTCGTAGCTTAAAGTTGAAATGAGGAGGAAGCCGGAGTGGATGGAGGGAGAAGGGTTGGGAAATAACTGAGCTGGAATATCACTAAGTAAATAAGAATAATCAAACAGACACTCCCCGGAGAGAATTTTCCTTCTATGAAGATGTTAATTAATATGAACGCCATGTCCTCGACTCCGGAGGCAGCCTTTCCAAGCAGGCTGTGGATGACTGCTGATCCCCACCTCGAGTAAATTGTAACGTTGGGGTCTTCATCTTGGCTCCTCTCCCTGCGCTCCTTCAGGGAATCGAGCTGTGTTCCTGCTCGTTCAGACATTAAATAAGTTGCTTTGTGCAAAATTAAGTGTATATTAAATAAATGACAGCGGCGCAGTGAGGGAAGACTCTGGCGGCCTCCCAGTCCAGCAGCCCCGGGTGAAGCTGGAGCCTGAAATGAGACTAACCCCCCCCCTCCCATTTGTATACAGCAATTTACAGTTTACAAGCCACTTTTCTGACATAGGATCTTCTTAGAACCTCACAGTAACCCTCTGGGAGTAAGTCGGGTAGGCTGGAAGTCTTATCTTCATTTTGTACATGCAGAAATTGAGACGAGAGATGTGAAAGGGAGACATTTTGGTCTAGGGTAAAAAGCATGGGATTTGGTGTCAGAGAAACAGGGTTCAAATCTTGACCGTTCTACTTATCACCTCTGTGACTTTGGGCAAATCACTTAGTTTCAGTGGGCATCAGTTTCCTCATTTGTAAAATGTGGAGGTTGGACTTGATGATCTGTCTCAGGTCATTCCTAGCTCTGAACCCTCTGATCCTATGACTTGTCTAAGGTTATGAAGCTAATAGAGTGGTAGCTTGGCATAGAAGACAGATTATGGGATCTAGATTCAGGAAACCCTGGGTTCAGATCCTACCTCTAAAACTTATTAGCTATATAATCATGAGCAAGTCACTTAATAATATCTCTCAGCTCAAATTTCCTCATCTATAAGATGGGGATGATAATCCTTTTTGCAGTTTACAAGCTACTGACAGAGAATCTTGTTTGATCCTCATAACAACGCTGTGAGAGTATGTAGGTCAGACAGGTAGTTTTATTACTTGCTTCACAGGGTTATTGTGGAGCTTAAGTGAGATACTGTATGTTAACCTCTTTACAAATGTAGAGGTATTATGATATGATGGATGTAGCATCAGGTTTAGGAGTCAGGAAAACCTTAGTTCAAATCCTGCCCCAGACAACAGCTGTGTGATCCTGGGCAAATTATTAACCTCTTTGATCCTCAGTTTCCTCATCTGTAAAATGAAAACACAAGGCCTGTAGGCCAGTGTGGACCACAATACTCTGGAGTGCAGCATAAGCCAGATTAAAATGTAATATTTCTATTACATTTTATATATATAGGAAATATTTAACAAAATAAATAAAAATACAATAAAACATAGATAATGTTAATATGTAGTTTTCTAAGTCAATATGCACCCCGCAGGGATCTTTACATATGGTTTAAGTGGACCCCATTTCTATTTCAATTTGACATCACTGCTCTGAATGGCCTATAGGATCTCTTCCTTCCCTAAATCTATGATTCTGTGACAATTTTAAACTTTTATATGAATGTGAAGAAGTGGCCATAGTATGTGGAAGACCTGGGATTCAAACCTAGTTCTTTTACCCTGAAGTCCAGTTTGGTGTCACATGAATACATGTATTCCTTTCTCTCCCCTTTGGCCAGCTTGGAAGATCTAAATAGCCCTGAACCTAAGAATAGCCAATTTAGATTTCCTGGTTGGTGATAAGAGAGTTGTCTAGTTTCTCTTCCACCTTAGCACCAGCCTCCTATGGATGTATCTCGGGTGTTGTCTGGTCCGAGGTCCTTCAGAGCAAAGTATTCTCTTGTAGAAGCGTTGGGATTTTAGCATTTGGGGACTGCGGGAAATGGCAGTCATCTTTCTAAACAGTCATTGTTTCAAGGCAAAAGAAGCACAACTAAGTGACACAGAGAGGGATACAGAAGGGAAAGATAGGTGTCTTGAGGGGGAAATGTGACAGAATGAAGTTTGGGACAGGAGGGGCGCATTATAAACAAAGGTGATTTTTCTCCTGTACCTACCAATGAGGAAAAATACCATTCCCCCTACACTTGCCTTCATCCAAAGAGTTGACTTTCACACAACCTGCAAAAAAACCTCCCTGAGTATACATTTGTGTTATCTCCTTTATCCACTTAGGTCTATTCATAGGAAATATTGGGAAAATGGAGTTAATACACTCAAGGACAGGGCTGACACATTTGGAGGGACTAGTCTCTCTAATTCTCTTCCCACTGAATCCCAGAATTCCACCGAGTCTCCTTGAACCAATGGGATCCAGAACTCATCCTTGTTAATATGTTCTACCCTAAATCTTCCACACCAGTGTTCTCTAGGTTCTGGGAGAAACCCACATTTTAGGGTGGCAACATGACATAGCTGATCGAGTGCTTTGCTTAGAGTCAGGAAGACCATGGTTCAAATCCCACCTCGATAATTTCCTAGCTATATAACCCAGGCAAGGCTTTTAACTTCTCTGGGCCTCAGTTTCCTCATGTGTAAAATGGAGAAAATAAAAGCACCTATCTCACAGGGTTAATGTGAGGATCAAATGAGATAATATATGTATAGTACTTAGGAAACCTTGGGTGCTATAGATACATGTAAACAATTATTATTTTTAGTAATGTTAGCAGTTCTAATTAATGTTAGGAGTTCTATTGTTGTTACTACTATTACTAACAACAATTCACATTCCTGTACTACTTTCTGTTTTACAAAGAGCTCTTACTAAAAATCAGAAAGAAGGGCCACATGAGAATTCGTAAACTCTGTGTCTGAGGCTGGAGAGATAGGAAGATTCTTATAGATTCATTGGTTCTACATAGCATTCTAAATCAAGGTAAAACCCCTTAATCTGACTTTCAGAATCTTCCACAAATTGGGGCTATGCTACCCTTTTTGGTTTCATTCTTACTATTCTTACTTACCAACCAAACTGGAATGCTTCCAAACCCCCAGAATAGGCCCTCACTTTCCTGCCTTCATGCTTTTGCCCAGGCGGTGCCCTTGTCCTCATGTGGCTACTAATCTCCTCTTTGTCCACTAAAGCCCAATCCAAATGCGTATTTTCCTTGATATTCCCCTGTCCATTGATAATGATTTCCCCCTCAAACCTTGTGTAATGAATACACTTATCATGTAATATTTATGATAGATGTTTTGGTCTTATCCCCCAGTTAGATTTTAAACTCCATGAGGACAGGGATCATATCTTATTTGAACTTGGTATCACCCCTAATGCCTAGCACAGGACTCCACTTGTGGTAATCAATCAATCAATAAACATTTATGAAGCACCTACTATAGGTCAGCTGGGTGATGCCAGGCAAGTCACTTCACCCTGTTTGCCTCAATTTCCTTGTCTGTCAAATGAGCTGGAGAAGGAAGTGGCAAACTACTCCAGTCCAGTGTCTTTGGCAAGAAAACCCCAAATGAGGTCAGAAAGAATCAGATATGACTGAAACTACTGAACAACATCAGCTGTGGGTCAGGCATGGTGCTAAGCACCGGAGAAGCAAAAAAGTCAGTCCCTGATCACAAAGAGCTCACAGTCTTATTGGGGGAGTTAATAAGCAAATAAATATGTACAAGCAAGCAATATACAGGACAGATAGGAAATAGTTAACAGAGGGAAGGCTCTAGAATTAAGAGGGGTTGGGAAAGGCTTCCTGTAGAAAATGGGGTTTTAGCTGGACCTTTAAGAAAGTTAGGGGAGCCAGTAGGCAGAAATGAGGAAGGGAGAACATTTCATGCAGAGAGACAGCTCAAGAAAATGTCGGGAGCAGAGAGATGGAGTATCTTGTTTGTAGAATAGTCAGGAGGATCTAAGGATACTTGGCAAGGAGAAGGGTTTAAGAAGACTGAAGAGTGGGGTAGGGGGAGGAGCTAAGTTATGAAGGGCTTCGAATGCCCTCAGTGAATATTTTTTGGTGAAATTAATCAAAAGGAAGATGATGTCCTGATTAGGAAAGGCAAGAAGGTTGAGTAGATGAAAGTGGGGCCTGCATCCATTTGGCTAGATGGATGAAAAGAGTTCTGCTTTATGTGGTTCGCACTTAGCCAAAAAGCTAAATGCCAAAGGGATAGGAAGATAAAATTTTAAAAAATAGTCCCAGCCCTCCAGGAGCTTACATTTTAATGATAGGATACAAAATGTTGACAATATCTATTGGATAATGTGAGGAGGGTGAGGTGGTACTTAAGGCCTAGAAAGTGACCCACCAGGATAGACTCAGGCATATCACTCCTCCTTTTTGCCTAGACTTTGCTAAGTCTGAGAGCATCTCCCCCCCGCCCCCGGCCTTGAGGAATGGGTTCTGGTTACTTAGACTCAGGAAGAGTCAAAAAGGAGCCTGTGCTGCTTTTAAAAAAGAAAATCAATCTTTTTTTGCCAGCGGGATGGTATTGGAGGTTGCGATTTATGTGTATGTTAGTGATGCATTTTTTGGCATTTCCATTAGTGGTTCTGTTTTAGGGGTTTTGGGTCTGTCATGGAAATCGAATCCCACGAGTAACAAATTGGGCTAAGGTACCCTCGGAGCACACCAGAACAGTCTCTACCTAGGCCTAGGAGTGCTTGCTTTATTAGGCAGGAGCTGGAGAGCTGGGGGCATCACTGGGGAAAGTACCTACCAGTAGTATCTCTCTATTGCAGTCATTTACTCTTTCATTCATACCCCAAACACGAGTCACATTTATTTAACACCATATTTCTTGGGTACTCTGCTAGGTGCTGTGGGGAAAGCAAAGTTAAACAAGAGATCCTGCCCTCTAGGTACTTACAGTCTAGTAGGGGAGGTAACATGTACGTTTGTTGTTCAGCCGTTTTCAGTCATATCCAACTCTCCATGACCCCATTTGGGACTTTCTTGGCAGAGATACTAAAGTGGTTTGCCATTTCCTTTTCTAACTTATTTTACAGATGAGGAAACTGAGGTAAACAGGGTTAAGTGACTTGCCTAGGGTCACACAGCTGGCGAGTGTCTGAGGTCAGGTTTGAACTCAAGAAGAGTCTTCTTGACTTCACGCTAGCACTCTTATCTATTGCACTATCTAGCTGCCCTTACATGTACGTAAATGTAGTATGAAATATAACCCAAGTGTACAAGAGACATAGGTCCTATAGGAATGCATTGTGGGTCAAAGGTACTTTTTTACTGGGAGGATCAAGGAAGTTTGCGAGGAGTATTTGATCTCGGTGTTGGAAGATGAGTTAGATTTCAGTAGGTAGAGCTAGGGAGGGAGAGAGAATCGATAGAGTGGGGAACAGTGTGAGTAAAGGTACAAGAGAGGTGGGAAAGCACAGGATGTCTATGGGAAAATAATAAGTAGTTTAATTTGATCAGAATGTAGAAAGGAGGGGAAATAGTGTCAAATAAGACTGGAAAAAATTGACTGGAACCAGATTATGAAAGGCCTTGAATGTCAGTCTAAAGAGTTTAGAGTTTATTTCTGTTACAGGGATTTATATCCCTATTAACAGTAACAGAGAATTATTTTAAGGTTTCTGAGTAGTAGAGCAACATGATTGGAGCTATTCACCAGGAAGATTAGACAATGGAATGGAATGCATGTATGCTTTATGTATATAATATATAATATAATATGTCCTGATGGACTGATTGACCATTTGACTCTGTTTCATAGTTTGGGCAATAGCCTTTCTTTATCTGCCTTTTTTTTCTTTCTATGTGTCTTATTAGGCCACACTCTTTTCCATAGATCTCACTGAAGAGCCTCTGTAGCTTTATGAAGTTAGCAGACTGTCATCTTCAAATGGCAAACGTTGTGGATAACCCAACAGACAGAGCCATATTAAGTATAAGGAAATAGCAATTTATTATTTACACTCAAGAAACATTCTAAAGGAATATTTGAAGGATCTGAACGTTTGTTGATTGGGTACTTCCTCCAATGTAGATAATATCATTTTTCTAACTTAAGCAATAATCTTTAAGAGTAGCTATGGCTAACAAAACTGGTCATCCTACAGCCAGCTTGGTGAGAAGACTCTAGCAATAGCCTGGCAAAGTTTACATTCTGCTGACATAGCCCTTAAGGGTCCAGAGTCACCTTCATGCCATATGGAGGTGTTAGAGCACAGTGGAGGACAGTTAAGAGATAGTATCTCAGCAATGCATGGTCAGAAAATAAAGTCAAATAGCCATGTAGGGAAAGCAAAGCATACCAGATAGACAGATGAGAAGTCAGACTGTTAGCCATGGAAGGGGTGTGGGGGAGGGAAAAGAATAAGCATTAATTAAGCACCTACTATGTGTCAGGCATTGTGCAAGTGTTTCATCTCATTTGATCCATGGATTGTTACAAGACCAAGAAAAAAGCCTGTCTGTACACTGGGTGGATTATCAGTGGGAAATGTATAGAAGGACATAAGCAAGAATTGAAAAAAGCTGAGAAGGTGGATCAATTGTGATCTGTACCACTAGAGGTAGTACCATATTAGTGAGGTCACAGATTCATAGCTACTATTTAAAATATATATATATATATATATATATATATTATGTATATATATGCTTAAAGATCAATGCATGTGTTCCTGAAAAGTTGTCACCAAATTAGATTTTTACACATGAATTTATTTCTACTTTTCAGTGAATAACAGAATTATTGAAGTATCAGCTCAGAAAAGATCTCAGAGGTCTTATGGTTCAAACCTTGTTGTTGGAAAAACTACACCAATGGTGCACAGCACATAGTAAGCACTTAATGCTTGTTGATTGGCTGACCTTACCAAGTT
The DNA here is from genome assembly GCF_900497805.2 of Vombatus ursinus. Taxonomy (NCBI): domain Eukaryota; kingdom Metazoa; phylum Chordata; class Mammalia; order Diprotodontia; family Vombatidae; genus Vombatus; species Vombatus ursinus. The sequence goes on along the minus strand of NW_020948929.1, from coordinate 17,586 downwards.
AATGTCTAGCTTCTCTTTGAAGTCCTACAATAATGGAAAATTCGTTACCCCCAAAGCAAGGTGTGTAGAAAGGACTCTGGTGATGGAGGGTTATGTTCAAAGTGGAGGCAGGAAGACTGGTTAAGAAATTATTGCATTATATCAATCAAAATTTGATATGGTCCTGAAGTAGGGTGGTTGCAGGGGGAATGCTTTGCTTTAAGTCTGCTCTGATTTAACAAGGGGCTAAGAATGAGAGATACCAGCACATGGGTCAAATAATATTTAGGGAAAGCAGACCCAGATGTATAGGGAGGCAGCCCAGGGTAGTAGAAGGATCACTCTGAAAGGAATTTAAGAAGGACTTTGTTTGAAATCCTGAATTTAGAAGCTGTGGGACTATGGATGAGCGCTTAATTGCTCAGAGCCCCAGTTCCCTTATTTATAAAATGAGGATAATAAAACCCTTATCACAGGGTATTTGTAATGATCAAATGAGATAATGTTTGCAAAGTGCTTTATGAATGTCAGGTATTATTGTTAGGTCTAATCATTTACATTTGATATGGCCATTTATTTATTCCTTCAACTGGCTAGTTGGGGCTTCTGGACTTTACTCTTTTCTGGTATAGTGGAAAGAAAATAGGCCCAGGAGTTAGGAAATAATTAGCCTTGTGACCTTCAGAAAAGCCCCTTTACTTCTGTGTGCCTAGGATTCCTTATCCGTAAAATTAATCCAGTGCTCAACATTTATTAAGCACCTACCTATAGGGTACTATATAAGGCACTGGAGAAGATCTATAATATAGTTAAACCTTATGGTCAAGTAGGAAGATAGGATATAAATATTGATCTCTATAATAATATACAATATTACGTGATAAGTGCATTGAGAAATCCAAAGAAAACTGTTTCTTGCTTGGGGTAATCAAGGAAGGCTTCATGAAGGAGGTAGTATTTGAATTGAGTTTTAAAGGGTGGGGGTATGAATTCAGCAGTCACTCTAGGAATATAAGAGACCATGAGCAAAGATGAAGAATCAGGAGCATGGAGGGAGCAGTATGAAAAAGAGTTGAAATGGTTAAGTGGTACCAGATTGTGGAGGGCCTTGAATGCCAGGGAGAGGAATTTAAAGCCTTACTCCTTACTTTAGTAAGGAATCACTGGGGACTTCTGAGCAGAGGCATGACAGGGTTAGATCAGTTTCTAAGACTGAGATTATCTTGGAATCTCCATGGAAGATGGATTGGAGCGAGAAGGGAGGGGCACTTAGAAAGACAATTGCAGTAGTCAGGGGCTTTTGGGAATGAGAAGGGGGAATGGAGAAGAGAAGACTAATGTAAGGGATATTGTGAAAGTGAAATTGATAGAACTTGGTAATTTGATTGGATGTAAAAGATGATTGAGAGAGAATTGCCAAAGAGAAGTTAAGGGCTCTTAACCTGGGATCTGTGAACTTGGACTTAAAAAAAAATATTGATAATTGCATTTTAACATAATTGATTTCATTTATAGCCTTATGTTTTTTATTTTGCATTTAAAAACATTATTCTAAGGGTCTCTAGGCTTCACCAGACTACCAAAGGGGTCTCTGACATAAGAAAGGTTTAGGATCTCTAGACCATAGATAATCTTTAAGAACCCTCCTAGTCTTGACAGTCTATGAAACTTTACCATCCCTCTATTTTACAGATAGAGAAATTGAGGCTAGAGAAGTGAAGTGTTAGTGATTACCATTAGAGCGGAGGTCCACAGGGCGGGCATGAGTTTGCCCATCAGCCAGTGATCTGAATATCCAGCCATATGGCGTCCCCTCCATCTAGAGCTCCTGGCATTTGGGATCCTCCACCAATAGTAGTGACTCCCTTATCGACAGGTAGCTGCCAAGTCCTGTTCTGGGGATACGAAGGAATTAGAATAGGGCAGCCAGGTGGCGCAGTGGATAGAGTGCTGGACCTGGAGTAAGGGAGACTGTCTTCCTGAGTTCAGATGCATGGTGTGACTCTGGGCAAGTCACTTAACCCTGCTTGCCTCAGTTTCCTCATCTGTAAATGGAGCTGGAGAAGGAAATGGCAAACCACTCCAATATCTCTGCCAAGAAAACCCCAAATGGGGTCATGGAGAGTCAGAGACAACTGAAATGACTCAACAACAGCAGCAACAACAACAGTAACAAAAAGGAATTAGGAGAGACATAGTCTCAGCCCTCAGGACCTTCCAAAGGTAGAAACCTAACTAACCAGAAGCCGTAGTTTTGGCTAAGAGCACGTGAATCGGCATTCATGTGGACGCTGATGTTTAGATACAGGTAAGTGTGTACACAAATCTTTGTGTACAGTACTGCACCACACAGCAGCCATTCTGTCCTCGAGAAGAGAAAATAAATGTGTCGTTGTTGGTGATGGCTAAATACTGTGCTTTGCATTTAGGAGCGTAGAGGTGTGAGCTCTGTGAGCTCATAGAACTAAAAGGGACCTTAGAGACCACCAATCACCCCTCCCTTAGATACACCAAGATAGTAAATTGTTGAGAAGTGAAATGACTTGCCTAGGGTCATGTTGCTATGAGTGTCAGACGTGGGATTTGAACCTAGCTCTTTCTGACTCCATGTCTGGCTCCAAATCCACTACACATCATGCAGATGAGGAAACTGAGGCCCAGTGAGGTTCAGTGGTTTACCCAGAGTCATACAGCTTGATATTAGCAGATTAAAGCTAGAAACCATGTCCCCTGACTCCTAGTGTGTTGATCTGAGTATGCATAGTCTTGTCTCCTCTTTCTTTCTACCTCCCAGGATTCCTATATGAGGCATGTCATGTCAGGGAGTAGTCTGAGAGATGTGTTTGAGAAGTGACATCCCTAGAAAATAAAACAATACAGGGAGAAAAGAGCCCCAAACCACTGAGTGACATTTAACTCCACATTTCCCTCTGAGCCTGGGTTGGGGTTTCTCCCCGGTTCTTCCTTCACAAGTATCATGGGATTAATTGAGATGAGGGTTTGGCGGCACAGGATGCTAGTGAGGACCCACCAGTGCTCTGAGCCGGATAGATACCAGGTGTATACATCAGGTTAAGCGCTAAGACTTGAGCCTTCAGGTTCAGAGCCTCTGTCCTGTTTTCCAGAGAAAGGATTTGACAGTGAAGGAAGGATGTTTGTTTGGGAGGAACATGGATGGACAGGAAATGCTAGCTTTGTGGCTTGTGGGACTGATGATGAAATGATATGAATGGCCCATGTCCTTTTCTTGGACCACAGCAAATCCTTCACACATCCTCACCTGCTGCTTTTCTCTCCTTTCCCCCAGAATAACAAAAGGTTCCTCCCTATCTCTAACCCCTGCTTTTTCCCCCCTAGCCTTGAAACCCATTACTGGCTGCCTCACAACACATAAAAAGCTCCTTACCTAGGGGCTTCTGTTGCTCCTCAGAAGGCTATAAATTTAATGTCCTGCCTTCTCTCTCTCTCCACCCCCCATTCGTCTCTGTCTGGCTAAGAGATGGGTTCCTGTTCAAACCTCAGTGGCACCAAACTTGGGCTCCCGAGGAAAGGAGCAGGGTCCAGGGTCCAGCCCCAGCGCACCAGCCAGGAGCCTCCCATGCTACTGCCCAGCCTCTCCTCCAGTCTCTCCCACAAAGGCAGGCCGGTAGGTGGAGAGTGAAGTACTTCATAGCCAAAAAGAAATGGGGAAGAGCTTGAGGGAAAGACAAACGGTATCTGCTTGCTGGTGGTGAGAGAGAGCTTTCTGGAGCCTCACTGCCCAGTATTATGCTAATTCAAAGAAGCTCTGAAATCTAGGGAATAGGGACAGGTGGCTTGAGGGCAGAGCTTGCCACACCCTTTTACTTGGGTAAAAGACTCTGTACAAGGGTGGCTACTCATCTGGAGAAGAGAAGCAGGTATCTTCTAGCTAGGGACCTTGAAGCCCAGTGTCTTCTAGCCATGGGAACTTGGATTAGTCATTTCCCTTTTCCTGGGATCCGTTTTCCTCTCCTGTGAAATAAAGGTGTTGGACCCGATAATCTCTTGGTACCCTTCCAACTCTCACATTCTGTGATTCTGTGAGCCTAATTCCCTGCCTGCTCTGCTCTCTGAAGGTGGGTGGGGCCAGTGCCCCTAGGAAGTGTGCCTTCTGGCAAAGAGCCCCTCCTCCCTGTAGTCCCAGAGCCTCAGTACAGAAGGGGAACATATGGCCCTTTGTGAACAGATACAGTCTTCCCAGTACAGTATCTACTCATTGTGAGAGTGAGGGCCTGGATCCCCAGCATCAGCTGTCCCTTCCCTGGCTCCCTCCCTCCCATGAAACCAGCCTGCCTAGGTCTCAAGGCAGTCAGTAAACAGGGTGTGCCCTCCAGGGTCCCCAAAAGGGTAGGAGAGAAAGGGGAGCATACTCACTGAACCCTTGTAGAGTTAGGGTAAGCAAGAAATATTTCAGTAACATTACCCCCCCCCAATTCTCTCTCTCTCTCTCTCTCTCTCTCTCTCTCTCTCTCTCACACACACACACACACACACACACACACACACACACACACACACGCGCGCGCGCATGCACAAAACTGTTGAAGTGAAGTCAAACGTCTCAAAGTCAGATCCCTTTTTAGTATGAATTTGCTGTGTCTCATTCTGAGCACTAATTCCAATTTAATTGCAAGTGGCCTGAAGCCTCTTCAATAGGAGTAACAAATGGTTTGATTTTGTAAACTTCATCAGACTGCATTTTAAATGCGACACAGTAGCCCAACTCGAATGCCAATGAAGCACTGGAGTAGTTCTCTGTTTACTAATTATCCGTTTTTACTCCAAGCCACGCTGGCTGGCTTGTCTGATTAAATCGGATTTGTGGGATAGAGAACAGCTAGCAGAGTTTTCTCTATAGTAAACGAGATTGAAACTATGGGCCGCCTGGCTGCACACTGTAAATTATATTTCCTTTTAAAGGGGACGTGTCTCTTTTATTTCTCTGGCGTCCCTCCTGCATATTAAACTTTACGGGACAGAAATGTTACCCGGCTGCTTTTAAATCCAGCCTCTTGCCCGCTGTTTTTTAGCCAGCTTGCTTCCATTGCTTTCTCTCTCCTTTTCTGAAGAATTGGAAAGGAAATTGGAAGTTACATGTCATGGTCCTTCCATCCACCCCCCACCCCCTACCCCCTACCCCAACCCTATTCTTTTTATCCTTCTCTGTCCTCTGATCCTGGGGGTGGGGGGAAAGTACAGTGTTTATTTTCCATCTCTGCCCTCAAAGGTGTTAGCAGTGCCTTGAGTGAGGGCAAAACAGGTTCTCCAAAACTCGATTGAATTTATTAAACATGAACTAATATATCTAGGGCCTAGAGAACTCAACCTGGCCTGGTTCAGCCTAGGTGTCGAGGGGAGAAGGTTGGAAAATTATCCTTCAGGGAAGGTAGGGGAAGGGCAGAAGAGGAGGAGGGGTAGGGAGTTAGAGAAGGGAGGGTCCTTGTCAAAATAAAAGTAAATCTATCCTTCCATCCCACGTGGAACTCCAGGTCCTCATCTGTAAAATGAAAGACTGAGACTGGATAATCCCAGAAAATGCCTTCGGCATTGTGAAAGAGAGTCGCTGAGGGAGCTTGACATGGGAGAGCTGGTTTGAAGCAGAGAAGGGTGGTTGTCACTTTCCTCTGAGCTGAGAGTCTAGTTGACCTGGCTCCCTCTCTCAATCCCAGGGTCTGCTGGCCCAGTGCTCTCAGTCTGTATTAATTGCTTATTCCTTTGGCTCTAGAAAAACAACTTCTGTCCTTCCCTTCCCTCATATCTCCCTCCTTCTTCTCCCTTTCCACAAAATAAATATTAAGAGAAACAGCTCGTAATGGAGGTGTACCAGAGCTCTGCTAAGACTGTAACTGTCTAGGCTTTGACCTATCCTGCCCTCATTCTTCGATATCTATCTTTGTGTCAGGTGCTTTGCTTTTGAATGTCCTACAAAATTGATGGTATACACACTTTTTTTCTTTGGGAACCATTGTGTGCAGTACAGTACAGGAAAGCCTCTTGGTGTCTCTGATAGCCTGGTTACCGTGGGAATGAATGGCCACTACACTGTCAGTCCCATATTCTCTCCTTTTAATTGTTGACAGTAAAAAGCATTTAAATGCTGCTTAATTTGTAATCATCTTCTAGGGGAAAAAAGGAGAGGGACCATTAAAATGTCAGCAAAATGAATACATCCTTCTCTCTTTTTTTGTTTTGTTTATTTATCTGAGGGTGATTTTTCTTTTCAGTGCCCAGCATTGTCAGATATTTAAATGGTTCGGAAACAATCACCATTTCCATTTTATGTTGGATTTCTCTTTCTGTCTCTCACTCTTCCCTCTCTATGTCCCACCCTCCTAGTTTTGTTCTCTCTGTCTTTGTCTTTGTCTGTCTGTCTGTCTGTCTCTCTGCCATTCTCTGTTGGGTGGTGGTTTGTCTGGCGATCAGTCTCTTTTTTGATCTCATGTCTTTTTCTCCTCTCTCTCTGACTGCTTGTTTCTCTGTCACTCTTCTGTCTCTCTCAATTAAATAGTCCATCAAGCCCAAAGTATTTAAAAGTCCTAAATTTTAAGCCAAGTGAAATTTTAAAAAAGAATACTAATTGTGTGCTCACTGGCCTCTTCCCTGTGGTGGACCCTTGGGGATACCTGGTTCTGGAAGAAATGGCTTTCTGTAGCAAATCATAAAATGCTAGGATCTTAGAGATCATCTCCATTAGAACCTCTTAGAGAATCCCTTCATTTTATAGATGAAGAAACTGAGTTCTTGTACCCATTTGGAGCTTCTGCATTTCTCGAAGTGAAGGGTTTACCCTCAAAGTCCATTTTGGGACTACTTATGGTTTTCTTCAACCCCAGGTTTCTGAAGGGCCCTGGTAGAAAGAATCAGGTCCTCTTTGGTGGCCTTTCATTCAATCTAAACAGACTCATGGAACTGGCCACTTCTGGAGTCCCCATTCCATGGGCCTGGTCAATTCTAGGGGTTCCTAAGCAGGCAGGTCAGGGTCTCGTAAGGGGACAGGCACTGAAGAATCTCACAAAGCATCTCCCTTTACTATCTATCATATCAGGAAAAAAACTTTGTCCCCATGAAAAATAAATGATTTTTTTTCCTCTCTCTACAAGGTCAGACCCTGTTGGAGATATGGTTTAATAAATATGTTGGAGAAATAAGGATGATCAATTCTCACCTATCAGTACCTATCTGCCCCAACTTTCCTAGTTTTCAAAATCTATAATGTAAAGGTCACAGGATCAGAGTCTCAGATAACATCTAGGCCTAATTAATGTCTTATTCTTTTCATACCTCACTTGGATTTCCCTCTCAACATCTCTAGGGATGCTGAACCCAGGGATTCCAGAGCTAAATTAGTACTATATATAGCTGAGTGATTTCAGCCCAAACATTGACATAATGGTACTGCCTTGCAGACAGATACAAGCCCATCAGTGCTTTGGGTCAGTAACAATTAACAGTAGAACAGGAAGGGAGTAATCAACATAGGTTGAATTGATTTCATTCTTTGTGCTGTGCAGGTGGAGGAACCTGCGGTCTCAGGCTAGTTACACATTGCAAACACAGGCTAGTAAATCCTTTGTTCTTATCTGCAAGGTTTGCCAAATTCAGACAAGAAATGGTATGCTTCTTCAGGATTGTTTTAGTGTGGTTTATATGATTGCTTGTGATGTCACCCTCTCCTTACTGTATAGTCTGAAGGGAGGGAATAAACATTTATTAAGAGCCTACTGTGTGCCAGGCATGATGCTTTACAAATATTATCTCATTCATTTATTAAAGAAAACATTGAGGGGAACTTGGGTACAAGTGAGATGCCCCATAATGATAGCCAACTTATTTGAAGATTTTATTTACTAATCTTTAGTGAAAGTAAAATTTCAGGCCTACTTCTGTGGGAAAATCTCCTTTTTCTTTGTCCTGGATGGGAAAATCTAAGTAGGCCCTCGCCACCCCTCCTCAGCACTCCCAGGGTTTCTTGGAGCTCCTCCCCCCTACATCTATCACCTCCCACATCTCACCATGGAAGTGTCTCCCTTCACTGATGCCCCAGTGGTGCCTCTGGATTCAGCATCCTCAGGGATCAGGCCCCAGTCCCCCTGGGTTGGTCCAAGCCAAGCTGCTGAAGGCAGCTAGCTCCTTACTGCCACTCAGGGCTGTTGAAGTTAGTCCAATTTTTCAATCGAGGGCCAATTAGTTTCACAAATGGGGGCCCTGTGGTGCCAGGGCGCATTTGTTCCAGGCCTGAGCACTGGCCTGGCGGCATTGTCCTGCCTCCCACCCCCGGGAGAGGCCATTGTCCTCACCCGCAGCGGGGGCTGCTTATTGCTGATTTATATAGGCAGGCATCCTGCCGGCTGCAGGCTTCACAGACACAGCTGGCTGAGGTGCTTAAGGCCTCGGACCCAGTGACCTTTGCCCCAATCCTGCTGTCATTTTGAAAGTTACAGACCAGAGGGCTGCATACTTCTCCGGATTTACTTTACACCCTCGCCTCCCACCCCCCAGCCCCATATACATAGACACCCCTGCTCCCTTTCTCTCCCCCCCCTTCCCCCTTGTGGTGCAGAGTTTTGTCCCAGGGATAGGACAGGAAAGCCAAGAGAAAAGGATTTTTTTTCTTTAGGTGTCTTTATGTGGTTGATGAGTGGACAGCGATGGTCTCCTTGTAACGTGATGAAGGAGGTTTCCTCAGCTGATGAAATTTGAAAGCCTCTCCTTCAGTAGTTCTATCTCAGTGTGATAATGAGGATGAATAGCTGGGTGAATTCTCAGCTGTCTAAGGGCACTCAGATCTCACCTGGATGCACACGTCCTTCCCAAAGCACCTTCGTGCCAGATCCTCTGTGAAGTCTTCATAAAGAACCAGAGGTTTAGAGCTCAAAAGGACCTCAGAAGGCCATCTGGTTCACCCCCCTCCCCCTCATTTTATAGTTGAGGAAACCGAGGCTCAGGGAGGTCATAAGTGACAGGCTTGATAGTCAGGTGAGTGAGACTGAATATGTTTACAAGTCTGGATGTGTAAAGGAAAAGGAGTACCTTCCTGAGAGTCTGGGGGTCCAGAGTCTAATCCTCGATCCATTGCTAACCCAATATGACCTTGGGCAAGACTTCATCTCTTTGGGCCTCAGTTTCCTCAACTGTAAAATGAGAGCCTAACCTATAAAGTCTCCTCCAAATCCAATATTCCATGATTCTATGGAAGTAACTTGATGGTATAATTCAAGTATAGTCAGGTCTAGTTTTTATCAGGCTTTACTTTCTCTCCATTTTGTTGTTTTTCAGTCCTTGGAGCCAAAGTAAACTTTCTGTCCCTCCTTTCCTCTCTGCCTCCGTCCCTCTACCTCTCCCTGTCCCTGTCTTGTCTCTGACTGTTTATCCCTTCTGTTTCTTCTCTTCTCCTTCCCTCTTCTACCTATTTGTTGGCGTGATTGACAAAATTAGTAAATCCATTCATGTTACTTTTATTGTGTGGGCCTCAATAAATCCCCCACATCGAAGGCACACCTTAATGAGCTAGTGAGCTGACAAATTTGTTTACTGTAGCTGGAGGTGCCAAGTAATGAAATGCACTTGTGTCTGCTGCTCCCCTGCTAAACAAATGCATGGTTTTCCAGAAGCCAGATCTGCTCTGCTTTGCTCAGCTGCTGAGAGGCTGCTGCCACAAACCCCAAGACCGTGAAAGTTTTTTTTTTAATATAATTGTCATCCTTCCATAGTTTAAGATAAATTTTATTTATCTCCTTTCCCTCCTCCACTAATAAAATAATTATAACAAACAATAATAAAAGCAGCTCTCCTCTTCTTCATTGCAATGATGATGTAGCTATAGTGTTCTGAGAAGACTTTCAAACTTATCAGAAAAAAAATAGAAAGAGGATCATAAGAGACTGGAATTGATGAGATCAGAATTGACAAGGGAGCTTGGTGCTGATCTCTTTCTCTTGCTCACTATCCAGGCTACAAGGTTAAAGTTACCCAAATAGGAATTCTGCAGATAATTTTGATCCTCATTGCCTTACCAGAAATATTTTCCTAGCCTGCATCGCCTGTGCCCTGAGACCAAAGGTAAAAAGAAAACTGTGGGAATGATGTCGTATTTGCTGACATCAGTTATTTTGAGAGACTTTGTGGTGGTCCCTGGCATTGGGTTAGAATTCCATTGGTGCCCCCACCCCAATCTCCCTATCCCTCTGATGTGTATGAAAGCAGATAGAATCAAAGATGTTAGAGACAAGGGAAGGAGAAGGAAGAAATGGTTTTTTTCTTTTTTTTCCCTTTTGCCTTTTCCCCCCCCATCCTCTTCAGATTTCAGACAGTGCCTTCTAGTTCCCTTGCTGTGAGTCAGCCCAGTATAGCCTCTCCTTCTCCCTCTCCTCTCCTCCCTCTCTCTCTGTCTTTTCCTTCCCTTTCCCCTCCCTTTCTCCTTCTCTTTTTCACTCTTTCTCTCTCCCTCTTTCTTTCTTCCTTTCCTTCTCTTTCTTTTTCCCTCTCCCCTCCTCTACCAGATGATAGAGCTGTACTGTATCCTAGAACAACAACTAGGGAAAATGGCAGGGAAGAGAAAAGAGAAGCTTTGGCTGATAGGGAAATAGTGGTTGGTGGTTATGGCTGCTCATGGCACCGTGGGAGGGAGCCAGCCTCTGAGGCAGAGAAGATAGATGGAAGGATGCTTCTGAGGAGCCCATCTGTCCTCCTCAAGACTCCCCCATCTCCAGGGCTTGGACCATTGGGGTGGGCAGGACTGGCTGGACTTGACCTCAGGCAGAGGGAGTGGGGTGTAGAAAGCAATATTCCATGCGGCAACGCACAGAAAGCAATCACAACCCACTTACCAAAAAAAGCTCGAGTATATTTAGATCCCTCTGCTCTTTTGATTAAGGAAATGCTTATACCATGAGATAATAAGAGCCTTGCTCAGAGAAGGTGTAGCACCTGAGCATCTTCTCCAGCTGTGTACCACTCTGATCCTGTTCCCTTCTTTTCTATTAAAAAGCTAATTGGTATGGAAATGGCACAGGTGTAAACATGAGGGTTTTTGTGTCTCATAATTTTGGATCCAGTCGTCACCTGGGTGAAGTAAACACCCCCATTTGTGTGTCACTCCCCCTCTTCCCTCAAAACACACCCTGGCTGCCCCTCCCTCTCATTCCTGCTAAAATTAAACTTGTTTTAAATAGGAATGTGTCTGTGTAAATGAATCCTGCACGCCTGGCAGCCCAGGCTGGTGGAGCTACATCTTGGCTCAGTCTAGGCCCTGGCTACCTTGAGAGGAGGGCTCCCTCCTGCCCCACAGGTTTGTTACAGAGGAAAACCCTGGGTAGACTGTCAAGAACTCTACAAATGGATGCTACCATTATCATCATTTTTATTATTGTTTTAGATCACAGAATCATAGCATCTTAGAAGTGAAAGGTAGGCTTTCCATGTATTAACTCATTGAGCCTCATAGCAATCCTATGAGCCAGGTGCTATAGGTGTTATGATGTCCATTTTATAGATGGGAGAACTGAGTTCTAGAGAGGTTAAAGGATTCACTCATGATCTCACAGCTAGAAAGTATTTCAGAAGTGGGATCTGACTCGGGTCTTCCTGACTCCAAATCTAACCCTCTACCCATTCCAATCAATCAGCAAGTGTTTATTAAACACCTTCTGCATTCCAGGACTGTGCTAAGCTTGGGGAGTTCAAAGATAAAAAGTAAATAGACCTTGCCTTAAAGGTACTTAAGGGAGGAGCCAACAACATCTAATAAGTACGTTGCAAATTATATCTGGGTAATTGGGTGGAGGGAGGGAATAGTGTAGGGGAGGGGGTGTGGAAAGGCTTTCTGTAGAAAGTGAATTGAGGTTGGAAGGAAACTAGGAATTCTGAGGAGAAGGGAGTGTGCTGCAGGCATGGGGGACAGCTAGTACAAAGCGTAGAGATGCATTCTGGCTAGTAGTCATCCGCTCTCTTCTGAAGGACCTCTAGTGATGGGGATCTCATTACCTTTGAAGGAAGGCTTGCTCATTTCCATTTTTACGTGCCTCTCATTATTAGCAGGTGTTTCCTTCTATCAACCTTGAATCTATCTGCATTTCTGAAACTTTGACTGATGACTTCTCACTCAAATCTGACAGCCTTTTAAACACTTGAAGCTGCTGTGCAGACAGGCTCTGGACATCCTGGGGCCTGTAAACATTTTCATTGGCCAGCTCCTGTTTACATGGGCCCTACCCCCCTTTCTCGGAATCCTTCCTTGTGCCCTCTCCTCAGACACACTCATTCTTGCCTGCTGCCCCCTCCCACTGTCTCTGGCCCACTCAAAGCGCCCATCAAGGATGGGGCCCCATTCAGAGCCAACATTGTGTGAGCAGGGGCAAGTTAATTACCTTCTTTAAACCTCAGTTTTCCTCTTCTGTACAATGGAGATGATAATATCTTTAGTATCTTCTTCCTATGAGGATGAGTATGTTATTGTTTATACCTCCTCAACATCTCTCATTTGTCCCCTTCTCTCTACTCACACAGCTGACACCCTAATTTATTCCCTCCTGACCCCTTACCTGGACTGTTGTAATGGCTTCCTAATTGGTCTCACTACACCAAAGTCACCTATCTTACCAAAACAACATCCCCACCCTGGTCAAAATCACATTCCCCAAATACTCATCCCTACCCTATTACCTAGGACCAAACTCTTCTGTTTGCCGTGCAAAACCCTTTGCAACCTGGCACCAACCTAGATTTCCAGCCTTGTTACAAACTAATCCCCTTCACTACCTCAGTGGTCCAGTCAATCTAATAATAATCATATGAGCATTTATATACCTGTTTAATGTTTATAAGGTTGCTTTACAAATACCATTTGATCCCCACCACAACCCTAGGATGTAGGTGGTACCATTTATAGCATCTATCTTATACATGAAGAAACAGGCAGACAGAGGTAAAGTGACTTGCCCAGGGTCACAGAATTCTGAGGCTGGATTTGAACTCAGGTCTTCCTGGTCCAGCCATCTGCTCACTGTGCCACCTAGCTGCCTGTAGCCCTCTGGCCATCTTCCATCTCCATGCATTCCATAGGCTGTCCCCCAAGCCTGATATACCTTCCTTCCTCATCTCTGCCTCTTAGAATTCCTACTTGCCTTCAAAGCCCAGCTGTCTTTCCTGATTCCCCAGCCTCCTCCCTGAAATGACCTTGTCTTTTTTTCTGTATGCATTTTGCATGTGTACATGTCATCTTCCCTGGAAAGAATGTATTCTTCTCGAGGCCAGGGACTGTTTCATTTTTGAAACTAGCCCAGTGTCTGACACATAGCAAATACTTGCTAATTGATTTTGGTAGACTGATAGAATAAGGTGATACATGCAGGGTGTCCCAAAAGTCTTAGAGCAGTTTTAAGCTTTAACTATGGGACTTAAAGCTTAAAAAATATATAAAATTCTTTGCAAACCAAATACTTCATGAATGCTTATGAATCATAAGCAACTAGCAGACAGACCACCGGGCCTAGAGTCAGGAAGACCTGAGTCCAGTGTAGCCTTTGGATACTAGCTCTGTGACCCTGGGCAAGTCATTTAACCTCTGCCTCAGTTTCTTCATATCTAAAATGATAGCACTTGCCTCCCAAGGATGTTAATAGGATCAAATGAGAGAATATTTGTAAGGAGCTTAGCACAGTGCCTGGCATATAATAGACTCTATATAAATGTTAGATATTATGAGACTTCGGAACTGGAAGGGAAGGATTTTTCGTGATCGTTTGGTTCAATACCCTTGTTATACAAGAGAAGATGTCAGCTCATAGAGGTGGGTTAATTTGCCTGTGCTCCTAGGGCTTCAGGATGCTTTCTAGGACCAGCTCTCTAGAGGGAAGGTGCCTTTCACTTGTGGAAAGTTGAGAGCAGTCAGAGATCCAATTCTGGCTGTGACAACAGCTCCCCCTGGTGGTCTTAGTCCAGGCTGTGGAACCTCAGTTTCTCCGCCTACAAAATGGGCCTAATATTTCTAAATTCCCTGTGTTGGAGCACTGGATGGATAAGATTGGAGTGTAGTGGGGCAGAAGGGAAAAGTATGCGTGATATGTTTTCCCAAGGCCATCAGAGTTCTGTTAGCCCCTCTGCACATCTACTGAAACTAATGAATTGCTAATATAATTTTCTAGATAATTTTATTTCCATAGTCTCACATTTTAATGTGTTTTCAAAAAGCCAGCATTTATTTGCTTAATCTCCCAGCGTAATACGATCTGCCCTGACTCATCATGGATGCAGAACAATCAGCTAGGCAGAAACTACAACAAATTGTTTGATAACTCAAATCTATTCTCTTGATTTTTAACTTGCATCCACTGGTAGCTTTTCTTCTCCATCCTACCCCCACCCTCTCCTTCTGTATTTTAAAATGATTTTTACTCTTTTTTATTGTCTCATGGGCAAAAGGGTGGAAAGAATGAGAGTGGAGACAGCTGTCTCTTTCCCTCTCTCCCAACTCTGCCTGTTAGCCTATTCATTGGGTAGGGGAGAGTCTTAGACTGTTTGTTGCCCAGGTTAAGTGTGTGTGTGTGTGTGTGTGTGTGTGTGTGTGTGTGTGTGTGTGTACACTGTGGAATTGAATAGGATTTAAATCTGTAAGGATGTAAGTTGTAATATATGATTGTGATGGAATATTGCTGTGCTATAAGAAATGATGAGCTTGATGATCTTAGAAAAATGTGGATTGACTCGCATGAAATAATGAAGAGTGAAATGAGCAGAACCAAGAGAATGTTGTATACAGTAACAGCAATAGTGTTTTAAGAACAACTTGGAGTGACTAAGTCATTTGGGCTATTATGAATACCCAAATTAACTGCAAAGGACATATAAGGGAAGATGCTATCTGCATCCAGAGAAAGAAATGATACATAGAAGTATGTATAGAATGATTTTACATGTATACACACATACACATACATATATACACACACATATTTGTGTCTAATGGTAGCCATCTTTAGGGTGGGGGGGAGGAAGAAAAAAGAAATTTACATGATAACTTTATTATATATTTAAAAGCAATAGCAAGTTATACATAATAGATTTTCCATTTCATGTGCAATCATCTTTTTATTATACTGTGTTATGGAAATGCTTGTTTTATTCCATAAATTAAAAATAGTTAAAAATTTTTTAAAAAACTATAAGGAACCTTACAGCTCAGCTCATTTTCTCCTCCTTCCCCTCTACTTAGAAACAGAGACACTAAAGCACAGCTGGGTTCAGTGACTTGCCCAGAGATATACAAGTAGAAAATAGTAGAGCTGGGATTTAAACTCCAGTCCTTTAACTCAAATCTAGCACTGTTCCCATTACACCATCCTACCTCTGAACCAAATAAGAAAGAGAATAGGAAGAAAAAGATGTGATGGAAAGAGGCAGAGACTGGGTAGGAGTAAGGAGTGTTAGGGAACGCGTGGGGGACAGTGCATGGGGTTTTTTTTCTGCAACAAATGAATATTTGTAGATTTTGTAACCTGTCTACAAAGGTGAACTTTAGCATAGGATTGATCAGCTGGGGTGGGGATGAGTGGGGTGGGAAAAAATGGGCTCTCCAGACAAGCTGTTTATCCCTTACTGGAGAGGCCCCAGGAAGGGTGAATTGAAAGCCTTAGGCCAAGGGAACAGAGTTGTGCAGATGACAAAGGACTCTGGCCACTTGTTGCCTTATACACTGCCTTACTATGGTGGATTCCTGGGTTAAGAGTTGTAACTGAGACTTGGGCCTCAGTTTCCTCCTCTGCAAGATAAGAGAGCTTGACTTGATGATCACTGGGTCCCTTCTAGCTGTGATGTCCCTTTATTGTGACATACCCAGAGTAATCCCCGAATCACTCATCTTTGCAGAAAACACATATCTGAATGCATTGTATTTCAAGACTGTAGGCACATGGACATTGGGTCTTCTTTGGCATAAGTTATCTTTAAAAGTGCTCTTCCACCCTTATTATCCCTATTTTAAAAATTAGTTGTTTGAGCTTCTGGTTTTGATTTAGGGGTCTTTTTTTAGGGAGGTAGTGGTGATACCCTGCCTACGGACTTACCTCCATGCAACTAGGCAACTTGAGACCTCTGGTGGCTTAGTGGACCTGGAGCCAGGAAGGCCAGTGTTCAAATCTGGGCTCAGACACTTACTCACTGTATGATCCTGGATGAGTCATTTAGTCTCTAACACTTGAACCCTTTCTCAGTTTGTTCAGCTGTAAAATGGGGACAGTAACTGCACCTATCTCACAGGGTTGCTGTGAGGGTCAGATGAGATGATCATTGTAAAGCATTTAGCACAGTGCTTCTATATAGTAAGTGCTTAATATATGCTTATTTCCTTCTCCTCTCCCATGCTGCCCCCATACCTTTGGAAGGAATTGCTGATCAGTTTTGTTATTGAAACTTGTTGATGGTGGAAGTGGTGGATGGTCAGTTCAGGGAGCTAGTACCTCAGCTTGCATCTCCCTCTTTCGGCAGACCAATCAATCAGTCAGTTGTTGAGCATTTATTAAGTGCCTACTATGTGCCAGGAATGAAAGGATCCTTGTCTTCAATGGGCTTTTTTTTGGGGGGGGTGCCTTTATCTTTCTCTGGATGGAATGAAACCAGTGAGCTTCTGTTTCTCCCAGAGATATTGCTGGAGCCAGAGGGCCTGAAAGTCTTCAGTTGGGGCTCACTTTTGTTGTGGTGGTCATTTGTTTTCAGTCATGTCCAACTCTTCGTGACCCCACTTGGGGTTTTCTTGGGAGGGATTGGAGTAGTTTGCCATTTGCTTCTCCAGCTCATTTGGCAGATGAGGCAAACTGAGGTAAACAGAGTTAAGTGACTTTCCTGGGATCACACAGCTAGCAAGAGTCTGAAGCCAAAATTTTTTTTTTTAAGGCAATTGGGGTTAAGTGACTTGCCCAAGGTCACACAGCTAGTAAGTGTCAAGTGTTTGGTCTGAGGCCGGATTTGAACTCAGGTCCTCCTGACTTCAGGGCTGGTGCTCTATCCACTGCGACACCTAACTGCCCCTCTGAGGCCAAATTTGAACTCAGGAAGTTGAGTCTTCTTGACTCCAGACTTGGCTCTCTGACCACTGTGCCACCTAGCTGCCCTGGGAGTCACTAAGTAAACTCAAAATCCAGACAGTACTAAAGCCCATTAGTTGTTGAAGAAGGGAAGAAAATCTGTCACAGAATGTGTGGAACCTTGAGCACGAGCAGGGGATAATGCTGATAAGACTGGGGTTGGATCTGTTTTCTTTGCTGTCTTCTTTTACTCATTATCCATTGTCCCCTCTACTGATTGCAGTGAGGCTTCTACCATTCTATTGAATCTCTTCTCTTAGAGGCCACCAGTGATGGCCTCTTTCTTTAGTTCTTACTCTTGGTGATCTCTTTGTAGCTTTTCACATTCTCGACCACCCTCTTCTACTAGATGCTCTGCCTACCTTTGGGTTCAGTCATGCCAAACTCTGCTGGTTCTTCCTCGTCTTCCTGACGCCTTAACGTGAGTGTTCCCTAAGATTCTGTCCTCAGACCACTTCTCTCTCTCTCTCTCTCTCTCTCTCTCTCTCTCTCTCTCTCTCTCTCTCTCTCT
>NW_020948928.1:0-6323 GCF_900497805.2 Vombatus ursinus | reverse complement strand
CAGGGAGGAAATAGGAGTCCTCTGAAGGGAAGGAAATGGGGCTCCTCTATTGGGGAGGAAACGGGAGTCCTCTGAAGGGGAGGAAACGGGTCCTCTAGTGGGGAGGGACCAGACGTCATTTAAATGGGATCACCACAGTGGCTTTGTCAACAGAGGGGAGCTGGTGGCCTTCAGCAGGTTGGCAGGACAGATACCACGGGGCAGTGTCCAAGGCTGATACCACAGTATGTCTGTGGTCATAAAAACTCAGTAATTTCTGACTTTTAAATCTTCAGAAGCAATACCACAAAAACCCAATAGATGGCGATGCTGTTCCGCCCTATTTTTTTTCTTGGAGTGGTAGCTCTGTCTTTCTGTGAATACTTGTATGACCTTCTCTCTCCCCCTCCAAGTGTCCTCACCTGTACAAATGGGTGGAAGAAAAAGCATTTATTAAGCTCATACATGTGCCAGGCACTGTGCATGCAAATACAAGCAAGCCAGACAGCCTCTGCCTTCAGAGAGCTTACATTCTTCTGGGGGAAGACAAAAATCTCAGTCTGGGGAGGAGGTAGATGCCCAGGATGCCAGGGCGGGGCTCGGGTTCTGGTGAGAGGGGAAGAGGTCGGTCTGCGTGGTTTGGGGATGGGCTGGGGGTTGGCCGGGGCGACTTGTGAAGCCGCTTTCCAGCTTACAGGATTATGACTCTCTGAGCCTCCAAGTGGGGGTGTCAGGAATGGAAGGGACCCCTGCTATCTGTGGTGGGACCCCGTGGGGGATGAGCACCCACTTGACTGATGCAGAAGTTGAGGGTGTGGGACCTTTCGGGGTGAGAGGGAAATTCAGGGGCGAGTCTCTTCTTCCTTCCAGCTCAGAACAGCGCTCCTCTGCCAGGGCCTTCCTCATTCTCGTGACCCTGGCTGGTCCAGATGTGGAGATTGTCCCAGTAACGGTCGTCTTCATCTGGGGAAAGGTGGTCTGTTTGGCTCAGTTGATCATTAGGGTTCCTTTCAGTTGAATGTCTGACTGTATCCCACATCGATGATAGAGGAAGCATGGGGTGTTGGGAGGGGAGCAAGCTTTACAGTCAGGAAGGTCTGGCTTCAGGTTCTGCCTCAGATGGACACATAAGGAGTAGCTTGGGGGCCCCCTAGCCCACTTCTCAGGACCCCAGGTCTTCTCTCCTGATCTGCATTGGGAGAGATTGGTACATGGACATTCCCACACCCCGATGAAGTCCGAGATCCGGACCAAAACCAAAAACCAAAAACATTCTTTCCAGAACCCTCCCTCTGAGATCACTCCTAATTTATCCTGTCTGCAGCTTGTTTGTACACAGATGTTTGCATGTTGTCTCCCCCAGTAGACTGTGAGCTCCTTGGGAGCAGCGACTTTTTGTTCCTTTTGTTGTGTCCCTAGTGCTTAGCCCAGTGCCTGGCACAGCAGCTGCTTCAGAAACGTTGGCTGACTGACAGATGTGCACCATTTTGTTTGGTCCATCTGCTAACCCTGTGGGAGAGGAGATAGGATCCCCATTTCCGTCAGCCAGTCAGGTGTTTATTATGTCTCAGACCCTGTACTGAGTGTTGGTGATAGAAGGAAAGTCAGAGACAGTCACTGCCTTTAGGGAGCTCACAGTCCAGTGAGGAGACAACATGTAAGAGCTGTGTGTAAACAAGGTAGAGACAGTGTACATCTCAGAGGGACGGCACTAGCTGTGGGGAACCGGCAGAGGCTTTCTGCCTCTTAGCTGAGGAGTAAGAGCATTCCAGGCATGGGAACCAGCCGTTGAAGAGGCAAGAGTTGGTAGATGGAGTGTGTGTGGCGAAGTACGATGGAAAGGTAGGAGGTGTCCAGGCCATGGAATCACAGGGCTTCTATTTGCTCCTGGATTTTAGAGGGAGCCCCTGGAGGCTTGTGAGTTAGGGGCAGACGAGGTTCTGGTGGATGAATTGGAGTGGTGAGAGACTGGCCCGAAGGTGACTGCAGCAGTGCATCTGCTGGGGCCTGCCCCACGAGGACCAGCCAACCTCGTGCCGTGCTTAGCCCACAAGATGTTGTTAGGGGCCCCTCTGCCCGACTTCTTCCATTATCAACGGGGCTTCCTTAGATAAAAATTAAAGTAGTCAGTCCTTCAGACACTGTGTGGAACTTGGGCCAGTCAGTCAACAAGCAAAGGGAAAATGGCAGCCCTTGAGGGGCTTACTGAGGGAAGACAGCCCCGAGGGAGGAGGAAGGCACTATGATGATAGCCGCATCTGGACCTGCTGCGGCCACTGCACCCACAGCAGGGCACAAAAGTCAGCCGGTAAATAAGGCCGAGAGGCTGAGGCAGGCAAGTTGGAACAGGCTGGAGAGTCGAGTGCTGCGCCCAGATAGAAAGAAGCAGCGTGGCTGGCATGGGTCCTTCCTCAAAGGGAGGAACTCACCAGTCAGAGGACGCCACCGATGGGGGCTCGTCTAACCTGAGAAGGCAGCTGGAAAAGTTCAGGGAGTTGGGTTAGAAGAGCCAAGACCCCTTTTCTCTCTCCCTCTTCCTGCACCCCGTCCCCTGAGTCAGAAGCTCTTCCTTCTCAACCTCAGAGAAGTGAAAATGGAAGAACAGGCAAAATCCCCCATTCTGCCGTCTTCCTTTGAAAATGAAGATGAAGTGCAGCGTGGGATGGATGGAGCCCTAGGCCCGCCGTCCGAGTCTAAGTCGTGCCTCAAGCCCAGGGTAGCCAGGTGAGCGAGGACAGGTCATCTGGTCTCTCGGAGCCTCCATCTCCTTAGCTGTGAAACGGAGTAGTCATGGTAGCCGTGATGGTCCTAGATGGAGAGCTGGGAGGGGCCTCGGACAGCATCCTCCCTGATCCCATCACTCTGAAGGCCGGAGGATGGAGGTGACCTGGACATGGGAGCAGAGCTGGAATGGGAAGGAGCTGCTGGGCCTTGGCCAAGTGCCGTCAGCTCTGGGAAGTGAAAGATTGGATGACGTGCTGTATACCATCCCTTTCAGCTTTCAGCCGATCACTTCCAGGTTTGTGAATAGTGTGTAATGGAAAGTTGCCGGAAACCAGAGGACCCCAAGCTTGCTCTTCCACCCTTCAGTTCAGGTTCAGTCGTGTCTGACTCGTCGTGACTCCCTTTGGGGTTTTCCTGGCAGAGATACTGAATGGTTCGCCATTTCCTTCTCCAGCTCATCTTACAGATGAGGAAACTGAGGCAAACAGGGTGAAGTGACTTGCCCAGGGTCACACACACAGTAAATGAGGCAGGTCATTCTGACTTCAGGCCCAGCGCTCTGTGCACTTTGGCACCATCTGGCTGCCCTGTTTCTGCTGTAGTGTGATATAAATCAGTGAATCAGTCAATAAACCTTTATTGAGGGTCTGCTCAGGATGCAAAGAAAGGCTTTTAATAAGGAGCTCACCCCCAGACAGAAAGCAGGACAATTAAGAGGCTTGGGGAAGATGGGGGAGCCTCAGGCTGGAGCAGAGTGCATGGAGGTGGGCAGGAAAGAGAGGAGGGGCCAGCTCCTGAGGGGTTGATCCTGGAGGTGATGGGGAGCCCCCGGAGTGTGTTGAGTAGGACACTGCCATTAGCACGGCAGGGGACTGAAGCCCCATAGGAGGCAAACCTCTGTCTGACTGACGGACGTGCGGGGTTTTGGTTTTGCGGGGCCTGTCCTAGAATTTAGGCAGCCAAGTGCTGTCTAACATACTCATTTCACCGAGGAAGAAAATGATACCTACAGAAGGGAAAGGACTTGTCCAGGGTCACACGGATAGTAAGTGACAGTCAGAATTCAAGCTCAAGGCTTCTGTTCTCTCAGACCTCTCTCTTGCATCATCTTTCCCCAACTGCCTCTGCTTCTGCCGTCATGACTGCAGTTTAGGTGACTGCCACTGGGTGGCGCCTCCATGCCATTTAGAGCTAAACTTTTCAGTTGTCCTCACTATAGTGGGGCAGGGAGCCCATCACTCACCAGAGGGCCCTGGTAGAGGGAGTTTCTCATGAGCCCCAGTCCAGCCTCAGACACTTCCTAGCTGGGTGAACCTGAATGAATCACTCAGTGCCTCTCACTCAGTTTCCTCATCTGTAAAATGGGGATAATAATAACAGCACCCACTTTCCAGGGCTGGTGTGGGGATCAAATGAGCTGTATTTGTAAAGCGCTTTGCAAAGCTTAAAGCGTCATATAAATGCTAGGTATTATTATTGTTTTTCTGACATCAAGCTGAAGAAATATCCCCATGTGCAAATTCTACTCTTTGCTTCTAACTCTGTCCTCAGGGGCCATTCAGAATTCAGTAATATTCTTCTACTGGAGGACCCTTCAGACACCCCCAAGTCTTCTCTTGTCCAGGTCATTGTTCCCAGTTCCTTTCCTAATCCTCAGAGGACTTCATTTTGAGGTCCCTCCACGTCCTGGGGTGCTTTCCCCTGTGTGCTCTGCAGTTTATTAGTGTCCCTTCCAAAACAGGGTACCCTAAAGAGAACTCAAGAGTCCTCTAGAAGAGGCCCGAATTCCACCTGGGTATGTCCTAACTTTTCCAGCTGCCAAATTCCACTGTTGCCTCAAATTGGGTGTTTAGCCTATAAAACCCAGTCTTTTTCAGACAAGCTGCTGTCTGGTCCTTGGGAAGTTGATTGTTTGAACCCATGTAAGGCTGCTTTTCTCTCCATTAGATTCAGCCCAGTGTTGTGGTCTGTGTGGGGGAGCTTTTTGGATTGGGGCAGATTTAGTTTTGATGTCATCTGCAGATTAAATCAGCTTGCCATCTATAGGCCTTTGTTGTCTGATAAAATTCTTCAGCAGCCCAGGACCAAGCGCAGAGCCCCAGAAGCTCTGGTGGAGATTTCCTGCCAAGCTGCCGTCGGACCGTTAACAGCTGACGGCTTCTTAGACTCGGTCATTCAGCCCATCCTGATTCCACTCTACTGGCCACATCCTAGCAGGTTTTCCACCAGACTGAAAGCCTGTGGTAGATGGCTGGTGCTGAGGAGTTTTAAAGAGTTACTTACATTTCCCTTGTGTCTTGAGTCTCCTGGCGAGCCCCAGAGCCAGCTTTTATAGCTGAGTTCACATCGTTTGAGAACAGGAGCCTCAAATCTAGGGAGGCCATATTGGCAGCATTCACTGGCCCTCCTAGTCTGGGAAGGACAGGGCCACGAGCTGTGATTTCATTGGCCCTCCTAGTGAGGAGCCGCCTCCTTCCCTCCGTGCAGGTCAGAGGCCTTCAGAGGTTCCTGGAGCACTGAGATGCAGCTGAAGTGGGACTCAGCTCCGATCTTCCTGGGCCCAAGGCCAGCTCTCTATCCATTAGGATACTCTGCCTCAGCTCAATTGTTGTTCAGTCATTTCAGTTGTGTCCGACTCTCCGTGACCCCATTTGGAGTTTTCTTGACAAAGTGGCTCTTTCCTTCTCCAGCTCATTTTACAGATGAGGAAACCGAGGCAAACAGGGTGAAGTGATTTGCCCGGGGTTATATGTACATAGGGCTGTGCTGGAGCCAGCTCAAACTGGCTCCAGGGAACAAATTGTTAAATTTTCAGTGGGAGCATTTACAGTCAGAAATTGGAAATCTGCAAATGCTACAGATCAGAGCTTTATTGTTTTGTTGATTGTTTAGACTTAAGATAATGAAAGATAAAATGTTAATAATCCAGATTAGCCTTAAAGGTGTTTCCTGCCATGCCCCAGAGAGCCTACTTCTGGGAATTATGCAGCCACAGTTTAGCAGAGGTAAGGCTTGAACCTAAGTCTTCCTGACTTTGAGGTGGGCTCTCTCCACTGGGTCATGAGGCCTTGAAAATCGACAGGAGAGTGTGTGGATTCAGAACACCGTCACTGTCTTCGGCCTTGTTTTTGGACAAGTAATACTGTCACCAATTTTCTCAGTGAAATTAAAATGGAATCATTTTCTCATGTACTTATGAGTGCCTGAAGAACTTGTGCATGTGCGTGCGTGTGTGTGTGTGTGCGTGTGTGTGTGTGTGTGTGTGTGTGTGTATGTGTGTGTGTTTGAGCCTCAGCCACAGGTCAGAAGGAGGCCCTCTGGTTTCAGTACATCTTAGGCAGGCAGGGTGGTTTAGTGGGAAGAGCCCTGGCTGTGGAGTCTGGACACACCCAGTTGGCCTCTCCTCTCTCACATGTATCAGCTGCGGCCTTGGCCAAGCTGCCCACGCCTCCATTTCCTCATCTCTACAATGGGACCTCCCCCTCCGGAATGTTCCTCCAGCTGTTGGTGACTGAGATCACCCTGCATTTCTTCCTCCTCTGTTTTCTGCGGACCATCTGTGGCCATCTTGTCCCCCCCCCCCCATGTAAGATAACGTAGGCACCTTGAGGGCAGGGGCC
>NW_020948927.1:0-13870 GCF_900497805.2 Vombatus ursinus | reverse complement strand
AGTTTCCTTCTCTGTGAAATGATAACAATAGCGGCCTCTACCCCCCCAGGCTTGTTGTGAAGATAACAATGAGGTGATACTGATAAAGTGCTTTGCAAACCTTAAGTGATATCAGTACTAGCTATTATTATTATTATTGTTGTCATTGTTATTGCCATAGAGCAGCAGCATGGGCACAGATGCACAAATGAATAAATACAAAGCACTTTGATTTGGGAAGGGGAGGTCCCCAGGGCCCAGCCAGGCACCAGCTTCTCCTGCTTCCGCTCTGGGCCCATCACAATCTTGTCCCATTTCTACGTCTCGGGAAGATCTTGGTTTCAATTCTTGATTTTGAGGTGAGGTTGGGAGGCTGATGGAGACCTCTTCAGGGCCTGCCAAGGGCTGCCCGTGGGCAAAGCGCCTGAAAGCCTCATGTTGGCGGGGGGGCGGGGGCAGGTATGAGGAAAAATGGTGGCCTGGCAGGTGATTTTGATAGAGCGGCTTTGGATGGAGGCCCGGTTCACCCAGAGACCTATGTCTGCATCCTGATCCCGTAGCCAGAGTTTGCACTCTGGAGCGCACATAGTGTGGCTGCAGCCTGTCCCCCTATCCCACCCCCATCCAGGGCTGAGTGGGAGCCGATTCTTTTCATTTCACAGTCCTCCATAGGTAGGGAGGAAGGG
Organism: Vombatus ursinus; assembly: GCF_900497805.2. NCBI lineage: Eukaryota > Metazoa > Chordata > Mammalia > Diprotodontia > Vombatidae > Vombatus > Vombatus ursinus. The sequence continues at coordinate 13,205 of NW_020948927.1, read as the reverse complement.
CTTGGCTCCAAACTCAGACTTACTGAATGGACGAAGGAAGTTGTGGGCTGGGGTGAGTGAGAGAGGGATGCCAGCTGGCCAGCAGTGGGAGGGCAGAGGGGCGCAGCTCTTTGTGGGTTGGGGGATTGGCCATCAGGGAACGGCCTCCCTCCCTTCCCTTCCTCTGACGTGGGACAGTAGGCACCTGCTGTGTGCTGTGATGCCAAGAAGGGGTATGTGTATGTGTGTGTACACACATACAATCTTTTTTTTTTTAAAAGGCATTTGGGGTTAAGTGACTTGCCCAGGGTCACACAGCTAGTAGGTGTCAAGTGTTTGGTCTGAGGCTGCATTTGAACTCAGGTCCTCCTGAATTCAGGGCCGGTACTCTATCCACTGTGCCACCTAGCTGCCCCACATATACAATCTTTATATACACGTCTATGCTATATGCACATAATATACATACGGTATTATTTTAAATAACATTTGTAAAGCACTTTGCACACCTTAAGGCCCTTAGATAATTACTATCCACTATTCTTGTCCTTCCCCTGGTCGCAGGCCTTGAGGGCAGGCTCCCTTTACTCCTTGCTTTTTTTTCCTTCCAGTACTTGGCACCCCGGAAGTCTTGTTGCTTGGTGCAGTCACGTCCTCTCTGGGCCTCAGTTTCTCATCTGTCCTAGCTGATCTCTTAGGATCAGCCAAGCAGGTGCTGAGGAAATGGAGATTCCAGGAGCAGAACCCAGTAGAAGGGGGACTGCTGGTTGTGGGGTGAGGTTGGGTGTTCCTTGAGGGGGATGCCTGCTTTTGAAAGGGCCCCCATTTGAACCTGCCTCTAGAGGTCTCTTATGGTTTGGGGATGCCCAGGCGCCCTGTCCACTCACCGCCAGCCTCAGGGTTCCGTCCCTGGCCTCTGCCCAGTCTACCCAAGAGCTGGGCCCTTAGAGCAGTCTGAGAATGTGAGCTGTTCTCAGTGCTGGGACTGCCCGTGAGCAGAGCTGGAACCTGAGGCCTTAAAGAGGCTGTTACATGGTAGGGCGGGCCTCGAACCCATAGCAAACTTTTGTGGATGAAGATACGCTTTTACACGAGGTGTTCCTGGATGGGGGAGTCTCCTGGCCTCACTTTCTTCAGGCAAAGACGATAATTCATCCAAATTCCCTTTCATGGCGGTGACATCTTGACCCCCAGAGAGAGTGTGTGTGTGTGTGTGTGTGTGTGTGTGTGTGTGTGTGTGTGTGTGTACTAAGGGCTTCATTTGCCACAGTTCTTAGTGCAGTGGTCTGGGTATCAAGGGTGCCTAATTAATGTTAGCAATTAAAAACAACCCCAAATCTTAACATCTGGGGAAGACCCTTCCCTTCCCTGGGCCTCAGTTTCCTTATCTGACCTCTAGGGTCCGTTCCAGGTCTCACTCTGTAATCCCGCATGAGCCTGGGCATGGCACTTAACCTCTCTCAGTGCCTGGGTTTCCTTATTTGTAAAACAAAGCGGTTGGACCTGGTGACCTCCCAGGCCCTGTCCAGGTCTCCATCAGTGGTCCCAGGATCTCCCTTGGGAAGCTCCTTTGGGTCAGCCCCGGGGCTGGGTGGAGGGAGGAAGGCACAGCCTTTGGGGAAGGGGTGCCAGAGGCAAGGAGCCCCTGTGGCAGGGAAGAGTGCTGGAGGCCAAAGTTGGAGTGCGTTCTAGAGAGGTCTTTGTCTTTCTTTGTGTCGTTGGTGGTTAGCACAGTGCCTAGGGCCTAGTGGGGGCTTCATGAATATTTGTCAGTGGACTTCGAGGAACTTTGGGTGGGATGAAGACGGAGGGAATCTGGGGGGACCCTGCCACTGTCCTTATCTCCGAGGTGAGGGCCCGATTTCCTGGAAGAGGGAGCTCTGTGCGCCACGGCGATGGGGAGAAGGGTCTCCACTTACGCTGCGTGGAGAGACTGTCTCTCAAATCTCTCTGTGTGTCTGTCTCTCTGATTTCTCTTTCCTTTCTCTTTGTGTCTGTCTGTCTCCTCCTACCCCGGTGTCTTTGTCACGCTCTCTCTCCTTTCTGTCTTTGTCTCTGTCTCTCTCTGATTTCTCTCTGTGCCCACTCTGTCTCTGTTTCTCTGTGTCTCATGTCTCTCTCCTTTGCCTGAGCAGCCATCCTCCTCCTTCTCAGGGGGTGGTTTTCTCTTGTTTGTCCATCCCGTGCTGTTGAGGTTTGGGGTGCTGCTGACCACAGTTCTGGGTCTCGCCAGGGGGTGAGTTTTATGAGTGGGCCGTGTGTCTTGGCCTCAGCCCCCGCAACGTGAGCTGTTCTTGCCCTGGCTTATGAGGGTCTGGGCCTGGGTGGGGGACATGGGGTTCGCGTCCCAGTCTGTGTTGGGGTGGGGGATGGAAGCCAGCAGCCTGAGACCCTGCTGGACAGAGGGAGGGGGCTCCGGGTTGGCCTCTGTCCAGCGCCCCCTGGGCATGGGGAGCCCTGACGTGGACTCTGTCTGTCCTGCCCCCTCCCCATGCAGGTGGTACAAACTGCACTCCAAGGCGGGCAAGAAGGAAAAGGAGCGCGGCGAGATCCAGGTCACCGTCCAGTTCACGCGCAACACCCTGAGCGCCAGCATGTTCGACCTGTCGGTAAAGGACAAGCCACGCTCGCCCTTCGGCAAGATCAAGGACAAGATGAAGGGCAAGAAGAAGTACGAGCTGGAGTCAGCCTCGGCCATCATCCCCAGCAGCGCCCTGGACGACCCCGACCTGCTCGGCGGCTCCAGCAAGAAGGCCAAGGCCAAGGCCTTCTTCCTCCGCAACAAGCTGCGCAAGTCCTCGCTGACGCAGTCCAACACCTCGCTGGGCTCCGACAGCACGCTCTCCTCCACCAGCGGGAGCCTGGCCTGGCTGGGCTCCGAGTACCTGACGCGCTCCCCCAGCCGCCACAGCCGGCTGTCCACCGAAGGTGGTGAGTAGGGCGGGGTGTGGTGTGGTGTGGTGAGGCGTGGTGTGGTGAAGCGTGGCATGGGGAAGCGTGGCATGGCGTGGTGTGGTGAGGCAAGGCATGACAAGGAGTGGAGTGGCATGGCGAGGCGTGGCATGGCGTGGCGAGTCCTGGGTGCAGCCTGCCTCCCACCGTGGGCCCTGGGGAGGAGATAGGGAGTTGTGTAGGGCGCCCTCACAGGGGACACACACAGCCCTGGCCCTTGGGGGACGATGCCCGTGGTCTGACATGGGGGTCAGTGACAGGGAGAAGGCATGGAACACACACTCAGCTCCTGCTCTCAGGGCACCCCAGTCTGATATGGTGGTAGGGGGCTGCTCTTGGAAGATTGGCCAGGGCAGAAGGAAGTGGAGCCCAGAAGTGGTCCTTTCTTCCCTTCTCCTTCCACACGTCCACCAGCACCGTGTCTCTCTCTTCCCCTTCTAGGCAAAGACTCGGCTTCCTCCCCCAAACTGCTGACCCACAAGCGGGCCTACAGTGATGAAGTGAGCCAGGTGCAGGCAGGGCTGCCCCGCGCTGGCCACGACCCTGGCTCTGGGTCTTCCCTCTGCATCAATGGCAGTCACATCTACAACGATGAGCCGTCTGTCCCACAGGCCCACCGCGCCTCCATCTCGGGCCCCTTCCCTTCGGCCAGTGCCCTCCACGGTCTCTCCCTGCGGCGGGCCGAGGAGGGCACGGGGCCGTCGGACACGGCCCCCGGGGGCAGCTCTGAGCCGGTGGCCGCGGCAGGTGTGGGCCGAGAGGAGTCTGGAGCGCGGGCTGGCGAGGAGGAGGGTCCCCGGCGGGCAGAGGGGAAGCCCGTCCAGGTGGCCACGCCCATAGTGTTCCCATCCACGTCAGCAGAGAGAGAAGACGGGAGGAAGGAGGAGCGCAAGACCCGCGTGGGTCTTTTCCACCATCACCACCATGGGGCAGGCCGCAGGGGCTCCCTCGGGGAGAAGATGGGCCTGGCCCTGGGTGCCTCCCTACACCCTTCCTCCAGTGGGGAGGAGAAAGGCAGGAGCGGCTGGTTTGGTTCCCGAGAGGGGAAGGAGCACACCCAGAAGCCCAGGTGAGACCCTGGGGGTGTCGGCCATCCTGGCAGCAGTGGGGAGCGGGCCCCAGGGGTGAGGCTGTGGTCTGGGGGGCCCTGCAGGGTCAGGGCAGGCCCCATGTGACGCCCAGCACCCAGCTCTGGGCCACCTCTCTCTCCAGAAGTCCCAGCACCTTCTCCCTGGACAGGCCGGCTTGTGCTGGAGGCATGGTCTGGTCTTGGGTTCAAATCCTAGCTCTTCTGCTTACTGCCTGAGTGACCTTGGGCTAATCCCTTCCTTCCCCTCCTGAGTTCTCAGTTTTCTCCTCTGTAAAATTGAGGGGGACTAGATCTCTAAGGTCCTTTCCGGCCCTCCCCTTAGCCTGTGCCCCAGAAGCCAGGGAGAGAAGGCAGGAGCCGAGGGGAGTTGTTGATTTCTGAGGGCGCTAGAATGCGATGTCGATTTGCCCCCTTGCCCATGTCCTCCCTCGGAGTCTGGGCACTCACCCCCCTCCCAATGCTAACAGCTTTAGGCGATCCAGACAGCGTAGAGCAGCATGCCCCGCCTGCCTCTGTGCCCCCTCACCTTTCTGTAGAGGCCAGATAGGAGCCCCGCATGGCAGAGGGGTGGGGGCCTGGTCCCATTTACTCATCAGCCCTGCCTGGGGTCCCACCCCAGGATCTGGAGGTTGGGGTAGAGCTGTGGGGAGGGCTCTCTGTGCAGGAAGCAGCTGATAACATTGTTTGCCTAGCTGGTTTTCCCAAGGCCCTCCTGGGAAGCCGCCCTACAATTTTCCTTGTCTCTGCCCTGGGCCTGGTCCCACTGCAGCCTCCCCGACCCCCCAGCAGAGGAAGTATGTGCTGCCCATCAGGACAGGTCCCAGTTAGGGCTCCAGGGCCACCTCACTAACTGCCGGAAGGGCTGGGCCTGAACCTGGGTGCCTGAAGTCTGCAAACAGCCCAAAGTGGGGACACTGGCTTCCTGCTCCCTGGCTGCTTGGCCCGTGTCCCTGCCGTCAGTGTCTCTACTGCTGCCTACCGTGTGTGTGTGTGTGTGTGTGTGTGTGTGTGTGTGTGTGTGTGTGTGTGGGTGCGCGTGTGTGCGTGCATGTCTGTGTCCATGTCTGTGTGTGTGTGTGAAACACAGGAGGGGTGGGGTGGGGAATGTAGGTGCGAGGAAGGTGCTTGACCTCCTGCGTGGGAAGGAATGGGGAGGGTGTGTGGGAGCCCAGGATGTACAGCCCCGTGGATGCTGAACCGCTACGCCCCGTTCCACAACAGCTCTGTGCAGGAAGCCGACGTCTCGGGTGCTGCTGTGGGGGTCTAAGCTGTGGCTCCCACCTTTGTAGGACCAGTGGGGCTGCAGGCTCAGGCTAGGGTGAGGAGGTGGGTTGGTGAGCAGGTTAGAGGAAAGGAGTGAGGAGAAGTATCTGGGAGCTGAGAATGCTTTTATGGAAGTTGGGTGGAGATGAAACTTGAGCTTGGTGCTGCCCTGACCCTGAGGAGCTGAGGAGAGACGGAAGGCCCTGAGAGATGCCTAGACTTAGCGAGGTCAAGCGCTGGATGGAGTGCTCGACCTGGAGAAGACCTGAGTGTGAATCCTGCCTTGGATCCCCCCAGTTGGGTTTTCTCTGTTGTAAGATGAAGCTGGGAGTTGGGCTCAGTGACCTCTAAGGTCCTTCACGCTTTAGATCTGTGAGCCTATGCGAAGAGAGGCAGCAGGGGTGGAAGGGAGGCCCCTTGTTGTGAGGGTTACCATGGGGGCCCATGGGACGCGTGAGCTTGAGCTGGAGCAGCGATGGGCCGCGGGGCTTGTCATGTCGCATCGGTGGGACCTGGCCCTCCTGCTGTGGAATCCCTTTCCCTGGACAGGATCTGGGCTGCTCCGGGCTAGTCTGACCCAGAGGCAGAGGGAGGGAGAGAGGGCTGATGGGTGGGGGGTGCCCAGAGGGGCCTCTGCTCCTTGGAGTGCCTGCCAGCAGAGCAGGCTGGGCATCTCCCTTGTTTTCCACCCCCCAGTTAAGCCCGGCTCTGCTCCAGGCCAGATTGCCTCAATTCATCGAGAGAAGGCAGGGCCTGGGTTTGAATTCCGATGCCCCCATCTCTTGGTGAGCTTGTCCAGGCCTCATCTTCCTCGGAGGGGCAGCCTATTGCTGCCTCCTCCCTGAAGCCTTCCCTGACTTTTCCCTTCCTTGTTGGTATTTTCCCCCACTCTCTGATTTTATTGTACTAGTGTAACCCGTGAGGGTGACCTCCCCCTCCCCCCAGCGCTGGGCTCCCTGGGGGTGCTGAGAGAGGCCTGTGTGGTCACCCTCTGAGCCCATGTGCCTCCCCCACTTCCTGGAGCGTGGGCCCAGCTGTCGGTGTGGGGAGTGAGGGCTCCGGCCTCCCAAGATCTATGAGTTTCTCTGCCCTTGTTGGCGTCACTGGGCCCTCCTTGAGGATGGGGTGCTGCCTTCATCTTCCTTTGGGGTGCCCTGTCCTTAGCAGGTGCCTGGTAAATATTGGTGCCCGTTCAGAGCCCCAGCCTCTTCTGCGCCCTCTCTCCGACCTCAGGGAAGAAACAGGTTCTAATTGTAAAAATGCAGGGGAGGACTTCATGGTGACTCCCTTCCTCCAGGGTCCTTGATCAGCCCACCTTTCATCCCCTGGAGGACTCTGTCCCCCTGGCCCCGGGGCAATGCCCTGCCAGGACTGGCAGGAGGTCACACTTACCCAGTGCTCCTGTCCCCTCCACTGCCCACCACAAGCTCATGACGCAGATTGCACAAGGGTTGTGATCCCCATCGTACAGATGAGGAAACTGAGGCTCATTTCTGGCCTAGGGTCACGTGGCTTCTGGCACAGAGTCCCGGCATCCTTCCCCTGCCAGTCAGTGCTGCCGGGCTCCGGGAGGGAATGTGTTGGGGGGTCAGGGCACAGCCTCGTGGACTTGGGCTGGACCCTGAAGGGAGGCAGATTGCCTCCTGTGAGCAGGGACTTGGAGGTAGGAGTGAGCACAACGTGAGGGCAAGTGAGTGCAGGCTGTGCAGAGGGAAGCCACCAATGAGTGTGGAGAGGGGCTTCAGTGCCGGGCCGAGTCTTCGGAATCCTGGGGTGATGGGGAGCCCCTGAAGATCTAGGGGCAGGGAGTTGATGGGACTTCAGGCAGCTTTGTTTGGCAGCTCTGTACTAGAGCATGTGAGAGCAGGAGTGGGGGCCTGGAGATGGGGTGAAGAGTTCTGGGTACAAAATGGCCAGGGCCCAGAGGGGATCCAGTGGCAGCTGGTTGTAACAGCTTGGAGCCCAAGTCCAGCCCTCTGGTCACTGCCTCACCTGGCTGCCTCAGGGTCACCCTGGGACCATTGGTGGAGCTGGCCTTGAACCTAGGGCATCTTCCCCTGCACCAAACTAGTGACAGGAAAATGTTGAGTTGGGGAGCCTGGGAGCATGTGACTTCTGCCCTTGGAGGCAGGGGAATGGCCAGGAAGGCGCCTTGGAGCTCAGAGTAGCTGCCTTCAGGGAGCCCTCCCCTGGGGCCAGCGCCTGACACCATAGCTATAGCTTTGTGTGTGTCTCCTGGTGGGGCAGGGTGGGGCTGGTGTTGTCCAGGCCAAGCTGTGGCTCCTCTTCCTTCTGCTTCCCTCCTCACTGGTCCCTGGCCCTGCCCTGCCCTCACCCCCCACTCCCATCCCCTAACTGGTGACTCATTCATGGGCTGGGAGAGTGGCACCACAGGTGAGGAGGGAGTGATGTAAGGTCAAGTCAGGGAAGAGAGTGTGGCCCCAGCCCCTGACCCCCTTCGCCCTGCCGCTGACCAAGCTGGGGGCAGCTGCCCTGAGGGCTGAGGCTTGAGCCCCGCTGAGGTAGGTGTCGGGGGTGACTAGGAACCTTTCAGAACCTCCTCTGGTTTTGGTCTTGTGGGATGGGGTCAGGGCTGGCTCCAGCTCCATCAGGGTTGGGCCAAGTGACCTCTAAGGTCTCTCCAGCTTGAAAATCCTGATTCCTCGCCTTCTCCCTCCCCCCTCCCCTCCCCCATTAGATAGAGAGCTCAGTGCTTTGTGCTTCGCTGGGAAAGGGGGGCTGGACCTTGTTGCTGGGGGGCTCCTGGATGTCTACCCCCCCAACCAAACCAAGAAAGGAGGGCCCTCTTAGTCATGTGAGCTAATACCTGTGAAGTGCTCGGCATTCTGGGTGGGCCTGGTTTTACTCAGCTGAGAGTGAGCAGGGAGGGCCAGAAACCCAACATGCGAGGGCCTCCCCTCCTAGGGAGGCTGAATCTCTGACCTTTCCCCAGCTTCTCCCGCCAGCACTAACACTGAGGGAACGGTGGAGAGGGAGGTTCCCAGAGCACTTTCCTGACAGCTCTGGGGACATCTAAGCTGTGGTGAGGGGGACTCTGGGCCCCTTCCACTCAGCCTTCCCTGTTCTCATAAAAAGGCCTGATCAAAATAATCGTCACTTAGATGTCAGGCTCCGCTCTAGCCGGCCCTTTGGGCTTCCCTGGCTTCTGGGCTCTAGCAGGGACCCTGGAGACCATGCAGGCGGCCCCTTATTTTACAGCTCAGAAAACTGAGGCCCAGCAGTGCAGTGACTTGCCCCCAGACACACAGCTAGTCAGTGTCGGAGTGGGATTAAAACCCAGGCCTTCCTGATGCTGGCCCTCCCATCTGTCCCACCTGGCTGTCCCATCTGTCCAGTGGGGGGGAGGGGGGTTGGTTGTGTCATCCTCGAGCTAGGCTCAAGCAGACCAGGAAACCTCTGGACCATCCCCAGAAAGATGGTCGTTTTAAAAAACAAGTTGCTGGACTTGTTAAGTGTCTGGGCAGGGTGCAGAGGAGGCCAGTGTTTTGCCCAAGGCACCCAGCCAGTGAAGGAGCAGAGCCCACACCATTATTCTTTCTAGTCCAGAGCCGAGAACTTTGGGGTAACCCTGGGTTGACTTGGTGGCCTAGCTTTTGGAAACTCACTTTACCTTCAGTTTCTTCATCTATAAAATGAGGATAATAATACAAGGTGGTTGTAAGAAAACTACTTTGTAAACCTGGGTCTCAGTTTCCTCCTCTGTAAAGTGAGGAGCTTGGACTACAGGAAGTCTAGATTCCTCCATCTCTGACCTCTGACCTCTCTAGCCCAGGTGTTGTTCATTTTGTGTCCCAACCCCAGGGGCATTGGGCTGAAGCCTCTTAACCCCCTCTCTGAACAGTGTTTTTAAAAAATGCATAAAAATATGCCTAGGGTTACAAAGGAAAACTATGTTGAAATCAGCCGTAGGGATCTGGGCGATTAGCGTGTGGAAGGTGCCCTAAGTGTATGTCAGTGGTGCTGTGGCCTGGCTTGCCTGTTGCCCACGTCATGTTGGGTAGTTTCAAGCTTGGATGCGGGGTCAGGAAGGCCCGGGGTCAATTATGAGAGAGCGCCAGGGCCTGTGATGTCACCGTTTGGGAGTTCCTGCTGGTGCAGACTGGGATGGCCTTCGGGGGCTTGGGCACTTAGAGATGAAGGGGTTGGTCCGGCAGGGAGGGCCATTAGGTATTGGAGGCCTCTCCGGTCTTAAGGCCAGGCCTCCCTCCCCTAATCCGTTCTGCTTCTCAGATGATGGGCAGAATCGTGTTCTGTGTAAATGTGAGAGGTGTGGAGCTCTCTCTGAGCGACGGTGCTGAAGGGCCTGCCCCTGCCCCACCCTGGCCCAGAACCCCTGGAGTGCGCTGGCAAACTCGCATGGCCTTGGAAAGCCGCAGAGTCAAATCTCCATGCTGTGCTGTATTTCTAGTTGCTCAGACACTTCCCATTTACATTTTAATCTGTTTGGGCAATGTGACCGAAGGGCTCTAAGCTGCCGAGCAGGCCCTGCATGGGCACAGGGGCTTTCTTCCCTAGGTAGGAGCTCCCTCAGCCATCAGGGTCACAGATTCAGGCAGAAGAGGTCGCCCCATAGTGGAAGGGCTGGTGGGAAAGTGGACGACTTTCAGTGATGTCTGAGCTTGGTTCTGTAGAACTGGGTCCTTTACAGGAAGCCTTGGGGTCACAGCCCGAGGGGGTCATGCTGGGTGACCCCTAAGGCCTCTTCCAGCTCCAGATCTTCGTCCTGTGATAGCACCATGCTTCTGGGCTCTCCTTGGCCTGGGGGGGAGGGGAGCATCCAGCGCTGCCTCCTGTGGCCCAGTCCTGAGCAGAGGTGCTGCTTTGGGGACCGTGATCACAGCTGCTTCATCTTCTCCCGGGGAATCAGTGGGCATTTGTGGCAATGCCCCTTGGTGGTGGGTGGGGTGCCCTTTCTGGCTTCATTCCCAGGTCCCCAGCTGTAGCTCCTTGTACACTTACTAGTCACTTAATAATGCTGATTTGTGGACATCAGAGATCCCACTGCTTCACCACAGAATTGGGTCTTGAGTGAAATCTCTCCCCACCCCAGCCTCAATGGGGCTTCTCTCCCGGCCCCACCTGCCTTTACTATGGAGCCAGATTGTTTTCTCTGTCGGCCCTGGGTCCTGGATCCTGGGTCCTGGGTCCTGGGTCCTGGGTCCTGGGTCCTGGGTCCTGGGTCCTGGAAGGGTCTGGGGAACGTTTGGGTCCACACTTTCCTCCTCACGGCCCTGACCTTTTAGTGTACCTAAGTGTGTGTGCGTTTTTGCACGTGTGTGCATGTGCCTGTGAGAGTGTGCACATGTGTGCATGCTAAGTATGCATGCATGTGTGCGCATGCTTGTGTGTGCACGTGAGTGTGTGCATACATGTGTGCACGCTCATTGGTATGGGTGGGTCTGCAGCAGGACCAGACATTAACCAGGAGGCCCGTGGTTTTGTCTCCTTCCGCAGCCTGGACGTGTCTCCTCAGGTAGAACCTGGCCCAGATGCGCCTGCGCCGCCTCCTCCGGGCAGCCTCCCCTGCTCCCCCCCTGCTCCTGTTCCCGCTGCTGCCGCTGCTAGCATGCTAAGCACTAACCTCTTTGCACCCGCTGCCGCCGCCACCGCCTTTGCCTCCCCCCCTGCCCCCTCCCCCAGATGTCTGGGATCTACCAACCCATTCCTCCCCTCCCTGCAGAGCAACCCCTTCTTTGAGGAGCTCGTGGCGGACAAAGCGTTAAAGTGTGCTTCACCTGCTCGCTCTCTCCCCAGCGGCTCGCTGGTAGCGGCCCCCACTGCGCCCTCCCTGCCGGAGTGGGACGACACCTTCGACGCCTTTGCCGCCAGCAGGCTGCCCCCCGATGCTGGGCACGGACTCTCGGCCCCAGCCGCAGAGAGGGGGGCCTTGGGAGCGCTCCAGGCCGGCGATGATGACGTGCAGATGGCAGGGTCTCAGGAAGCTCCCAGGGGAGGGGGAGGAGGCTCAGTATCGGCGCCAGAGGCTTCCGGACCCCTGAGTCTTGACGGCTGGAGTGTGGCCCCTGCTGGCTGGGAGTCACCTGTGTTTCGAGGACCCAGCCCCTCCTTAGCAGCCGAATGGCCCTCACCGAGCCGGGAGCCAGAGGAGGAGACCCCCTGCCAGCGTCAGGAAGCGGACCAACACCCAGAAGCCCCTGAGGCTGCTTGTCCCAGGCCCCGAAGAAGAGTGAGCGCTGAGCAGGAGAGGTCGCCTAACCCCGGAGCATCCACGGAGCCTGAGGAAGAGCCCAGGAGCGTGGAAAGCCACTTTTTCCAAGAGTTGAATGTGGTTACTGATCTCTGGTCATCAGAGATGGTAAACATCCCTCCTGTGTCCAGGAGCCCCCCTCCCATCCCAAAGAGAAGCTGGGAGCAAGAAGAGAGCCTTTGGGGGGCTCTGGATGAACCCCCCGGCCTTCAGGAGCCAGGATCCCCAGGGCCACCTCCAGACTCTGCAGGAGACGTGGACAGAGAAGTCTTCTCACCACCCCCTGACAAAGGGGAGGGGTCCCCTGCACCAGAACCTGGCTCTCCTCCACCCAAGCCACCACGCCTTTTCACACCCATGAATTCCCAGAATGAAGAGGAAGAAATGAACCCAGGGGAGCTGAGCAGAGAAGGGACAGAACTGTGTGTCGAAGACATCTGCCCAGGCCTTCCGGCTCTCCACCACCAGGATGAGATGGAGGGGGGTGCCTTGGGTGTGGAAGAGCTCGAGATCTGCCCCACTGTAGACCGTCCAGACCAACGTGCTTCAGAAGGGGACTCTGTCAGCTGCTGGGACCCGGTTCCCCGGGTCCCTGAGCCCGGCTCTCCACCAGCTGTCCTGGATGTCCCTTCCCCAACACTCACCTCACAGAGCAAAGCTGGCCAGAGCCAGCATTTCTGGGCAGTTCAGGAAGCAGAGTCTCAATTCCTTGGCATGTTGGGGACCCTCCAAGACAAACCTGAGCCCCCTGGCCCCCTGGTGACTGCTGGTTTGGAGAAAGATCCTTTCTGGGCTTCTGATGATGATGATGATGACACCTTGAGCTCCTCCTTACCTCGTGGGAGCCCAGCTTCCACCATCCTTCCAGCCTTGCTTTCTGCTGGGGATGAAGCTTCTCCAGAATCTCCCAGCCTAGAACTTGTGGCCCCTCAGGATCCCCTCCTTGCTCCTCCCCTCCCTCCCCCTCTCCCTTCTCCATGCCCAGCCACTAATGTGAGCAGGAAGCCTGGCCAAGAATCCCTCTCTCTGCATGGAAGCCGGCCCTTCTCCTTCTCTACCCCGGCCCCGATGGACTTCCCTGCAACCCGAGGCCCCTTCGAGTTCCCCTCGCCCATCGAGGGCTCCTCGAGCCCACAGTGGGGCATCGAGACCCCTTCCACCCTGCTTGCGCTTCTGCCCCTGGAGACACGACCAGCTGAGGAGCCTTCGAGCCAGCCTGGCGCCAGGTGAGGGGCAGGGGGGTGGGGCTTTTCCTAGGCAAATCCCCTGCATTCTCTGGGCCTGTCCAAAACGAGGGCGCTGGGCTAGAGAGCGATCATCTGAACCTGAGGGCAGGACAGAGCCCAGCCCAGAACAGTCCTGGGGGCCAGCTTCTGAGTGAGGTTGGTCTGACGGGAGTAAAGGAGGCTTGGATGGAGGTGGGATGGGCTGAAATCCAGAGTAGGTAGCCCATGTGAAGAGTCTGGTCCCTGTAGCCACTGGCAGTAGAGGCCAGGCCTCGGGGAAGGGAAGGATATGGCCCATCCAGCCCAAGTAGTGCTGCCTCCATGGGAGGAAACGGGGGTCCTCTAGTGGGGAGGAACTGGGGGTCTTCTGATGGGGAGGAAATGGGGGTCCTCTGAAGGGAAGGAAATAGGAGTCCTCCAGTGGGGAGGAAATGGGGGTCCTCTGACAGGGAGGAAATAGGAGTCC
>NW_020948926.1:0-13872 GCF_900497805.2 Vombatus ursinus | reverse complement strand
AGTTTCCTTCTCTGTGAAATGATAACAATAGCGGCCTCTACCCCCCCCAGGCTTGTTGTGAAGATAACAATGAGGTGATACTGATAAAGTGCTTTGCAAACCTTAAGTGATATCAGTACTAGCTATTATTATTATTATTGTTGTCATTGTTATTGCCATAGAGCAGCAGCATGGGCACAGATGCACAAATGAATAAATACAAAGCACTTTGATTTGGGAAGGGGAGGTCCCCAGGGCCCAGCCAGGCACCAGCTTCTCCTGCTTCCGCTCTGGGCCCATCACAATCTTGTCCCATTTCTACGTCTCGGGAAGATCTTGGTTTCAATTCTTGATTTTGAGGTGAGGTTGGGAGGCTGATGGAGACCTCTTCAGGGCCTGCCAAGGGCTGCCCGTGGGCAAAGCGCCTGAAAGCCTCATGTTGGCGGGGGGGCGGGGGCAGGTATGAGGAAAAATGGTGGCCTGGCAGGTGATTTTGATAGAGCGGCTTTGGATGGAGGCCCGGTTCACCCAGAGACCTATGTCTGCATCCTGATCCCGTAGCCAGAGTTTGCACTCTGGAGCGCACATAGTGTGGCTGCAGCCTGTCCCCCTATCCCACCCCCATCCAGGGCTGAGTGGGAGCCGATTCTTTTCATTTCACAGTCCTCCATAGGTAGGGAGGAAGGGCTTGGCTCCAAACTCAGACTTACTGAATGGACGAAGGAAGTTGTGGGCTGGGGTGAGTGAGAGAGGGATGCCAGCTGGCCAGCAGTGGGAGGGCAGAGGGGCGCAGCTCTTTGTGGGTTGGGGGATTGGCCATCAGGGAACGGCCTCCCTCCCTTCCCTTCCTCTGACGTGGGACAGTAGGCACCTGCTGTGTGCTGTGATGCCAAGAAGGGGTATGTGTATGTGTGTGTACACACATACAATCTTTTTTTTTTTAAAAGGCATTTGGGGTTAAGTGACTTGCCCAGGGTCACACAGCTAGTAGGTGTCAAGTGTTTGGTCTGAGGCTGCATTTGAACTCAGGTCCTCCTGAATTCAGGGCCGGTACTCTATCCACTGTGCCACCTAGCTGCCCCACATATACAATCTTTATATACACGTCTATGCTATATGCACATAATATACATACGGTATTATTTTAAATAACATTTGTAAAGCACTTTGCACACCTTAAGGCCCTTAGATAATTACTATCCACTATTCTTGTCCTTCCCCTGGTCGCAGGCCTTGAGGGCAGGCTCCCTTTACTCCTTGCTTTTTTTTCCTTCCAGTACTTGGCACCCCGGAAGTCTTGTTGCTTGGTGCAGTCACGTCCTCTCTGGGCCTCAGTTTCTCATCTGTCCTAGCTGATCTCTTAGGATCAGCCAAGCAGGTGCTGAGGAAATGGAGATTCCAGGAGCAGAACCCAGTAGAAGGGGGACTGCTGGTTGTGGGGTGAGGTTGGGTGTTCCTTGAGGGGGATGCCTGCTTTTGAAAGGGCCCCCATTTGAACCTGCCTCTAGAGGTCTCTTATGGTTTGGGGATGCCCAGGCGCCCTGTCCACTCACCGCCAGCCTCAGGGTTCCGTCCCTGGCCTCTGCCCAGTCTACCCAAGAGCTGGGCCCTTAGAGCAGTCTGAGAATGTGAGCTGTTCTCAGTGCTGGGACTGCCCGTGAGCAGAGCTGGAACCTGAGGCCTTAAAGAGGCTGTTACATGGTAGGGCGGGCCTCGAACCCATAGCAAACTTTTGTGGATGAAGATACGCTTTTACACGAGGTGTTCCTGGATGGGGGAGTCTCCTGGCCTCACTTTCTTCAGGCAAAGACGATAATTCATCCAAATTCCCTTTCATGGCGGTGACATCTTGACCCCCAGAGAGAGTGTGTGTGTGTGTGTGTGTGTGTGTGTGTGTGTGTGTGTGTGTGTGTACTAAGGGCTTCATTTGCCACAGTTCTTAGTGCAGTGGTCTGGGTATCAAGGGTGCCTAATTAATGTTAGCAATTAAAAACAACCCCAAATCTTAACATCTGGGGAAGACCCTTCCCTTCCCTGGGCCTCAGTTTCCTTATCTGACCTCTAGGGTCCGTTCCAGGTCTCACTCTGTAATCCCGCATGAGCCTGGGCATGGCACTTAACCTCTCTCAGTGCCTGGGTTTCCTTATTTGTAAAACAAAGCGGTTGGACCTGGTGACCTCCCAGGCCCTGTCCAGGTCTCCATCAGTGGTCCCAGGATCTCCCTTGGGAAGCTCCTTTGGGTCAGCCCCGGGGCTGGGTGGAGGGAGGAAGGCACAGCCTTTGGGGAAGGGGTGCCAGAGGCAAGGAGCCCCTGTGGCAGGGAAGAGTGCTGGAGGCCAAAGTTGGAGTGCGTTCTAGAGAGGTCTTTGTCTTTCTTTGTGTCGTTGGTGGTTAGCACAGTGCCTAGGGCCTAGTGGGGGCTTCATGAATATTTGTCAGTGGACTTCGAGGAACTTTGGGTGGGATGAAGACGGAGGGAATCTGGGGGGACCCTGCCACTGTCCTTATCTCCGAGGTGAGGGCCCGATTTCCTGGAAGAGGGAGCTCTGTGCGCCACGGCGATGGGGAGAAGGGTCTCCACTTACGCTGCGTGGAGAGACTGTCTCTCAAATCTCTCTGTGTGTCTGTCTCTCTGATTTCTCTTTCCTTTCTCTTTGTGTCTGTCTGTCTCCTCCTACCCCGGTGTCTTTGTCACGCTCTCTCTCCTTTCTGTCTTTGTCTCTGTCTCTCTCTGATTTCTCTCTGTGCCCACTCTGTCTCTGTTTCTCTGTGTCTCATGTCTCTCTCCTTTGCCTGAGCAGCCATCCTCCTCCTTCTCAGGGGGTGGTTTTCTCTTGTTTGTCCATCCCGTGCTGTTGAGGTTTGGGGTGCTGCTGACCACAGTTCTGGGTCTCGCCAGGGGGTGAGTTTTATGAGTGGGCCGTGTGTCTTGGCCTCAGCCCCCGCAACGTGAGCTGTTCTTGCCCTGGCTTATGAGGGTCTGGGCCTGGGTGGGGGACATGGGGTTCGCGTCCCAGTCTGTGTTGGGGTGGGGGATGGAAGCCAGCAGCCTGAGACCCTGCTGGACAGAGGGAGGGGGCTCCGGGTTGGCCTCTGTCCAGCGCCCCCTGGGCATGGGGAGCCCTGACGTGGACTCTGTCTGTCCTGCCCCCTCCCCATGCAGGTGGTACAAACTGCACTCCAAGGCGGGCAAGAAGGAAAAGGAGCGCGGCGAGATCCAGGTCACCGTCCAGTTCACGCGCAACACCCTGAGCGCCAGCATGTTCGACCTGTCGGTAAAGGACAAGCCACGCTCGCCCTTCGGCAAGATCAAGGACAAGATGAAGGGCAAGAAGAAGTACGAGCTGGAGTCAGCCTCGGCCATCATCCCCAGCAGCGCCCTGGACGACCCCGACCTGCTCGGCGGCTCCAGCAAGAAGGCCAAGGCCAAGGCCTTCTTCCTCCGCAACAAGCTGCGCAAGTCCTCGCTGACGCAGTCCAACACCTCGCTGGGCTCCGACAGCACGCTCTCCTCCACCAGCGGGAGCCTGGCCTGGCTGGGCTCCGAGTACCTGACGCGCTCCCCCAGCCGCCACAGCCGGCTGTCCACCGAAGGTGGTGAGTAGGGCGGGGTGTGGTGTGGTGTGGTGAGGCGTGGTGTGGTGAAGCGTGGCATGGGGAAGCGTGGCATGGCGTGGTGTGGTGAGGCAAGGCATGACAAGGAGTGGAGTGGCATGGCGAGGCGTGGCATGGCGTGGCGAGTCCTGGGTGCAGCCTGCCTCCCACCGTGGGCCCTGGGGAGGAGATAGGGAGTTGTGTAGGGCGCCCTCACAGGGGACACACACAGCCCTGGCCCTTGGGGGACGATGCCCGTGGTCTGACATGGGGGTCAGTGACAGGGAGAAGGCATGGAACACACACTCAGCTCCTGCTCTCAGGGCACCCCAGTCTGATATGGTGGTAGGGGGCTGCTCTTGGAAGATTGGCCAGGGCAGAAGGAAGTGGAGCCCAGAAGTGGTCCTTTCTTCCCTTCTCCTTCCACACGTCCACCAGCACCGTGTCTCTCTCTTCCCCTTCTAGGCAAAGACTCGGCTTCCTCCCCCAAACTGCTGACCCACAAGCGGGCCTACAGTGATGAAGTGAGCCAGGTGCAGGCAGGGCTGCCCCGCGCTGGCCACGACCCTGGCTCTGGGTCTTCCCTCTGCATCAATGGCAGTCACATCTACAACGATGAGCCGTCTGTCCCACAGGCCCACCGCGCCTCCATCTCGGGCCCCTTCCCTTCGGCCAGTGCCCTCCACGGTCTCTCCCTGCGGCGGGCCGAGGAGGGCACGGGGCCGTCGGACACGGCCCCCGGGGGCAGCTCTGAGCCGGTGGCCGCGGCAGGTGTGGGCCGAGAGGAGTCTGGAGCGCGGGCTGGCGAGGAGGAGGGTCCCCGGCGGGCAGAGGGGAAGCCCGTCCAGGTGGCCACGCCCATAGTGTTCCCATCCACGTCAGCAGAGAGAGAAGACGGGAGGAAGGAGGAGCGCAAGACCCGCGTGGGTCTTTTCCACCATCACCACCATGGGGCAGGCCGCAGGGGCTCCCTCGGGGAGAAGATGGGCCTGGCCCTGGGTGCCTCCCTACACCCTTCCTCCAGTGGGGAGGAGAAAGGCAGGAGCGGCTGGTTTGGTTCCCGAGAGGGGAAGGAGCACACCCAGAAGCCCAGGTGAGACCCTGGGGGTGTCGGCCATCCTGGCAGCAGTGGGGAGCGGGCCCCAGGGGTGAGGCTGTGGTCTGGGGGGGCCCTGCAGGGTCAGGGCAGGCCCCATGTGACGCCCAGCACCCAGCTCTGGGCCACCTCTCTCTCCAGAAGTCCCAGCACCTTCTCCCTGGACAGGCCGGCTTGTGCTGGAGGCATGGTCTGGTCTTGGGTTCAAATCCTAGCTCTTCTGCTTACTGCCTGAGTGACCTTGGGCTAATCCCTTCCTTCCCCTCCTGAGTTCTCAGTTTTCTCCTCTGTAAAATTGAGGGGGACTAGATCTCTAAGGTCCTTTCCGGCCCTCCCCTTAGCCTGTGCCCCAGAAGCCAGGGAGAGAAGGCAGGAGCCGAGGGGAGTTGTTGATTTCTGAGGGCGCTAGAATGCGATGTCGATTTGCCCCCTTGCCCATGTCCTCCCTCGGAGTCTGGGCACTCACCCCCCTCCCAATGCTAACAGCTTTAGGCGATCCAGACAGCGTAGAGCAGCATGCCCCGCCTGCCTCTGTGCCCCCTCACCTTTCTGTAGAGGCCAGATAGGAGCCCCGCATGGCAGAGGGGTGGGGGCCTGGTCCCATTTACTCATCAGCCCTGCCTGGGGTCCCACCCCAGGATCTGGAGGTTGGGGTAGAGCTGTGGGGAGGGCTCTCTGTGCAGGAAGCAGCTGATAACATTGTTTGCCTAGCTGGTTTTCCCAAGGCCCTCCTGGGAAGCCGCCCTACAATTTTCCTTGTCTCTGCCCTGGGCCTGGTCCCACTGCAGCCTCCCCGACCCCCCAGCAGAGGAAGTATGTGCTGCCCATCAGGACAGGTCCCAGTTAGGGCTCCAGGGCCACCTCACTAACTGCCGGAAGGGCTGGGCCTGAACCTGGGTGCCTGAAGTCTGCAAACAGCCCAAAGTGGGGACACTGGCTTCCTGCTCCCTGGCTGCTTGGCCCGTGTCCCTGCCGTCAGTGTCTCTACTGCTGCCTACCGTGTGTGTGTGTGTGTGTGTGTGTGTGTGTGTGTGTGTGTGTGTGTGTGGGTGCGCGTGTGTGCGTGCATGTCTGTGTCCATGTCTGTGTGTGTGTGTGAAACACAGGAGGGGGGGGGTGGGGAATGTAGGTGCGAGGAAGGTGCTTGACCTCCTGCGTGGGAAGGAATGGGGAGGGTGTGTGGGAGCCCAGGATGTACAGCCCCGTGGATGCTGAACCGCTACGCCCCGTTCCACAACAGCTCTGTGCAGGAAGCCGACGTCTCGGGTGCTGCTGTGGGGGTCTAAGCTGTGGCTCCCACCTTTGTAGGACCAGTGGGGCTGCAGGCTCAGGCTAGGGTGAGGAGGTGGGTTGGTGAGCAGGTTAGAGGAAAGGAGTGAGGAGAAGTATCTGGGAGCTGAGAATGCTTTTATGGAAGTTGGGTGGAGATGAAACTTGAGCTTGGTGCTGCCCTGACCCTGAGGAGCTGAGGAGAGACGGAAGGCCCTGAGAGATGCCTAGACTTAGCGAGGTCAAGCGCTGGATGGAGTGCTCGACCTGGAGAAGACCTGAGTGTGAATCCTGCCTTGGATCCCCCCAGTTGGGTTTTCTCTGTTGTAAGATGAAGCTGGGAGTTGGGCTCAGTGACCTCTAAGGTCCTTCACGCTTTAGATCTGTGAGCCTATGCGAAGAGAGGCAGCAGGGGTGGAAGGGAGGCCCCTTGTTGTGAGGGTTACCATGGGGGCCCATGGGACGCGTGAGCTTGAGCTGGAGCAGCGATGGGCCGCGGGGCTTGTCATGTCGCATCGGTGGGACCTGGCCCTCCTGCTGTGGAATCCCTTTCCCTGGACAGGATCTGGGCTGCTCCGGGCTAGTCTGACCCAGAGGCAGAGGGAGGGAGAGAGGGCTGATGGGTGGGGGGTGCCCAGAGGGGCCTCT
Source organism: Vombatus ursinus (assembly GCF_900497805.2). Taxonomy (NCBI): domain Eukaryota; kingdom Metazoa; phylum Chordata; class Mammalia; order Diprotodontia; family Vombatidae; genus Vombatus; species Vombatus ursinus. Next base: position 7,286 of record NW_020948926.1, on the reverse strand, counting down.
GCTCCTTGGAGTGCCTGCCAGCAGAGCAGGCTGGGCATCTCCCTTGTTTTCCACCCCCCAGTTAAGCCCGGCTCTGCTCCAGGCCAGATTGCCTCAATTCATCGAGAGAAGGCAGGGCCTGGGTTTGAATTCCGATGCCCCCATCTCTTGGTGAGCTTGTCCAGGCCTCATCTTCCTCGGAGGGGCAGCCTATTGCTGCCTCCTCCCTGAAGCCTTCCCTGACTTTTCCCTTCCTTGTTGGTATTTTCCCCCACTCTCTGATTTTATTGTACTAGTGTAACCCGTGAGGGTGACCTCCCCCTCCCCCCAGCGCTGGGCTCCCTGGGGGTGCTGAGAGAGGCCTGTGTGGTCACCCTCTGAGCCCATGTGCCTCCCCCACTTCCTGGAGCGTGGGCCCAGCTGTCGGTGTGGGGAGTGAGGGCTCCGGCCTCCCAAGATCTATGAGTTTCTCTGCCCTTGTTGGCGTCACTGGGCCCTCCTTGAGGATGGGGTGCTGCCTTCATCTTCCTTTGGGGTGCCCTGTCCTTAGCAGGTGCCTGGTAAATATTGGTGCCCGTTCAGAGCCCCAGCCTCTTCTGCGCCCTCTCTCCGACCTCAGGGAAGAAACAGGTTCTAATTGTAAAAATGCAGGGGAGGACTTCATGGTGACTCCCTTCCTCCAGGGTCCTTGATCAGCCCACCTTTCATCCCCTGGAGGACTCTGTCCCCCTGGCCCCGGGGCAATGCCCTGCCAGGACTGGCAGGAGGTCACACTTACCCAGTGCTCCTGTCCCCTCCACTGCCCACCACAAGCTCATGACGCAGATTGCACAAGGGTTGTGATCCCCATCGTACAGATGAGGAAACTGAGGCTCATTTCTGGCCTAGGGTCACGTGGCTTCTGGCACAGAGTCCCGGCATCCTTCCCCTGCCAGTCAGTGCTGCCGGGCTCCGGGAGGGAATGTGTTGGGGGGTCAGGGCACAGCCTCGTGGACTTGGGCTGGACCCTGAAGGGAGGCAGATTGCCTCCTGTGAGCAGGGACTTGGAGGTAGGAGTGAGCACAACGTGAGGGCAAGTGAGTGCAGGCTGTGCAGAGGGAAGCCACCAATGAGTGTGGAGAGGGGCTTCAGTGCCGGGCCGAGTCTTCGGAATCCTGGGGTGATGGGGAGCCCCTGAAGATCTAGGGGCAGGGAGTTGATGGGACTTCAGGCAGCTTTGTTTGGCAGCTCTGTACTAGAGCATGTGAGAGCAGGAGTGGGGGCCTGGAGATGGGGTGAAGAGTTCTGGGTACAAAATGGCCAGGGCCCAGAGGGGATCCAGTGGCAGCTGGTTGTAACAGCTTGGAGCCCAAGTCCAGCCCTCTGGTCACTGCCTCACCTGGCTGCCTCAGGGTCACCCTGGGACCATTGGTGGAGCTGGCCTTGAACCTAGGGCATCTTCCCCTGCACCAAACTAGTGACAGGAAAATGTTGAGTTGGGGAGCCTGGGAGCATGTGACTTCTGCCCTTGGAGGCAGGGGAATGGCCAGGAAGGCGCCTTGGAGCTCAGAGTAGCTGCCTTCAGGGAGCCCTCCCCTGGGGCCAGCGCCTGACACCATAGCTATAGCTTTGTGTGTGTCTCCTGGTGGGGCAGGGTGGGGCTGGTGTTGTCCAGGCCAAGCTGTGGCTCCTCTTCCTTCTGCTTCCCTCCTCACTGGTCCCTGGCCCTGCCCTGCCCTCACCCCCCACTCCCATCCCCTAACTGGTGACTCATTCATGGGCTGGGAGAGTGGCACCACAGGTGAGGAGGGAGTGATGTAAGGTCAAGTCAGGGAAGAGAGTGTGGCCCCAGCCCCTGACCCCCTTCGCCCTGCCGCTGACCAAGCTGGGGGCAGCTGCCCTGAGGGCTGAGGCTTGAGCCCCGCTGAGGTAGGTGTCGGGGGTGACTAGGAACCTTTCAGAACCTCCTCTGGTTTTGGTCTTGTGGGATGGGGTCAGGGCTGGCTCCAGCTCCATCAGGGTTGGGCCAAGTGACCTCTAAGGTCTCTCCAGCTTGAAAATCCTGATTCCTCGCCTTCTCCCTCCCCCCTCCCCCCCCCCCCTCCCTAGCGAGCCCGTGGCTTTGTGCTTGGCGGGGAAGGGGGGGCTGGACCTTGTTGCTGGGGGGCTCCTGGATGTCTACCCCCCCAACCAAACCAAGAAAGGAGGGCCCTCTTAGTCATGTGAGCTAATACCTGTGAAGTGCTCGGCATTCTGGGTGGGCCTGGTTTTACTCAGCTGAGAGTGAGCAGGGAGGGCCAGAAACCCAACATGCGAGGGCCTCCCCTCCTAGGGAGGCTGAATCTCTGACCTTTCCCCAGCTTCTCCCGCCAGCACTAACACTGAGGGAACGGTGGAGAGGGAGGTTCCCAGAGCACTTTCCTGACAGCTCTGGGGACATCTAAGCTGTGGTGAGGGGGACTCTGGGCCCCTTCCACTCAGCCTTCCCTGTTCTCATAAAAAGGCCTGATCAAAATAATCGTCACTTAGATGTCAGGCTCCGCTCTAGCCGGCCCTTTGGGCTTCCCTGGCTTCTGGGCTCTAGCAGGGACCCTGGAGACCATGCAGGCGGCCCCTTATTTTACAGCTCAGAAAACTGAGGCCCAGCAGTGCAGTGACTTGCCCCCAGACACACAGCTAGTCAGTGTCGGAGTGGGATTAAAACCCAGGCCTTCCTGATGCTGGCCCTCCCATCTGTCCCACCTGGCTGTCCCATCTGTCCAGTGGGGGGGAGGGGGGTTGGTTGTGTCATCCTCGAGCTAGGCTCAAGCAGACCAGGAAACCTCTGGACCATCCCCAGAAAGATGGTCGTTTTAAAAAACAAGTTGCTGGACTTGTTAAGTGTCTGGGCAGGGTGCAGAGGAGGCCAGTGTTTTGCCCAAGGCACCCAGCCAGTGAAGGAGCAGAGCCCACACCATTATTCTTTCTAGTCCAGAGCCGAGAACTTTGGGGTAACCCTGGGTTGACTTGGTGGCCTAGCTTTTGGAAACTCACTTTACCTTCAGTTTCTTCATCTATAAAATGAGGATAATAATACAAGGTGGTTGTAAGAAAACTACTTTGTAAACCTGGGTCTCAGTTTCCTCCTCTGTAAAGTGAGGAGCTTGGACTACAGGAAGTCTAGATTCCTCCATCTCTGACCTCTGACCTCTCTAGCCCAGGTGTTGTTCATTTTGTGTCCCAACCCCAGGGGCATTGGGCTGAAGCCTCTTAACCCCCTCTCTGAACAGTGTTTTTAAAAAATGCATAAAAATATGCCTAGGGTTACAAAGGAAAACTATGTTGAAATCAGCCGTAGGGATCTGGGCGATTAGCGTGTGGAAGGTGCCCTAAGTGTATGTCAGTGGTGCTGTGGCCTGGCTTGCCTGTTGCCCACGTCATGTTGGGTAGTTTCAAGCTTGGATGCGGGGTCAGGAAGGCCCGGGGTCAATTATGAGAGAGCGCCAGGGCCTGTGATGTCACCGTTTGGGAGTTCCTGCTGGTGCAGACTGGGATGGCCTTCGGGGGCTTGGGCACTTAGAGATGAAGGGGTTGGTCCGGCAGGGAGGGCCATTAGGTATTGGAGGCCTCTCCGGTCTTAAGGCCAGGCCTCCCTCCCCTAATCCGTTCTGCTTCTCAGATGATGGGCAGAATCGTGTTCTGTGTAAATGTGAGAGGTGTGGAGCTCTCTCTGAGCGACGGTGCTGAAGGGCCTGCCCCTGCCCCACCCTGGCCCAGAACCCCTGGAGTGCGCTGGCAAACTCGCATGGCCTTGGAAAGCCGCAGAGTCAAATCTCCATGCTGTGCTGTATTTCTAGTTGCTCAGACACTTCCCATTTACATTTTAATCTGTTTGGGCAATGTGACCGAAGGGCTCTAAGCTGCCGAGCAGGCCCTGCATGGGCACAGGGGCTTTCTTCCCTAGGTAGGAGCTCCCTCAGCCATCAGGGTCACAGATTCAGGCAGAAGAGGTCGCCCCATAGTGGAAGGGCTGGTGGGAAAGTGGACGACTTTCAGTGATGTCTGAGCTTGGTTCTGTAGAACTGGGTCCTTTACAGGAAGCCTTGGGGTCACAGCCCGAGGGGGTCATGCTGGGTGACCCCTAAGGCCTCTTCCAGCTCCAGATCTTCGTCCTGTGATAGCACCATGCTTCTGGGCTCTCCTTGGCCTGGGGGGGAGGGGAGCATCCAGCGCTGCCTCCTGTGGCCCAGTCCTGAGCAGAGGTGCTGCTTTGGGGACCGTGATCACAGCTGCTTCATCTTCTCCCGGGGAATCAGTGGGCATTTGTGGCAATGCCCCTTGGTGGTGGGTGGGGTGCCCTTTCTGGCTTCATTCCCAGGTCCCCAGCTGTAGCTCCTTGTACACTTACTAGTCACTTAATAATGCTGATTTGTGGACATCAGAGATCCCACTGCTTCACCACAGAATTGGGTCTTGAGTGAAATCTCTCCCCACCCCAGCCTCAATGGGGCTTCTCTCCCGGCCCCACCTGCCTTTACTATGGAGCCAGATTGTTTTCTCTGTCGGCCCTGGGTCCTGGATCCTGGGTCCTGGGTCCTGGGTCCTGGGTCCTGGGTCCTGGGTCCTGGGTCCTGGAAGGGTCTGGGGAACGTTTGGGTCCACACTTTCCTCCTCACGGCCCTGACCTTTTAGTGTACCTAAGTGTGTGTGCGTTTTTGCACGTGTGTGCATGTGCCTGTGAGAGTGTGCACATGTGTGCATGCTAAGTATGCATGCATGTGTGCGCATGCTTGTGTGTGCACGTGAGTGTGTGCATACATGTGTGCACGCTCATTGGTATGGGTGGGTCTGCAGCAGGACCAGACATTAACCAGGAGGCCCGTGGTTTTGTCTCCTTCCGCAGCCTGGACGTGTCTCCTCAGGTAGAACCTGGCCCAGATGCGCCTGCGCCGCCTCCTCCGGGCAGCCTCCCCTGCCCCCCCCCTGCTCCTGTTCCCGCTGCTGCCGCTGCTAGCATGCTAAGCACTAACCTCTTTGCACCCGCTGCCGCCGCCACCGCCTTTGCCTCCCCCCCTGCCCCCTCCCCCAGATGTCTGGGATCTACCAACCCATTCCTCCCCTCCCTGCAGAGCAACCCCTTCTTTGAGGAGCTCGTGGCGGACAAAGCGTTAAAGTGTGCTTCACCTGCTCGCTCTCTCCCCAGCGGCTCGCTGGTAGCGGCCCCCACTGCGCCCTCCCTGCCGGAGTGGGACGACACCTTCGACGCCTTTGCCGCCAGCAGGCTGCCCCCCGATGCTGGGCACGGACTCTCGGCCCCAGCCGCAGAGAGGGGGGCCTTGGGAGCGCTCCAGGCCGGCGATGATGACGTGCAGATGGCAGGGTCTCAGGAAGCTCCCAGGGGAGGGGGAGGAGGCTCAGTATCGGCGCCAGAGGCTTCCGGACCCCTGAGTCTTGACGGCTGGAGTGTGGCCCCTGCTGGCTGGGAGTCACCTGTGTTTCGAGGACCCAGCCCCTCCTTAGCAGCCGAATGGCCCTCACCGAGCCGGGAGCCAGAGGAGGAGACCCCCTGCCAGCGTCAGGAAGCGGACCAACACCCAGAAGCCCCTGAGGCTGCTTGTCCCAGGCCCCGAAGAAGAGTGAGCGCTGAGCAGGAGAGGTCGCCTAACCCCGGAGCATCCACGGAGCCTGAGGAAGAGCCCAGGAGCGTGGAAAGCCACTTTTTCCAAGAGTTGAATGTGGTTACTGATCTCTGGTCATCAGAGATGGTAAACATCCCTCCTGTGTCCAGGAGCCCCCCTCCCATCCCAAAGAGAAGCTGGGAGCAAGAAGAGAGCCTTTGGGGGGCTCTGGATGAACCCCCCGGCCTTCAGGAGCCAGGATCCCCAGGGCCACCTCCAGACTCTGCAGGAGACGTGGACAGAGAAGTCTTCTCACCACCCCCTGACAAAGGGGAGGGGTCCCCTGCACCAGAACCTGGCTCTCCTCCACCCAAGCCACCACGCCTTTTCACACCCATGAATTCCCAGAATGAAGAGGAAGAAATGAACCCAGGGGAGCTGAGCAGAGAAGGGACAGAACTGTGTGTCGAAGACATCTGCCCAGGCCTTCCGGCTCTCCACCACCAGGATGAGATGGAGGGGGGTGCCTTGGGTGTGGAAGAGCTCGAGATCTGCCCCACTGTAGACCGTCCAGACCAACGTGCTTCAGAAGGGGACTCTGTCAGCTGCTGGGACCCGGTTCCCCGGGTCCCTGAGCCCGGCTCTCCACCAGCTGTCCTGGATGTCCCTTCCCCAACACTCACCTCACAGAGCAAAGCTGGCCAGAGCCAGCATTTCTGGGCAGTTCAGGAAGCAGAGTCTCAATTCCTTGGCATGTTGGGGACCCTCCAAGACAAACCTGAGCCCCCTGGCCCCCTGGTGACTGCTGGTTTGGAGAAAGATCCTTTCTGGGCTTCTGATGATGATGATGATGACACCTTGAGCTCCTCCTTACCTCGTGGGAGCCCAGCTTCCACCATCCTTCCAGCCTTGCTTTCTGCTGGGGATGAAGCTTCTCCAGAATCTCCCAGCCTAGAACTTGTGGCCCCTCAGGATCCCCTCCTTGCTCCTCCCCTCCCTCCCCCTCTCCCTTCTCCATGCCCAGCCACTAATGTGAGCAGGAAGCCTGGCCAAGAATCCCTCTCTCTGCATGGAAGCCGGCCCTTCTCCTTCTCTACCCCGGCCCCGATGGACTTCCCTGCAACCCGAGGCCCCTTCGAGTTCCCCTCGCCCATCGAGGGCTCCTCGAGCCCACAGTGGGGCATCGAGACCCCTTCCACCCTGCTTGCGCTTCTGCCCCTGGAGACACGACCAGCTGAGGAGCCTTCGAGCCAGCCTGGCGCCAGGTGAGGGGCAGGGGGGTGGGGCTTTTCCTAGGCAAATCCCCTGCATTCTCTGGGCCTGTCCAAAACGAGGGCGCTGGGCTAGAGAGCGATCATCTGAACCTGAGGGCAGGACAGAGCCCAGCCCAGAACAGTCCTGGGGGCCAGCTTCTGAGTGAGGTTGGTCTGACGGGAGTAAAGGAGGCTTGGATGGAGGTGGGATGGGCTGAAATCCAGAGTAGGTAGCCCATGTGAAGAGTCTGGTCCCTGTAGCCACTGGCAGTAGAGGCCAGGCCTCGGGGAAGGGAAGGATATGGCCCATCCAGCCCAAGTAGTGCTGCCTCCATGGGAGGAAACGGGGGTCCTCTAGTGGGGAGGAACTGGGGGTCTTCTGATGGGGAGGAAATGGGGGTCCTCTGAAGGGAAGGAAATAGGAGTCCTCCAGTGGGGAGGAAATGGGGGTCCTCTGACAGGGAGGAAATAGGAGTCC
>NW_020948925.1:0-1141 GCF_900497805.2 Vombatus ursinus | reverse complement strand
CAGCTCAGTTAGTCTCCAGAGTGCTGGTGAGTGCTGAGGCGCCCTACGTGGATTCCTGTCTTTCCAGCAGTTGAGCATCCAGCCCTTTTCTTCTCTTTTTCTGACACACTCCTTACCCCAGATGCTACTACCATCCCCTAATACCTTGTATTTATTTCATACATACTTAATATGTATACATGTTGTATACCCTGATAGAATGGAAGCTCCCTGAGGGGAAGGATTGTTTGTTTTGTCTTTGTTCCTAAAGTCCTTATCATAGTTCCTATCATATAGGAGGACATTAATAGATAGTTTCTTTGTTGATTGATTGATTGATTGATTGTGGATCCTGTCAGATGCTGAGCACATAAACCACCAGATCTAGACTGCATTATTCCAACAGCTAGTATGGGTGCTAGGTGCATAATATATGCTTGTTGATTTAAAATGGAATTTTCTATCAGTGTTCTCTGGGGGCTGCGGGTGTGAGTAGGCCTATCCTTGTAAGGGCCTTTATATTCCTGAGATGGCAACATGGGGAGTCTAATGGGAAAACTGAATAGAGGAAAACCCTAGCATGGGTGGGCCATATTCATTCTACCACTAAAGGCTGGAATGTGAGATGATAATTCCCAAATGGCACTCGGAGTCCAAGGATGGAGTTTATTAGCAGTCTTATGGTCGGAGATGACAGACTGATGATATCCAGTAAGGGAGGGGAGAGGGAGAGCTGGAAGAACAGAAGGAAGCCAGAAGGGTTTGTTTCTGAGCTTTTGACTTTTAGGGGTTTTTTTTTTCCCTTTGCTTCTAGACATATGATTTGTATAATGAATGTCATGAAAAAAATCATAGCCATATTGGGAGAAAACTTTATTTTAAGCCATAGCTTGGTAAAGAAATGAAGATGGAAAATAGGAAACATGAGTTCCCCAAAGAAGATGGCATTCTACTGGACCTAGGCAAGATACTTCTCAAAATGTAGTGGGAAAAAGCGTGACCCTCAACTATTGAGAAACCTGGGTTTAAATCCTGCTTTTGATACTTATTATCTGTCTGGCTACTACCACATTGCTTAATCTTTCTGGGCCTTAGTTTCCTCATCCCTAAAATGCGGACAACAATAACCATAGTACCTACTTCACAGGACTGTTTTGAGGAT
>NW_020948924.1:0-5589 GCF_900497805.2 Vombatus ursinus | reverse complement strand
AGGGAAGGTTTAGCAGAGGGGTTTGTGCCTGTCTTAGGTTGTCCCGAGGAGTGGGAGACTGTTGCCTGTCATGGGGGCAATATGCAAGGCAACGCCCCTGGCTTAGGTCAGACTCCCCTCAGGGGGATCTTACCCGTCATTGGCTAACCAAACCAGCGCTCAGACTAATCCTTGGGACCGGCCAATGTCGGTATAAAGATCAGGGTCGCCAGTATCCAGCCGACAATAATGGACCTGAATAGGTTTGGACAAGGCCTTGTCCAGCTGTTGTTTGACATAGGAGGTGATCTTCCGGAACACCCGAGGACCGAAGGTTAGAGCTAATAAAAACACAAATATAGGCCCTACAAGAGGTAAAATATAAGGAAGAAAGCCATGAAGATTACTTAAAAAAGGATTTTCAAACAGTTCTCTCCGACGCTTGACCAGATCATCCTGTAATTTCTTTATCTTGTCCCGGACTACACAGGACTTATTAGCATAGAAGCAACATTTTTCCTGTAAGGCCAAGCATATACCCCCTTGTTCGGCTGTCAAGAGATCCAATCCCCTTCTGTTCTGCAAGACCACCTCAGCTAGAGAGTCGATCTGGTCCTGGAGATCACTAATAGTTCCTGATAAGGTTTGGATATCATCAATGAGCTGTGCAGAGAGTTTATTATAGGAGTGTATGGCGACTCCCAAGCCCCCAGACCCTGTCGCAAGGGCGCCCGTAATGCCCAAGCCAACAAGCAAGGGAATAGCAAATACGGCCCTTTTATGTCTTCCAGCCATAAAGTCGAGGCTGGGAACCGGAACAGGCTCGTCCCCCGGAACAATATCCATCTCAGGTGGAACGGAGGCAATGGAGCAATAACCAGTCCAATTTACGGGCAACGCTGGGAGCGCCATATTCCCTCCGCAGAGAAAAACATGGCCTAGAGGGGGACACAGGAAACTGCTAGTACGAAGGACAGAGGAACAATTCACATGAGGGAGAAAACCCACATCAATGGAGACAGAGGCATTGGGAGTGGTACCCTCAAAGCAGGGGGCTACAAAGAGTGACTGATTCAAAGGGATCGGTTGAATCCTAAAAGGGAGGCGAGGAGCTCGTTGCTGGCCGGGGCGTCAAAACCAGCAAGGCAGACCCTCAGGACAGCCAGGAGGTACCAGCGTAGGGGTGATCGTTTTCCAAGCATTTCCTGTAGATAAAGAAAAGAAATATTTCTCAGAGAGGTTTGTCCTCCCTGGAAGGAAGGTTAACTGGAGGCGGAGAAGCCATTTTACAGGAATCAACTTGCTTTACAAGCCTCTCAGGAAGCCAGCGAGCAGATTGTTTTTCTTTAATATATATACAGACCGAACCCCGACCCCAAATAAGAACAGGGTCGGGACCCTGCCACTGGTTAGTAAGGGGATCTTTCCACAGTACTTTGGCATAATTGTGCTGGGATTCGGGGTGCCAAAACCTATCAGCCGCTGATTTGCCAGTATCATCCAATTGAAGAAAATTTAATATGAAAAGAGCATGGCTGACCAGGTTCCGAGGGGATCCTTTGACCAGGTAGAATGCCCCTCTTCAAAGTTTGGTAATAGTGTTTTTTAAGGTTTGATGGGCCCGTTCCACAATACCTTGCCCTTGAGGATTATAAGGAATGCCTGTGACATGAGAGATACCAAGGGTGGCACAGAAGGAGCGAAAAGCTGTGCCAGCATAACCAGGGCAATTATCAGTTTTAATAGACTTGGGCTTGCCCATAACAGTGAGGCAAGAGAGGACATGAGCTATCACGTGGCGGCAGGCCTCACCGCTCTGCAATGTGGCAGAGAGAAAGCCGCTGTATCGATGGAGACATGCATATATTTTAAATGACCAAAATCAGAAACATGAGTCACATCCATTTGCCATAGGGCGTTAGGAAAAAGACCTCGTGGGTTAATCCCCTTACTGGGTGGAGGGGGCAGAAAAGGAACACAGCGCACACATCGCCTCACAATTTGTCGAGCCTGTTCACGAGTTAAACCATACAGGCGTCTCAGGGAGCTCGCTGGTAGGTGTAAAAAATCATGGGCTTGTTCAGGAGGGGTGAGGCCTGGCAGTAGGGAGCACTGTAAAGCATGATCTGCTACATCATTGCCCTCAAAAATGCCTCCTGAGGTGGACTGATGAGAATAAACATGGAGAATGTAAAGGGGGTTTTTTCGCTGCAACAAAATTTGCTGCAATTCCCTCAGGAGAGAGGATATGGTAGACTTATGAGGTTGGAGGACAGCGTCCTCTATGCATTTAAGAACCTTTACTGCATATAGACTATCAGAGATTATGTTTATAGGCTCAGGATATTTACAGCAAGCCTGGAGGATGGCAAAGAGCTCATTTTTCTGGGTAGAGTCATAGGGGGTTTCTAATACTGTTATTTCCTTGGAGGCCTCATGATAAATAGAGGCCTTATAGCTTTTTGGTAGCATCAGTGAAAACATTTGAGCCTTGAACAGGTTCTCCCATAACCTTTCGTTGGGGTGGTGCTAAGGTTATTTGCTCTAGCATAGGGGAGAAGCAGACAGGAGGAATGAGGACTTATCTCAGCCCATTGGGAGCAATGTGCCCAAGACCAATAGGTTTGCATAATGGCTTCTCGCTGTCCAGGTTCAAAATTCGAGTAAAGTAAAGGTCGTTGTCCAGACAAGTGGACAGCCCTTTGTACTGCAGCTAAGGCTAGTTCCCCTAACATCTCATAATAATTTGACAGTACCTTGTGAGCCTTCTTTGCATATACAAATTCTAATAATTTGGGACCTTGGTGTATAACACAAAAAGGACTCTGTTGATTGACCAAGGAGACCTCTATTCTACCTTTGGGGTCCCATCCGGCGGTCTGGGCCTGGGCAGCAAGTGAGAATATTTGGGACACTGCTGCCTTAGCAGCAGGAGTCCATGCCTGAGGGGAGTTTAAATCTGAATTTCCTTTTAAGATATCATATAAAGGCTGCATTACAGCGGGAGGAATGGGTGTGCGGGCCCTGAGCCATTGGATCTGTCCCACTAACTTTTGGAAGTGATTCAAGGTGGTTATCTTATCAAGCCCTAGTTCAGGAATTTGATTGCTAATAGAGACAGCCTCCATACGAAGGCCTAGGTATATGAGTGGGTAATTTTGTTGGACTTTGTCGGGGCCACCACCAAACCATAATGAGCAAGTGCAGAGACAGTTTCTTTTACTAATCTTGCTGATGTTTTATCACTGCTGGTGGCTAATAAAATATCGTCCATATAGTGAAGTATTGTGGCTTTAGGCCATTTGTCCCTGATAGGGTCCAGCACTCTCCCCACATAAGCCTGACATAAGGTGGGACTGCAGCACATTCCTTGGGGCAGGACCTTCCACTGATATCTTAAATCTGGTCCTGCATTATTGGTAGTGGGTATGGTAAAGGCAAATCTTTCTATCTTCTGGGGATAATGGGATAGAGAAAAAACAATCTTGGATGTCTATGACTGTCACAGGCCATCCAGATGGCACTAAATTAGGGGAGGGAAGGCCAGGCTGTAGGGTTCCCATGGGCTCTAGGGTGGTGTTAACTGCCCTGAGATCTATTAACATTCGAAATTTCCCTGATTTCTTTTTTATTACAAACACTGGGCTGTTCCAGGGGCTGGACGTGGGCTCAATGTGCCCCACCTGTAACTGGTGCTGCACTATATCGCGTAAAGCCTGGGCTTTCTCTGCAGGGAGGGGCCATTGGGGTACCCAGACTGGGTTATTAGATCTCCTTGTTAGAGGAGTGGGTCTGATACAAGAAAAATTTTGCTGTTGCCCAACGGCCCCAATTAAAAATCCTGCGGGGGTGGTATATAAACAGATACACCACAAGCCTTCAAAATATCCCTTCCCCATAAATTGTATCTCAAACCAGCAACCACCGGGGTCGATTTGGAAAATTCTCTTGCTGTAAAGGGGAAGTCCGAACCACCGGGTAAAAATCGGAGATTTTCCTGATGCAGCCCCGAGGGCGCATTCCGAGGGGGTGGAGCTTCCATCTGGTAAGCTTATTGAGGGGCCCTCCTTGCCCCGCCTCCTGACTGGCTTGCAGCATTCTTTAGCATAATGGCCTGATTTGTTACAATTGTAACAAATTGCCTTAGAGCAGGCTCCACCAGGTTTCTGGCGGCATTGTGCCTTAAACTGACTGGCTTTTCCGTATAGATAGTACAATTTAGTCTCTTTTGTTTTCAGCACTTCGGCTGCCTGTAGGCGGCCACGAAATCTGGAAGGGTTTATCAGGACCTTTTTTAATCTTGGTCAGGGAGGGCCTTTGTTTCCCCAAAGCCTGAATCTTACAAAAAGCCCGTAGGGCACATTGGGAAACAGCTGCAAATGCTGTATTTAGTGCCTCTTTTAACTCCTTAAACTTCTTCCATTTTAAAGGGGCCCAGGTCCTCCCTCCCTCGGTTAAGTGTGGGGGAGGGGGGCCAAAATAGGGGTTTCGGATTTGGGTTTGGAGGTTACTGTAGGGGCAGTGAGAGCAACAGCCGGGCCAGGGATGCAATCAGCGAGTTCCAAATCAAGGAGCCGTAGTTCCTTAAGCAGCTGTGCTTTCTCTTTCTTAAACATCAACGTCTGTGGGAGGGACTGAATCTGAGAGGGGAGCGAGGTCAAGGGAGTGTCAACAGGCGGAAAAGGGGGAAGAGTATGATAAGAAGGGGGAGCAGAAGGGGGCAGAGAAGCAGGAAGATGAGGGGTTGGGAGTGGAGAAGCAGGAGCAGCGGGCGCGGAAGCAGAGTGCTGTATAGTAGGAAGACATGCAGGAGCAGCACTGAAATTACAGGGGTCATTATAAGAAGCAGCCTCCTGCTCAAGGTCAGCTGCATCAGTAGGATCTAAGGTATCATTTGACCTCTTGACCAAAGCCTCTTGTAAAACAGGATAAATGCGCTCAACTCTCCTACTTTGGGAGGAGAAATCATCTAAGGGCATGTCGATGGACACAGAATCACAATCCTTGCTAGACTCATCCTCTGTTGCGGGTGGGGCTGGTAATGGACAAGGAGGCTCCGGGGGGCCTCCGTCTTTTTCACTGACAATCTTACAAACCTCCGTCTCAAAAGGACGTATTTTCAAAATATCGTAAATACAATTCCAGTAATTGAACGCAGTAACAGGGACCTTCTGGGGCCCAAAAGTTCTAAAATAATCATTAAGACAATCTCCCACCCGTTTCCATCTTTTCTCATCTATAGTTCCTTCCTGGGGGAACCAAGGACAAACGTCCTTTTTTAAAAAAAACAAAAAATTGTATAAGATCCTTTTTCTTAACCTTTACTCCCCGTGTCTTTAATGAGGCCTTAAGCCCTTCTACAAATTTTTTATGACTACTAGCATCCTGCCCCATTTTGAGAGTGTCTCCTTACCTCAGGTCTCTATTCCGCAGATCAGGCAAATCCGCGGCGACCAATTCTCATGTATCGTGACTGCAGTCGTTTTTTCCACAGGAGCACACACCAAAAACCTTTACTCCTTTTAAGGGGGTCTCGGGCCCCACGTTGGGCGCCAAATGTCCTGTCCCGCGGGACATCAACGGAGGTCCGGACCTGTAAAAGAAGGAGGG
>NW_020948923.1:0-5546 GCF_900497805.2 Vombatus ursinus | reverse complement strand
GTAATGCCCAAGCCAACAAGCAAGGGAATAGCAAATACGGCCCTTTTGTGTCTTCCAGCCATAAAGTCGAGGCTGGGAACCGGAACAGGCTCGTTCCCCGGAACAATATCCATCTCAGGTAGAATGGAGGCAATGGAGCAATAACCAGTCCAATTTACGGGCAACGCTGGGAATGCCATAGTCCCTCCGCAGAGAAAAACATGGCCTAGAGGGGGACACAGGAAACTGCTAGTACGAAGGACAGAGGAACAATTCACATGAGGGAGAAAACCCACATCAATGGAGACAGAGGCATTGGGAGTGGTACCCTCAAAGCAGGGGGCTACAAAAAGTGACTGATTCAAAGGGATCGGTTGAATCCTAAAAGGGGGGCCTAGGAAACAATTTACCGGAAGGGAAGGATTTTCGGCAGAAGCAAGGTTACCAAGGGGGGGTAACGCCATAGGAATGGGAGTACCGAGGGGCAAGCAAAGCCAGCAGTCCGCAGCCAACACAGGATTGGTCTTATTTAGCATAAGGTGAGTGGATTCCAAAATGACAGACGTCTCACCATCGAGACTCAATCTGTGAGGCCGGGGACGCGCAAGAGGATGATAATGGAGGGAGGGGAATTGGGCCCGAATGAGTTCCTCAATGTGCTGCTGGACCTCATGTTCTCTGGCTGTGTCAGAAGGGCCCCCTCCGTCTGATACATGTAGGGGTGCACGTTCGGGCCAACAGACATCGTGGCCAACATCGGCAGACGAACAAGACGCCTGGGCATATTTGTTAGTATGTCCCTGGAGAGTGGCGGAGGTTTCCCCACCAAAGGTTCCTGCATAGGCTTGCTGTAGAACTGCTGTCAAATAAACCTTATTATTAGAAGAACACTGCTGGACGCTGTTATAGCAAAGGGAATGAATGGCTTGATAGTAGCGACAGGGGGAGGGGCAGGGACCAGGGGACCCAGGCAGAGAGGGAATGACTCGGGGTTTGGCAACACACTCCCACCGTTGCTTAAATCCCCCACCGGTGGATGGTCGATAGGTGAGATAGGCGGTGTATTCATTGCAGTCGTTGGAGTAAGAGAACCGCTGCGGTGTTACCCGTGTATACCCTCCACGGCAGTCTCAGGGTGGCCCAAAAAGGGAGTCGAGGAGATCATTGCCGGCCGGGGCGTCAAAACCAGCAAGGCAGACCCTCAGGACAGCCAGGAGGCACCAGCGTAGGGGTGATCGTTTTCCAAGCATTTCCTGTAGATAAAGAAAAGAAATATTTCTCAGAGAGGTTTGTCCTCCCTGGAAGGAAGGTTAACTGGAGGCGGAGAAGCCATTTCACAGGAATCAACTTGCTTTACAAGCCTCTCAGGAAGCCAGCGAGCAGATTGTTTTTCTTTAATATATATACAGACCGAACCCCGACCCCAAATAAGAACAGGGTCGGGACCCTGCCACTGGTTAGTAAGGGGATCTTTCCACAGTACTTTGGCATAATTGTGCTGGGATTCGGGGTGCCAAAACCTATCAGCCGCTGATTTGCCAGTATCGTCCAATTGAAGAAAATTTAATATGAAAAGAGCATGGCTGACCAGGTTCCGAGGGGATCCTTTGACCGGGTAGAATGCCCCTCTTCGAAGTTTGGTAATAGTGTTTTTTAAGGTTTGATGGGCCCGTTCCACAATACCTTGCCCTTGAGGATTATAAGGAATGCCTGTGACATGAGAGATACCAAGGGTGGCACAGAAGGAGCGAAAAGCTGTGCCAGCATAGCCAGGCCCATTATCGGTTTTAATAGACTCGGGCTTGCCCATAACAGTGAGGCAAGAGAGGACATGAGCTATCACGTGGCGGCAGGCCTCACCGCTCTGCAATGTGGCAGAGAGAAAGCCGCTGTGAGGATCGATGGAGACATGCATATATTTTAAATGACCAAAATCAGAAACATGAGTCACATCCATTTGCCATAGGGCGTTAGGAAAAAGACCTCGTGGGTTAATCCCCTTACTGGGTGGAGGGGGCAGAAAAG
Source organism: Vombatus ursinus (assembly GCF_900497805.2). Classification (NCBI taxonomy): domain Eukaryota; kingdom Metazoa; phylum Chordata; class Mammalia; order Diprotodontia; family Vombatidae; genus Vombatus; species Vombatus ursinus. The sequence continues at coordinate 3,542 of NW_020948923.1, read as the reverse complement.
GAACACAGCGCACACATCGCCTCACAATTTGTCGAGCCTGTTCACGAGTTAAACCATACAGGCGTCTCAGGGAGCTCGCTGGTAGGTGTAAAAAATCATGGGCTTGTTCAGGAGGGGTGAGGCCTGGCAGTAGGGAGCACTGTAAAGCATGATCTGCTACATCATTGCCCTCAAAAATGCCTCCTGAGGTGGACTGATGAGAATAAACATGGAGAATGTAAAGGGGGTTTTTTCGCTGCAACAAAATTTGCTGTAATTCCCTCAGGAGAGAGGATATGGTGGACTTATGAGATTGGAGGACAGCGTCCTCTGTGCATTTAAGAACCTTTACTGCATATAGACTATCAGAGATTATGTTTATAGGCTCAGGATATTTACGGCAAGCCTGGAGGATGGCAAAGAGCTCATTTTTCTGGGTAGAGTCATAGGGGGTTTCTAATACTGTTATTTCCTTGGAGGCCTCATGATAAATAGAGGCCTTATAGCTTTTTGGTAGCATCAGTGAAAACATTTGAGCCTTGAACAGGTTCTCCCATAACCTTTCGTTGGGGTGGTGCTAAGGTTATTTGCTCTAGCATAGGGAGAAGCAGACACGAAGAATGAGGACTTATCTCGGCCCATTGGGAGCAATGTGCCCAAGACCAATAGGTTTGCATAATGGCTTCTCGCTGTCCAGGTTCAAAATTCGAGTAAAGTAAAGGTCGTTATCCAGACAAGTGGACAGCCCTTTGTACTGCAGCTAAAGCTAGTTCCCCTAACATCTCATAATAATTTGGCAGTACCTTGTGAGCCTTCTTTGCATATACAAATTCTAATAATTTGGGACCTTGGTGTATAACACAAAAAGGACTCTGTTGATTGACCAAGGAGACCTCTATTCTACCTTTGGGGTCCCATCTGGCGGTCTGGGCCTGGGCAGCAAGTGAGAATATTTGGGACACTGCTGCCTTAGCAGCAGGAGTCCATGCCTGAGGGGAGTTTAAATCTGAATTTCCTTTTAAGATATCATATAAAGGCTGCATTACAGCGGGAGGAATGGGTGTGCGGGCCCTGAGCCATTGGATCTGTCCCACTAACTTTTGGAAGTGATTCAAGGTGGTTATCTTATCAAGTCCTAGTTCAGGAATTTGATTGCTAATAGAGACAGCCTCCATACGAAGGTCTAGGTATATGAGTGGGTAATTTTGTTGGACTTTGTCAGGGGCCACCACCAAACCATAATGAGCAAGTGCAGAGATGGTTTCTTTTACTAATCTTGCTAATGTTTCATCACTGCTGGTGGCTAATAAAATATCGTCCATATAGTGAAGTATTGTGGCTTTAGGCCATTTGTCCCTGATAGGGTCCAGCACTCTCCCCACATAAGCCTGACATAAGGTGGGACTACAGCACATTCCTTGGGGCAGGACCTTCCACTGATATCTTAAATCTGGTCCTGCATTATTGGTAGTGGGTATGGTAAAGGCAAATCTCTTTCTATCTTCTGGGGATAATGGGATAGAGAAAAAACAATCTTGGATGTCTATGACTGTCACAGGCCATCCAGATGGCACTAAATTAGGGGAGGGAAGGCCAGGCTGTAGGGTTCCCATGGGCTCTAGGGTGGTGTTAACCGCCCTGAGATCTATTAACATTCAAAATTTCCCTGATTTCTTTTTTATTACAAACACTGGGCTGTTCCAGGGGCTGGACGTGGGCTCAATGTGTCCCACCTGTAACTGGTGCTGCACTATATCATGTAAAGCCTGGGCTTTCTCTGCAGGGAGGGGCCATTGGGGTACCCAGACTGGGTTATTAGATCTCCATGTTAGAGGAGTGGGTCTGATACAAGAAAATTTTTGCTGTTGCCCAACGGCCCCAGTTAAAAATCCTGCGGGGGTGGTATATAAACAGATGCACCACAAGCCTTCAAAATATCCCTTCCCCATAAATTGTATCTCAAACCAGCAACCACCGGGTCGATTTGGAAAATTCTCTTGCTGTAAAGGGGAAGGCCGAACCACCGGGTAAAAGTTGGAGATTTTCCTGATGCAGCCCCGAGGGTGCATTCTGAGGGGGTGGAGCTTCCATCTGGTAAGCTTGTTGAGGGGCCCTCCTTGCCCCGCCTCCTGACTGGCTTGCAGCATTCTTTAGCATAATGGCCAGATTTGTTACAATTGTAACAAATTGCCTTAGGGCAGGCTCCACCAGGTTTCTGGCGGCATTGTGCCTTAAACTGACTGGCTTTTCCGTATAGATAGTACAATTTAGTCTCTTTTGTTTTCAGCACTTCTGATAGTCCTCTCCAAGCGGCTGCCTGTAGGCGGGCCACGAAATCCGGGAAGGGTTTATCAGGACCTTTTTTAATCTTGGTCAGGGAGGGCCTTTGTTTCCCCAAAGCCTGAATCTTACAAAAAGCCCGTAGGGCACATTGGGAAACAGCTGCAAACGCTGTATTTAGTGCCTCTTTTAACTCCTTAAACTTCTTCCATTTTAAAGGGGCCCAGGTCCTCCCTCCCTCGGTTAAGTGTGGGGGAGGGGGGCCAAAATAGGGGTTTCGGATTTGGGTTTGGAGGTTACTGTAGGGGCAGTGAGAGCAACAGCCGGGCCAGGGATGCAATCAGCGAGTTCCAAATCAAGGAGCCATAGTTCCTTAAGCAGCTGTGCTTTCTCTTTCTTAAACATCAATGTCTGTGGGAGGGACTGAATCTGAGAGGGGAGCGAGGTCAAGGGAGTATCAACAGGCGGAAAAGGGGGAAGAGTATGATAAGAAGGGGGAGCAGAAGGGGGCAGAGAAGCAGGAAGATGAGGGGTTGGGAGTGGAGAAGCAGGAGCAGCGGGCGCGGAAGCAGAGTGCTGTATAGTAGGAAGACATGCAGGAGCAGCACTGAAATTATAGGGGTCATTATAAGAAGCAGCCTCCTGCTCAAGGTCAGCTGCATCAGTAGGATCTAAGGTATCATTTGACCTCTTGACCAAAGCCTCTTGTAAAACAGGATAAATGCGCTCAACTCTCCTACTTTGGGAGGAGAAATCATCTAAGGGCATGTCGATGGACACAGAATCACAATCCTTGCTAGACTCATCCTCTGTTGCGGGTGGGGCTGGTAATGGACAAGGAGGCTCCGGGGGGCCTCCGTCTTTTTCACTGACAATCTTACAAACCTCCGTCTCAAAAGGACGTATTTTCAAAATATCGTAAATACAATTCCAGTAATTGAACGCAGTAACAGGGACCTTCTGGGGCCCAAAAGTTCTAAAATAATCATTAAGACAATCTCCCACCCGTTTCCATCTTTTCTCATCTATAGTTCCTTCCTGGGGGAACCAAGGACAAACGTCCTTTTTTAAAAAAAACAAAAAATTGTATAAGATCCTTTTTCTTAACCTTTACTCCCCGTGTCTTTAATGAGGCCTTAAGCCCTTCTACAAATTTTTTATGACTACTAGCATCCTGCCCCATTTTGAGAGTGTCTCCTTACCTCAGGTCTCTATTCCGCAGATCAGGCAAATCCGCGGCGACCAATTCTCATGTATCGTGACTGCAGTCGTTTTTTCCACAG
>NW_020948922.1:0-4743 GCF_900497805.2 Vombatus ursinus | reverse complement strand
GGCCCTTTTATGTCTTCCAGCCATAAAGTCGAGGCTGGGAACCGGAACAGGCTCATTCCCCGGAACAATATCCATCTCAGGTAGAACGGAGGCAATGGAGCAATAACCAGTCCAATTTACGGGCAACGCTGGGAACGCCATATTCCCTCCGCAGAGAAAAACATGGCCTAGAGGGGGACACAGGAAACTGCTAGTACGAAGGACAGAGGAACAATTCACATGAGGGAGAAAACCCACATCAATGGAGACAGAGGCATTGGGAGTGGTACCCTCAAAGCAGGGGGCTACAAAGAGTGACTGATTCAAAGGGATCGGTTGAATTCAAAAAGGGAGGCAAGGAGATCGTTGCCAGCCGGGGCGTCAAAACCAGCAAGGCAGACCCTCAGGACAGCCAGGAGGTACCAGAGTAGGGGTGATCATTTTCCAAGCATTTCCTGTAGATAAAGAAAAGAAATATTTCTCAGAGAGGTTTGTCCTCCCTGGAAGGAAGGTTAACTGGAGGTGGAGAAGCCATTTCACAGGAATCAACTTGCTTTACAAGCCTCTCAGGAAGCCAGCGAGTAGATTGTTTTTCTTTAATATATATACAGACCGAACCCCGACCCCAAATAAGAACAGGGTCGGGACCCTGCCACTGGTTAGTAAGGGGATCTTTCCACAGTACTTTGGCATAATTGTGCTGGGATTCGGGGTGCCAAAACCTATCAGCCACTGATTTGCCAGTATCGTCCAATTGAAGAAAATTTAATATGAAAAGAGCATGGCTGACCAGGTTCCGAGGGGATCCTTTGACCGGGTAGAATGCCCCTCTTCGAAGTTTGGTAATAGTGTTTTTTAAGGTTTGATGGGCCCGTTCCACAATACCTTGCCCTTGAGGATTATAAGGAATGCCCGTGACATGAGAGATACCAAGGGTGGCACAGAAGGAGTGAAAAGCTGTGCCAGCATAACCAGGGCCATTATCAGTTTTAATAGACTCGGGCTTGCCCATAACAGTGAGGCAAGAGAGGACATGAGCTATCACGTGGCTGCAGGCCTCACCGCTCTGCAATGTGGCAGAGAGAAAGCCGCTGTGAGGATCGATGGAGACATGCATATATTTTAAATGACCAAAATCAGAAACATGAGTCACATCCATTTGCCATAGGGCGTTAGGAAAAAGACCTCGTGGGTTAATCCCCTTACTGGGTGGAGGGGGCAGAAAAGGAACACAGTGCACACATCGCCTCACAATTTGTCGAGCCTGTTCACGAGTTAAACCATACAGGCGTCTCAGGGAGCTCGCTGGTAGGTGTAAAAAATCATGGGCTTGTTCAGGAGGGGTGAGGCCTGGTAGTAGGGAGCACTGTAAAGCACGATCTGCTACATCATTGCCCTCAAAAATGCCTCCTGAGGTGGACTGATGAGAATAAACATGGAGAATGTAAAGGGGGTTTTTTCGCTGCAACAAAATTTGCTGTAATTCCCTCAGGAGAGAGGATATGGTGGACTTATGAGGTTGGAGGACAGCGTCCTCTATGCATTTAAGAACCTTTACTGCATATAGACTATCAGAGATTATGTTTATAGGCTCAGGATATTTACGGCAAGCCTGGAGGATGGCAAAGAGCTCATTTTTCTGGGTAGAGTCATAGGGGGTTTCTAATACTGTTATTTCCTTGGAGGCCTCATGATAAATAGAGGCCTTATAGTTTTTATAGCATCAGTGAAAACATTTGGGCCTTGAACAGGTTCTCCCATAACCTTTCGTTGGGGTGGTGCTAAGGTTATTTGCTCTAGCATAGGGAGAAGCAGACAGGAGGAATGAGGACTTATCTCAGCCCATTGGGAGCAATGTGCCCAAGACCAATAGGTTTGCATAATGGCTTCTCGCTGTCCAGGTTCAAAATTCGAGTAAAGTAAAGGTCGTTGTCCAGACAAGTGGACAGCCCTTTGTACTGCAGCTAAGGCTAGTTCCCCTAACATCTCATAATAATTTGGCAGTACCTTGTGAGCCTTCTTTGCATATACAAATTCTAATAATTTGGGACCTTGGTGTATAACACAAAAAGGACTCTGTTGATTGACCAAGGAGACCTCTATTCTACCTTTGGGGTCCCATCTGGCAGTCTGGGCAGCAAGTGAGAATATTTGGGACACTGCTGCCTTAGCAGCAGGAGTCCATGCCCGAGGGGAGTTTAAATCTGAATTTCCTTTTAAGATATCATATAAAGGCTGCATTACAGCAGGAGGAATGGGTGTGCGGGCCCTGAGCCATTGGATCTGTCCCACTAACGTTTGGAAGTGATTCAAGGTGGTTATCTTATCAAGCCCTAGTTCAGGAATTTGATTGCTAATAGAGACAGCCTCCATACGAAGGTCTAGGTATATGAGTGGGTAATTTTGTTGGACTTTGTCAGGGGCCACCACCAAACCATAATGAGCAAGTGCAGAGACGGTTTCTTTTACTAATTTTGCTAATGTTTCATCACTGCTGGTGGCTAATAAAATATCGTCCATATAATGAAGTATTGTGGCTGTAGTCCATTTGTCCCTGATAGGGTCCAGCACTCTTCCCACATAAGCCTGACATAAGGTGGGACTGCAGCACATTCCTTGGGGCAGGACCTTCCACTGATATCTGAAATCTGGTCCTGCATTATTGGTAGTGGGTATGGTAAAGGCAAATCTCTTTCTATCTTCTGGGGATAATGGGATAGAGAAAAAACAATCTTGGATGTCTATGACTGTCACAGGCCATCCAGATGGCACTAAATTAGGGGAGGGAAGGCCAGGCTGTAGGGTTCCCATGGGCTCTAGGGTGGTGTTAACTGCCCTGAGATCTATTAACATTCGAAATTTCCCTGATTTCTTTTTTATTACAAACACTGGGCTGTTCCAGGGGCTGGACGTGGGCTCAATGTGCCCCACCTGTAACTGGTGCTGCACTATATCACGTAAAGCCTGGGCTTTCTCTGCAGGGAGGGGCCATTGGGGTACCCAGACTGGGTTATTAGATCTCCATGTTAGAGGAGTGGGTCTGATACAAGAAAATTTTTGCTGTTGCCCAACGGCCCCAATTAAAAATCCTGCGGGGGTGGTATATAAACAGATGCACCACAAGCCTTCAAAATATCCCCTCCCCATAAATTGTATCTCAAACCAGCAACCACCAGGGTCGATTTGGAAAATTCTCTTGCTGTAAAGGGGAAGTCCGAACCACCGGGTAAAAGTCGGAGATTTTCCTGATGCAGCCCCGAGGGCGCATTCCGAGGGGGTGGAGCTTCCATCTGGTAAGCTAGTTGAGGGGCCCTCCTTGCCCCGCCTCCTGACTGGCTTGCAGCATGCTAAAGAGCATAATGGCCAGATTTGTTACAATTGTAACAAATTGCCTTAGGGCAGGCTCCACCAGGTTTCTGGCGGCATTGAGCCTTAAACTGACTGGCTTTTCCGTATAGATAGTACAATTTAGTCTCTTTTGTTTTCAGCACTTCTGATAGTCCTCTCCAAGCAGCTGCCTGTAGGCGGCCACGAAATCCGGGAAGGGTTTATCAGGACCTTTTTTAATCTTGGTCAGGGAGGGCCTTTGTTTCCCCAAAGCCTGAATCTTACAAAAAGCCCATAGGGCACATTGGGAAACAGCTGCAAACGCTGTATTTAGTGTCTCTTTTAACTCCTTAAACTTCTTCCATTTTAAAGGGGCCCAGGTCCTCCCTCCGTCGGTTAAGTGTGAGGGAGGGGGGCCAAAACAGGGGATTCGGATTTGGGTTTGGAGGTTACTGTAGGGGCAGTGAGAGCAACAGCCGGGCCAGGGATGCAATCAGCGAGTTCCAAATCAAGGAGCCGTAGTTCCTTAAGCAGCTGTGCTTTCTCTTTCTTAAACATCAACGGTCTGTTGGAGGGACTGAATCTGAGAGGGGAGCGAGGTCAAGGGAGTGTCAACAGGCGGAAAAGGGGGAAGAGTATGATAAGAAGGGGGAGCAGGAGGGGGCAGAGAAGCAGGAAGATGAGGGGTTGGGAGTGGAAAAGCAAGAGCAGCGGGCGCGGAAGCAGAGTGCTGTATAGTAGGAAGACATGCAGGAGCGGCACTGAAATTACAGGGGTCATTATAAGAAGCAGCCTCCTGCTCAAGGTCAGCTGCATCAGTAGGATCTAAGGTATCATTTGACCTCTTGACCAAAGCCTCTTGTAAAACAGGATAAATGCGCTCAACTTTCCTACTTTGGGAGGAAAAATCATCTAAGGGCATGTCTATGGACACAGAATCACAATCCTTCCTAGACTCATCCTCTGTTGCAGGTGGGGCTGATAATGGACAAGGAGGCTCCGGGGGACCTCCATCTTTTTCACTGACAATCTTACAAACCTCAGTCTCAAAAGGACGTATTTTCAAAATATCATAAATACAATTCCAGTAATTGAACGCAGTAACAGGTACCTTCTCGGGCCCGAAAGTTCTAAAATAATCATTAAGACAATCTCCCACCCGTTTCCATCTTTTCTCATCTATAGTTCCTTCCTGGGGGAACCAAGGACAAATGTCCTTTTTTAAAAAAAACAAAAAATTGTATAAGATCCTTTTTCTTAACCTTTACTCCCCGTGTCTTTAATGAGGCCTTAAGCCCTTCTACAAATTTTTCATGACTACTAGCATCCTGCCCCATTTTGAGAGTGTCTCCTTACCTCAGGTCTCTATTCCGCAGATCAGGCAAATCCACGGCGACCAATTCTCATGTATCGTGACTGCAGTCGTTTTTTCCACAG
>NW_020948921.1:0-4525 GCF_900497805.2 Vombatus ursinus | reverse complement strand
CCTCCCCTCCCGGGCAGCACCCTGGACAGCGGGCGGCCCTGCTCCCCACAGCCCAGCACTTCTAGGCGCCCACCCGCCCTGCCTGCCTGCCTGCCGGCCTGCTAGCCCGGCTCCGGCTCTTACCCAGGCCTGCATGGCGGGCGGGTAAGGGAGCTCCTGCTCCTCGTCCTCCGGACCCCGGGACGTCGTCGGCTTCAGCGCCAGCTTGGCAAAGGCGGCCGCGAAGGCGCCCAAGCCTCCGGCCGCGATGGAGCAGAAGGCCGAGCCCCAGCGGAGCCGGGCCAGGGCGCTGGGCCCCAGAATCGCCGCCATCGCCGCTGGCACGGGCACCGGGAGCGGGAGCGCCAGGGGGCCTGTGGCAGAGCCGGAGCTGGGGGCCGAGGCCAAGCCAGAGCCTTTGCCCGGGTCCCTGCCGGTGCTCCGCCTTCTGCGGCAAGCACGCCCCCGCGCCGCCATAGGCTGCCTGCTTCACGTGACTCCTGCATCACAGTGAGGAGCTCTGGTGAGCTCGCCCTCCTAGGAGCCCGGGGCTCCTCCTCCTTCCCCGCCCCGCGCCCGCCCCCGCCCCCGCCCCGCCCCTGCGGCTCTGGGCCTGGGTGGGGAGGACGACGGGGGCTGCCCCTGTTGGCATCTCTGAGCATCCTGGGGATGCAGGAGGCGAGGCAGCCTCAGGGCTGCACCCAGCACCACTGACCTAGGGCTGGGGGATTAGGGTTAGTCTGGTACAGTTCTGCTCTCTGGGTTCCACTAATTTTTTTTCTTTTGTCTCGATTCTTTTCCGAATCTTCTCTTCCCCTCTGCCCCCTGAAACTCAGGGAAGCTTCACTTTTCCCATAGATTTAACAACAACAAATCCAGTCCAAGAAAAATGGCGCATCATGGGCTCCTGGCTGCGAATCTACCTTTTCCACTCACGATCCTCCCCTTCTTTAAGGGAAGGTGTTTGTCTTTTCCTGAGGCCAAATGAAGGCCAGATGTGAGAGGTCACAGATGTGGGAGATGATAGATTAGATGACTTCTAAGATACATTCCAATTGTAAAATGTAGGATTCCCTAATTTCTATGTAGGACTCTCTGTGAACCTCTTGTTTTTCCCCTAGTGGACTGATGTTGCAGGCCCTGGACTTACAAAGGATATAGCACAGGTGCTATCTCTGAAGTTAACCAGCTTAATGCCACTAACAGCAGAGGGCAGAGTTGACATGCATAGATCTGACCTTCAGGGAAATCGCATTGGAAAGTGGATTGGATTCAGGAAAGACTTGAGCCAGGGAGAGCAATTAGAAGACCCACTGAAATAGTCCATATGAGAGATGGTGAGGGTTTTAACTAGGGTTGTGGTTGTGTGAATGGAGAAAAGGGGGTACATGGAAGAGTTGTGGCAAAAGTCAAAATAACAAGATTTTACAGAGGCTGGCTATGTGAGGTGAGTGCCCTTGAGGAGGATGACACTGAAACAGTGAGCGATTAAGTTACTTACCCCGAAGCCCATTGAGCTCATGTCTTCCTGCCTCCATGACCAGTTCTGATTGCTGTATCAGTGTGTTACTTACCTTACAATTTTTTTTTTGTTTAGACCTCAGATTTCGTTTGTAACTCCTCTGTAACTCATATAGTCTAAGAGTATTTGTACTCTATGTGGCACTGGAGGTCAAGAACTTGCCTAGAACCAAACAACTGGCATGTGTCAAAAGCAGGATATGAGCCCAGATGTTCCTGACCTCCACACACTAAGTAATACCACCTTGTAGCAGTCATCCAGGTTCACAGCCTTCATGGACTCTCCACTTTCCCCTCATTCTCTATGTTTAATTCCTTTCCAAGTCTCATCAATCCTACTTCCACAACCTCTCTTGCATCCATCCCATCTCTTCATTACCACAGCCACTCCCCTAGTCCATATCCTTATTGCTGCTCACTTAACAACAGCCTCCTAACTGGTCTGGCCTCCAGTCCCTCCTCTCTCCAATTCATCCCCCCACCTGGCTGCCAAGGCAATATTCCTAAAAGACAAGTTGGACCATGTAATTCTCTTGATGTTAAGACTTCAGTGCCTCCATATTGGCTCTAAGACAAAATATACATTACTATCTGGAATTTAAAAGCCCTTCACAATTTAGCTACAGCCTACCTTTCCAGGGTTATTACACATTACATTCATACACTACATCCCAGGCTACTTTCTATTCCCTATACATGACAGTCCACCTCCTGTCTCCATGAATTTGAACTGCCTATTATGCCATGCCTGGAATGTATTCCTTCCTCAGCCTCTTTGAATTCCTCCTTACCTCCCAAACTCAGTTCAATTGCCCCCTCTGACTTAGGCTATTCTGGATCCTGCCAGCTACTAGTGCTCTTATAAAAGTACTTTGGCCAGAGTAGGTGCTTAATTAATGCTTGTTGAATGAATACTCTTGGAACACAAAACCATACTGTGAATAAATGGATAACTGGAGGGAATGGCAATTGGGAAAAAATCCATATCAATCAATCAATAAGCATTTATTAAGTTTCTATTATCTGACAGACACTGAGTAGAGACAAAAAAGAAACAGTACCTTTCTTTAAGGGCCTTATATTCTAAAGGTGGAGGGGCAATATATACCAAGGGTGGTTATATATTTAGGGCAGAAAGGGGCTTTAGATGCCACCAAATCCAATCCACCTAAAAAAACAGTCAAGGAAACTGAGGAATACTGAGGTTAGGTGACTTGTCCAAGGTCACAAAGGTAATAGTGTTGGAGGTGGGATTAAATTTCAGGTCTTCCTTATAAAGGAAGCATGACAAACATTACTCTGTCTAGTGGTGCCTTAAAAAAAAATGATACTGTCCAAAAAGACTCCTGTTCCACTCACACCAATTTAGGGTCTCAAATTTCCAAAGCCAAAATCTGAAAAAAAGGTAAACAATTCTATGGCTTCATGAAAAACAAACAAGTTAGGGTATCGTAGCATCAACAACCAGCACAGACCCCTCTCAGAGGGGGTCGCCTTTCTAGTTAATTGAGGATACAAAATGATTCATCATCCAAATAGCCAACTTCTGCTGCAGAGCCCAGAGCTCTGGGTGAGGCCCAAAGGGTTACAGAGGGTCACTGGGTGCCAATCAGCTCTAATTGGGGGAGAACCTTGACAACACTGCATGGGCTTCCTCTTGCTCAAATGACTTGAGTCTCCTCCCTAGCCCTGACTCACCATTGTGGGAATTTCAGCAGAAGCTTAGAAAATGGAAACCGGCAATGAACCCCAAGATATCAATGCAAACCTTGGTAAGACAAATCTCAACTGGGAATAAAAACCTTAGGATTCTCTGAGGCTCAAACAGATTTATTCTCCTCTATCTCTGTATCTTCAAGTAATTCAAGTAGCTGGGGTCTAAGTTAGAAAGTTCCCCAGAAATCATCCAGTTCAATCCACAATCTCAACAGTACTGCCTTCTGAAACATCCCTCACAAGAGGTCATCTTATTGAAGGACTCCGGAGATGGGAAACTCTGTACTTAACAAGGCAACCAGTTCTACCTTAGGAAAGGTCTAATTGTTTGAAAACGTTCCCTTTTGTTAGGATGAAATCATTCTTTTCTCCATCCCCGCAGTGAGTCCTCCTATTTCTGTTCTCTCCAAGCAAAAAGGTCCAATAGCTTCTCCACCTGATAGCCCTTCAAATGCTTCAGCGCAGCCATATGTGTTCCTGGGCCATTCACACTCCTAGTTTTTTCTCTAGGCTAAACATTTTCCTTTCCTTAATCAGGTCCTCATTTGGTTGTCCGTGCCACCCCCATCCTGGCTGAACCCTGGACGTCCCCCAGGCTGTTCATGGTTCTTCCCCAAATATGGCCCCCACAATAGAGCGGAAACATCTAAGCGTCTTTATTTTACAACCTCACTCAGGATGGCTGGTACTGCACCAAGACATCCCTCTTCCCTCTTGCCATTCCTCAGGCTCCACTCCTCTTAGCTTTGCGGAAGGGTCTGCTCCCCTCTCCACCCCAATCCTGCTCCCTTGAGGGTGCGGAGTGGCCCGCCCCCATTTCCGCTCCGAGAGGGCTCTGCAGAGGCGTCGTCCTCGCCCCCGCTACCCCAGCCCTCAGTCCTACTCAGAGGGAGCACTGCAGAGGGCTCCTCCTTGCCCCCACCCCTTCCCCACCCCGCAGTCACACTCCGCTCCCTCCAAGGGGGCGCTGCAGAGAGGTCCTCCCTGGCCGCAGTCCTATTTGGAAGGAAGGCCCTGTAGAGGGGTCGACCCCAGCCCCTTCCCCACCCCGCAGACCAGCTAAGAGAGGGTGCTGCAGAGGACTCGGCCCCCGCCCCCTCTCCACCCTGCGGTCCCACTCTGCTCCCAGGGTGCGCTGTAGAGGGGTGCGCCCCAGCTCCTTCCCCACTCCGCGGTCCTACTCGGAAAGGGTGCAGCAAAGGGCTCGCCCTCCCCAGACACCTTGCACCATTAGCCATCTGCTCTGCAGGGGGCACCTCCCCCCTCCCCTCCCGGGCAGCACCCTGGACAGCGGGCGGCCCTGCTCCCC
>NW_020948920.1:0-1417 GCF_900497805.2 Vombatus ursinus | reverse complement strand
TTTATAATTAACTGTTGCTCCCCCTTTTCTTCAGGTACCCCCAGAAGCAAACATATTATTTGAAGCAGATAGGGGTTTCCAGTTTAATTAAGGCTGTTAGTATTACTCTCCTTTGTGTAGATGCATAGCTATTTCCCCAACATCCCATCAGATCAGGGGGGTTAGCTCTTGGCACTCTCTTAAGGCCACTGGAACTAATTTGAGAAGGGGGTGGAGGATTGACGTGGTCAAACCTATACTTTAGAAAAATCCCCTTAGCAGCTAAGTGAATGATGGATTTGAGGCATACCTGAGGCAAAGAGAGATCAGTTAGAACACTCCTTTAGTAGTCCAGGCATGAGGTAATGAGGGTATTAACAATGGCGACCATAGATGGCTGTGTGAGTGAAGAAAAGTGGACACAAATAAGTGTGGTAAATGGGGCTGAGGGATCAACAATAATATCAAGGTTGACGGCCTTGGTGACTGGGAGGATGGTGGTACCATGAACACTAATAGGGAAAGGTTTGTGAGATGGATGTGGACATCCAGGTTAAGATACCCAAAAGGTAGTTGCTGATGAATGATTATAACTCAGGAGAAAGCCTAGGGCTGGATGTATAGATGAAAGAATCATGAATAGGGATGATAATTGAACCCTTAGGAGTTGATGAGATCATCAAGAACAATAGTTTGAGCCAAAGGAAAAAAAAAAAAGAGGATCCAGGATAGAGTTTTAGGGGACACCCACAGCTAGTTAGTATGAGGTGAATGAGGATCCACCAAAGGGGATGGGGAAACAGTGGTCAGACTGATAGATGATTCAGGACAGAGTACTATCACAAAAACCTAGAGGGAAGAATATCAGGAAGAGAGAGTGATCCAGTGTCAGAGGCTGCAAAAAGTCAAGAAAGATGAGGATTGAGAAAGTCATTAAATTTAGCAATTAAGAGACCATTCTTTACCTATCCATCCTCTTCTACCCTCCACTACTATTATCCTCCAATTCACCCCAGACACAAACCCAGCATTCATCTCTTCCTCTTAACACTGTTGATCAAACAAGATAAACCCTAGGCAGGATAAAGCCTAGAAAAAGGGCCTGGAACTTCCATCAGGAAATAAAAGCGATAGAAGCAGAAGGTTTTGGGGTCCATGCTGCCCCTGCAGAAATGAGAACTATGAGTCTACCAGTTTTCTCTTCTCTCCCTCCCCCTTCTCACCACTGTGACTTCCTTCCATTGTGTTCCCCAGTCAGGCCAAAGCCAAGATAGGCAGGGCAGCTGATAGCCAAGGTCCCACTTAAGCATGGTGGTACTGTAATACTACACTTGCCTCTGTACTTCTGTCTAAGCACAGAAGTTGAAAGATTCTGGGTCTGTGCACTTTAGGCATCCCACTTCTTCTCCTGGCCTTGGCTTGAGTTGGGTGTTACTCA
>NW_020948919.1:0-2477 GCF_900497805.2 Vombatus ursinus | reverse complement strand
CCCTCCTGTTCCCCCACCCCCCAATGCAGGATTGCCCATTGAGGCGACTCAACTCACCTAGAATCTATATTCTGCTTCTGAAAGACCACCAGAGGTTGCCAATCCTTCTTCCAGTCAATAGGTAGCCACTCTTTTTTTTTTTAATTTTATTAATTTATTTTGATTTATCAGTAATCACTTCCATAAGGTTTTGAGTTTTACATTTTTCTCCCCCTCCCTTCCCAAGATGGTGCAATCTGATATAGGCTATACATATACATTCCTATTAAACATATTTTCACATTAGTGATGTTGTAAGGAAGAATTAGAACCAATAGGAGGAACCACCAGAAAGAAGAAACAAACAAGAAAACCAAGAAAAAAATAGTAAATAGTATGCTTCCATCTGCATTCATACTCCATAATTCTTTCTTTGGATGTGGATAGCATTTTCCATGATGAGTCTTTTGAAATTGTCTTAGATCTTTGCATTGCTTAGAAGGGCTAAGTCTATCAGCGTTAGTCATCGCACAATGTGCCTGTGACTGTGTACAACGTTTTCCTGGTTCTACTCACTTCATTCAGCATCAGTCCATACAAGTCTTTCCAGGTTTTTCTGAAGTCCACCTGCTCATCTTTTCTTATAGCACAATAGTATTCCATTACATTCATATACCACAGCTTGTTCAACCATTCCCCAATTGATGATAGCCGCTCTTTAATTCAGTCAAACTTAACAGAAGAACTTCACACCTCATAAAACGATAACAAAAAAGCAGATATTTCTTTGGATTGTGTTTAAGACCTTTTCAGCTCTTTGTCTCAGTTACCTGCCCCTTGCCTGTGTTCCAGCTTTGCCTTTTCAGATCCAATAATTTGTCTTCTTTTTGTGAATCTCCATGCACCCAGAAATTTTGAGGATTCCTATTGATTGTGGATTTCCTTTTTCTTAATGATAGACTGCTCATACCTTCCCTTTGAGATTATTTCCAATTTTTCCTGCACGTATCTTGTTTTGTACATAGTTATTTGCACGTTCTCTTTCCCATTAGATTATAAGCACTTAGTTTTTCGTTTTAATCCAGAGTGAGGGAAAAAAACACCGGATGTGAGGGAGACAGAGAGCCTCAAAGAAGGCTTTGCAAATATATCTACGATTGGAGAACAATAATTTTACAAATGTGTTTCCGAAATTCTTTGCCAATTTCTAAAAATAAATAAGACAGTTATCCTAAGTCAAAAATATGTAGGTATACATACTGATACAGATATATCGATAGCCTTAGGTTTCAAGCCTAAAAAAAAAAAGAAAAAAATTCACCGCAATAACTACTGAAAAAAAAAGCGATCAGCCTTGGATTTTTGACGACGAGGTGGCCGAGTGGTTAAGGCGATGGACTGCTAATCCATTGTGCTCTGCACGCGTGGGTTCGAATCCCATCCTCGTCGAGTTTTGCAAATGTTTGTTTTTGCTCGGGATATTAAATACCTTAAAGGTAATTAAGTGCGCAGCTCCTTGTCTCAGAGGGCTGCTGAGTTGCTGTAGTTGTTCGGTTGCTTTAGTCGCGTCTGACTCGTCGTGCCATTCTCCAGTTCATTTGATAGATGAGGAAACTGAGGCAAACAGGGTTAAGTGACTTCCCTAATTGAAGTCTTCTTGACTTCAGGCCTGGCACTCTATTCACTGGCCACGGGGTCGCTATGGACAGCAGAATGCGGTACACTAGTATCCCCAACTCCATGCATTTATCAGAGGAAGTCATACTCTTTACTTAGAAAATTATGCTCTCCCATTTCCTAATTTAACCCAATATGTCTGCCCCTAAATAAGAACTCTCAACAATGCCTCATTTTCTAAACTGTGAAACCTCAAACCTTTAGACTTCAACAATCTTGCCTACTTCTCAACAACAATCATTTACTGAGTGCTCACTATATACTGAGCACAGTAAGGAGCTGTGGGAGCAGATACAAAAATTAAATATTAAGACATTGTTGCTGCCCTAATGGAAGATCTGTTCTTCCCAACTTGACCTTCCTTTTCTCTGATCAGATCAGCCAGAATTTCCTGTAACACTTCATTCTTGCTATTTTGCCTACTGGAAATGGACTTTCCTCTCCTCTCTAACTCCCTTATCCTACCCACTCCCCAAACCCCAATCTCCAACCCCACCTCCCTCTACTTCTCCTACCTCCTTTCACATTTCTCAGGACTCACAAAATCCTAAAAATGGAATCTAAGAGACCTTAAAGCATCTACTAAAGTACAGAGAGGTTGCAAACATGTTGTTAGGCAGAGTTAATTGCAATCAGACATCTTAAACTTAATATGTCCAAAATTGAACTCATCTCCCTCCCTCCCTTCCCCTCTTATGATTTTTCATATTACCATGCAGAACACCACAATCCTCCTGGTTACCCAGGCTCATAACCTAGGTGTCCTCCATGACTCCCCGCTCACTTTCACAGACACACATCCAATACGTTGCCAAGTCAAT
>NW_020948918.1:0-2558 GCF_900497805.2 Vombatus ursinus | reverse complement strand
CCCTCCTGTTCCCCCACCCCCCAATGCAGGATTGCCCATTGAGGCGAAAAGTAAGATTGAAAGTAAGATTATGAAAGTAAGATTGACTTGGCAACGTATTGGATGTGTGTCTGTGAAAGTGAGCGGGGAGTCATGGAGGACACCTAGGTTATGAGCCTGGGTAACCAGGAGGATTGTGGTGTTCTGCATGGTAATATGAAAAATCATAAGAGGGGAAGGGAGGGAGGGAGATGAGTTCAATTTTGGACATATTAAGTTTAAGATGTCTGATTGCAATTAACTCTGCCTAACAACATGTTTGCAACCTCTCTGTACTTTAGTAGATGCTTTAAGGTCTCTTAGATTCCATTTTTAGGATTTTGTGAGTCCTGAGAAATGTGAAAGGAGGTAGGAGAAGTAGAGGGAGGTGGGGTTGGAGATTGGGGTTTGGGGAGTGGGTAGGATAAGGGAGTTAGAGAGGAGAGGAAAGTCCATTTCCAGTAGGCAAAATAGCAAGAATGAAGTGTTACAGGAAATTCTGGCTGATCTGATCAGAGAAAAGGAAGGTCAAGTTGGGAAGAACAGATCTTCCATTAGGGCAGCAACAATGTCTTAATATTTAATTTTTGTATCTGCTCCCACAGCTCCTTACTGTGCTCAGTATATAGTGAGCACTCAGTAAATGATTGTTGTTGAGAAGTAGGCAAGATTGTTGAAGTCTAAAGGTTTGAGGTTTCACAGTTTAGAAAATGAGGCATTGTTGAGAGTTCTTATTTAGGGGCAGACATATTGGGTTAAATTAGGAAATGGGAGAGCATAATTTTCTAAGTAAAGAGTATGACTTCCTCTGATAAATGCATGGAGTTGGGGATACTAGTGTACCGCATTCTGCTGTCCATAGCGACCCCGTGGCCAGTGAATAGAGTGCCAGGCCTGAAGTCAAGAAGACTTCAATTAGGGAAGTCACTTAACCCTGTTTGCCTCAGTTTCCTCATCTATCAAATGAACTGGAGAATGGCACGACGAGTCAGACGCGACTAAAGCAACCGAACAACTACAGCAACTCAGCAGCCCTCTGAGACAAGGAGCTGCGCACTTAATTACCTTTAAGGTATTTAATATCCCGAGCAAAAACAAACATTTGCAAAACTCGACGAGGATGGGATTCGAACCCACGCGTGCAGAGCACAATGGATTAGCAGTCCATCGCCTTAACCACTCGGCCACCTCGTCGTCAAAAATCCAAGGCTGATCGCTTTTTTTTTCAGTAGTTATTGCGGTGAATTTTTTTCTTTTTTTTTTTAGGCTTGAAACCTAAGGCTATCGATATATCTGTATCAGTATGTATACCTACATATTTTTGACTTAGGATAACTGTCTTATTTATTTTTAGAAATTGGCAAAGAATTTCGGAAACACATTTGTAAAATTATTGTTCTCCAATCGTAGATATATTTGCAAAGCCTTCTTTGAGGCTCTCTGTCTCCCTCACATCCGGTGTTTTTTTCCCTCACTCTGGATTAAAACGAAAAACTAAGTGCTTATAATCTAATGGGAAAGAGAACGTGCAAATAACTATGTACAAAACAAGATACGTGCAGGAAAAATTGGAAATAATCTCAAAGGGAAGGTATGAGCAGTCTATCATTAAGAAAAAGGAAATCCACAATCAATAGGAATCCTCAAAATTTCTGGGTGCATGGAGATTCACAAAAAGAAGACAAATTATTGGATCTGAAAAGGCAAAGCTGGAACACAGGCAAGGGGCAGGTAACTGAGACAAAGAGCTGAAAAGGTCTTAAACACAATCCAAAGAAATATCTGCTTTTTTGTTATCGTTTTATGAGGTGTGAAGTTCTTCTGTTAAGTTTGACTGAATTAAAGAGCGGCTATCATCAATTGGGGAATGGTTGAACAAGCTGTGGTATATGAATGTAATGGAATACTATTGTGCTATAAGAAAAGATGAGCAGGTGGACTTCAGAAAAACCTGGAAAGACTTGTATGGACTGATGCTGAATGAAGTGAGTAGAACCAGGAAAACGTTGTACACAGTCACAGGCACATTGTGCGATGACTAACGCTGATAGACTTAGCCCTTCTAAGCAATGCAAAGATCTAAGACAATTTCAAAAGACTCATCATGGAAAATGCTATCCACATCCAAAGAAAGAATTATGGAGTATGAATGCAGATGGAAGCATACTATTTACTATTTTTTTCTTGGTTTTCTTGTTTGTTTCTTCTTTCTGGTGGTTCCTCCTATTGGTTCTAATTCTTCCTTACAACATCACTAATGTGAAAATATGTTTAATAGGAATGTATATGTATAGCCTATATCAGATTGCACCATCTTGGGAAGGGAGGGGGAGAAAAATGTAAAACTCAAAACCTTATGGAAGTGATTACTGATAAATCAAAATAAATTAATAAAATTAAAAAAAAAAAGAGTGGCTACCTATTGACTGGAAGAAGGATTGGCAACCTCTGGTGGTCTTTCAGAAGCAGAATATAGATTCTAGGTGAGTTGAGTCGCCTCAATGGGCAATCCTGCATTGGGGGGTGGGGGAACAGGAGGG
>NW_020948917.1:0-1453 GCF_900497805.2 Vombatus ursinus | reverse complement strand
TCGCCTCAATGGGCAATCCTGCATTGGGGGGTGGGGGAACAGGAGGGCTGTGTATAAGATCAATTATATCTAAACTGGTCTTAGTGCTTCCAAATCTTTTACACCTGACAATGAACTGAAACTTTAATGGTAAGTGACTTCAGAAGCAGGTTTTTTCTTCTTCTTCTCTTTGCCATGAAGAAAAAATGCAGATTCAAATTGCATTGTTGCTAAAGATTTACCATTTGACCATCATATAAATGCTAGTATTGTTTCAATGCACTGATGGCTGTTGTAAGCCAGGACCTCTAAATGGCTGAAAGAACCTAACAAGGAAGAACCTAAATGGGTCATTGCATTATTTATATTCAATGTGCTCTCATTATCCATTTAAGATCTGGCTGATTATGTCATATCTTTCCCCCCCCAACAAACCTTTCTAAAATATTAGTTTTGTGTTGGGTTTTGCTTTCATTTTCTAGCGATATTAGACACTTCTGGTACACTTATCTATCCATTTAGCATTTGCTGCTAACTGTTGGGGAATTTACCCCCCCCCCCCAAGATCAAATGGGGAAGGGAACATGAATAGGGACAGGGTCGGGGTAGATGCTGATCCATTAAAGGAAAATAAGAAAGCCTGGTTAATAATTCATAATCTTACTTTCATTCTCTTTCCCTCTCCATTTATTTAAGAAATATTTACTGAGTGCTGAATATGGGGAAAGGCTACAACTAGGGCTATCAAAGTGTATAAGACAAGATTTCTGACCTTGAGGAACTTACAATGCAGTGAGTTTTTAATCAAGTGGATTTTCAGTTAATGCCAGGGGGAAAAAAAGCAAGGAAGGAAGTTAGCAAACCTGTCATATTTCAGATATCACACCTTTTGTCTGACACTACTGCTACCCTGATATAGGCCTTCGTCATCTCATGCCTGGTCTATTACAAGAAGCTTCTTGTTGGTTTCCCTGACTGGAGTCTCTCCCAACTCCAGTCCATCCTCAAATCAGCTGCCAAAGTGATCTTCCTAAAATTCAGGTCTGACTATGTCAACCTCTTTTTCAATAAACTCCAGTAGCTCCCTATTACATTCAAGATTTTGTGATTATTAACAGGATCCTCTATTTATATAAAGTCCTCTGATATTTTAAGCCCTTCATAAACTGTCCCACTTCTACCTTTCCAGTTATCTTGTTCATTTATTCATTATTTGTCCTTTGTTCTCAAAGAGGACCAAGGCTTCAGGAAGGTGATGTCATGACTTGCAAGTGAATTGGATTTAAGTGAGGTGGGGCTGTGCAAAATCACCAGCCTCACTCTATCCTTAGGAGCCATCTGGTTCCAGTGGCAAGATATAGATCAGGATGACTGGAGATGGTCCCCTCCACTCAACTAGCACCTTGCTCAACTCCAATGACATTCCGTCCTTGCAGTGTCTCCCACAAGACACTCTATCTCCCTACTCTGGGCA
>NW_020948916.1:0-1039 GCF_900497805.2 Vombatus ursinus | reverse complement strand
ACACACACACACACACACACACACACACACACACACACACACACACATAGAATACCACATTGTATCTGTAGGATGTAAGCTACTTGAAGGCAAAGACTCATATTTTTGTGTGTTATTGATTATATATTTAAATATGCAACTGTCACTGACTTGACCAGGTCTTTGCCCCACAAAAGAAAAGTGTTGATTAGTTGGTTTTCTACTACTTAACAAGGCAAGTAGAAGAAAAAATTCATTTTTGAGTTCTTAGAGACAGGTGATATTTCAATTTTGTCTAATGTAACCTCAACATCTATCACCAGGCACATGGCAGATGTTTAATAAATACTTGTTGACTGAGGGGATTTAAGAAGCCATATAACTTCTCTTTATCTCCTTTACCCGAAAAGGTTACAATTATATAAGATTTCATAAAAATCTAATAGGTAAAAAAGATTGCCAATGGCACACTAAAAATTACAACAGGCAAACTGAATGAGGAAGACGGGTAGGCAAGGCAATTTGTTCTACTTTGCTTAGAAATGAGTCAATGTCACAACGTGGGTATGAATGAAAGCAATGAAAATAAATTTCCATCACCCTGTTCTCACTCTCATCACTCGGTCATGCACATCTTAGCAAAAAGGACAGGCTTTCCTTTCAATAGTATACAACTGTGACCTCACCCGAAACTCCCATGCTGTTCCGTGTCATCATTTTCATTCATCATCAAAACCTGGCTGGCAATTGCTTCCTGGGTACAGGGCATTGAACACATGAGATGCCTAAGCCATGTTCTTGGAGAAGTTCCATGACTAACAGTTTGTCTATGCTACAGCTACATTTGTTTTGACAGGAAATAGCCAGGTGAATGAAGTGTCTTAACATGGGATTCTATGTTTCATTCTATGTTTTAGCCCCTGCTTTTTGCATTATTGATGGTAAGGAGCCTGATCAGATGATCAAAATGGGACATGAGCTTCGTGTGAGCCAGTGATGTGATATAATTGTCAAAAAAAAAAAAAGAAAGCCAACACACCAGCAAGGTGACGGCCCTATT
>NW_020948915.1:0-1038 GCF_900497805.2 Vombatus ursinus | reverse complement strand
ACACACACACACACACACACACACACACACACACACACACACACACATAGAATACCACATTGTATCTGTAGGATGTAAGCTACTTGAAGGCAAAGACTCATATTTTTGTGTGTTATTGATTATATATTTAAATATGCAACTGTCACTGACTTGACCAGGTCTTTGCCCCACAAAAGAAAAGTGTTGATTAGTTGGTTTTCTACTACTTAACAAGGCAAGTAGAAGAAAAAATTCATTTTTGAGTTCTTAGAGACAGGTGATATTTCAATTTTGTCTAATGTAACCTCAACATCTATCACCAGGCACATGGCAGATGTTTAATAAATACTTGTTGACTGAGGGGATTTAAGAAGCCATATAACTTCTCTTTATCTCCTTTACCCGAAAAGGTTACAATTATATAAGATTTCATAAAAATCTAATAGGTAAAAAAGATTGCCAATGGCACACTAAAAATTACAACAGGCAAACTGAATGAGGAAGACGGGTAGGCAAGGCAATTTGTTCTACTTTGCTTAGAAATGAGTCAATGTCACAACGTGGGTATGAATGAAAGCAATGAAAATAAATTTCCATCACCCTGTTCTCACTCTCATCACTCGGTCATGCACATCTTAGCAAAAAGGACAGGCTTTCCTTTCAATAGTATACAACTGTGACCTCACCCGAAACTCCCATGCTGTTCCGTGTCATCATTTTCATTCATCATCAAAACCTGGCTGGCAATTGCTTCCTGGGTACAGGGCATTGAACACATGAGATGCCTAAGCCATGTTCTTGGAGAAGTTCCATGACTAACAGTTTGTCTATGCTACAGCTACATTTGTTTTGACAGGAAATAGCCAGGTGAATGAAGTGTCTTAACATGGGATTCTATGTTTCATTCTATGTTTTAGCCCCTGCTTTTTGCATTATTGATGGTAAGGAGCCTGATCAGATGATCAAAATGGGACATGAGCTTCGTGTGAGCCAGTGATGTGATATAATTGTCAAAAAAAAAAAAGAAAGCCAACACACCAGCAAGGTGACGGCCCTATT
>NW_020948914.1:0-22360 GCF_900497805.2 Vombatus ursinus | reverse complement strand
GGGAGAGAGGGAGGGAAAAAAAGAGGGGAAGGAGAGAGGGAGGGAGGGAGAGAGAGAAGCAGAAGCTGCAAGCAACAGGGAGGCATACAACCCACCCTGCCCCAGAGATCAACCCGGCTGCTGGAGACTAGTCGACCGCTGCGTTCTGAAGGAGGAACAAGGAAATCGGCAGCCTTAGCAACGTAGATAAGCGCCGGGGCTGCGGGCAGCGGCTGTGCACCAGGAGAGTTGGAAAAGAAGACAGAAAAGAGGGGAGGAGGGAGAGGGAGAGAGAAAGGGGGGAGGGGGAGAAGGGGGAGGAGAAGGGGGAGGAGAGGGGGGAGAAGGGGGAGGAGAGGGGGGAGAATGTCAGAAGTTACCAAACTATACATTCCGGGAAGATTTTTTAAAATAGAAAGAAAGTCAGGTCTCTTACCTTAACATGTCTAAGGACTCAACTCCCAGCAATGAAAAAAAAAAAAAAGGCAATCACAGGAGAATAAAATAATAGCAATGATAAGCCCTGAGGTTCTGGGCCGGCCGATCTTTCAGCCGATGGCGAGCAGCGTTTCGCGATTAAAATAATCACTCCCCGGCTTTCTCTCTGCTAACTTGGTCCTCTCTAGGAGCCGCGGCTCGCGGGGACCACGCGATCTTGTAGCTTTATCATCAGGCAACAATGTATCTTTTTTTTTGTAACGACCCGAAGTGAAGTCTCAGCTCTCCTCTCCTCTCTTCTGGGGAGAGGGGAGGGGTGATGCGGCTGGGGGGGGGGGGGGGGAATTTTTTTTTCCTTCTTGCTTCCCCCTCCCCTCCTAAGGGTAGCTCCTTCTGGTTCACATCACCTCCTTCTTTTCTCACTTTCTCTCGCGCTTATCAGCCCGATGTGTAATGAAAGTTATCTGAGAACCACTAAAACTTCCACCTCTCTCTCCCAGTTTAAAAAACAAAACAAAACAAAACAAAACAGAAGAAGGGGGGATAAAAGCAGGAAGGGGGGGTGCTGGAGTCTTTGGAAAGATGGGGTGGGGGTCGGGTGGAGGGGCGGGGGAGATGGAAGTTATAGACACCCCCGCTTTTTTTCTTCTCCCCCAATCCGGGACCCTCACGGGATCGTCCCCCTATTTGCAACTCCGCGCTCAGCTGCCCGGGATTCTATTTCATGAACTGTCCCTTTAAAGAGGATCTGCTCGGCCATCCAGAAAGAGACGAGGGAGAGGGAGCCAGGGAGCTATCTCCCCCAGCTCCAAATGATCGGAAGCCAGGCTCCTCTTTCAGTAAATTTTTAAAGTGACAGCAGCCTACTCTGGCGGGAGAGGTCACAAAAAGGTCGCCAAGACAGAAGTCCTATAGGGGTAGGCTGATTATGGATGCACCCTGCCCCTTAAAAAAAAAAAAGTATGTCGTTTTCGTCAGGGTAAACAACCAATAGGGAAATCTTGGAAGGCAGGATTTCTTTCCGCAGGGAAATCTCGTCTGTTTCAATGTCCTGAAAAGTACAAGTGTGAGTGTGTGTGTGTGTGTGTGTGTGTGTGTGTGTGTGTGTGTGTGATAGGGATGGGCTGGGGGCGGTGGTAACAGAAGGGTGGGGGGAAGGAAAGGCTATACCTTGATGGGGGGAATAAGGGGGTGGTGAGGGTGTCTGTGAGTAGGGAGGGTGAGTGTAGATTGAAGATGGGTGTGTACAGAAAGGGGGGAGGGGAGGATGAGTCTGTGGGCGGCAGAGCTTCCTCTCACACTAAATACTCCAGAAAATCCTCACTTAGGGAAAATCAGGATTTCTGCGACGCGGAGCAAACAATGTTGGCTAAATTGTAGTAAAAACAAAGTTGGCGTGATCGCGGCTAGTTTGACTGAGTCCGCGTCAAAAGCACTTATCTATGGTCTCACATCTTTTCCTTCTCGGTTTTAAGAACAAGAAGAAACGATCGATTTTTTTTTTTTTGTTAAAGTATATTCTAAGAAGAAGAAAAAGAACCCGCAAACTAATGTGCAATTTTTGTAAAACAAAAAAAAATCTTTAAAATACTTGGAGAGGATGACAATAAAATCTGGTGAATTTTGCGAATTCTCTTTGATACTATAAAAATAGATGGCATTCCTAAATAAAATTAAGTTACTCAATATCATCCCTTTGCGTTTTATGCAATAAACATTGCGTTGGGGGAATGCCACTATCCCATGTCTAGTTGTTTTCTAATGTGTATGTCCACGTTTTATTTAAGCAAATCTCACGGAAAGAGTGTCTTTGGAATGAATAGCATTGAAAAGAAGGTCTCTGAGTTTATTTACATGTACATTTGGAGAGGGCAGCAAAAACCCCCGAGCAAGAGCTAAATAATTTTAAATTCACAATTTAATTTGTAAGACTCAGTAAATTAGCAAATCCCATCTCTTTCCTTGACTTAATAGCGGAAAAGCTGGGGGAAAAATATTAAGTGGCTCAATAAATATCTTTTTTTTTTCCAGTGGGGGGAGGTGAGCACGTTCAACTTTATCTTTTATTGCAAGGGCCACCCACTTACATTTTCGTGTATGTGTGTGTGTGTGTTGTGTGTGTAATATCTCCAAACCGAAATGTCGATTTAAAAAATATTAATAATAAAAAGGAGGTGGAGGGGAAAGGCAGTGACAAGAGATGGAGATTAATTCTTTTCAGTGGCCAGTTATCTGTGACATTGAACTGTTATTTCAGATAATGGCTATTGTTCAAGGGAAAATCGCACAGCAGTGGTAGGTAGGACAGGAAAAATCCTTTGTAAATAACCTACAACCTGGTCCGAGATTCCCAGAGAGTCTGGTGCTTGAGAACCTCTAAGAGCCCCCGGTTTGCTGGCCATTGATTTCCTGCCCTTCCTCAACTTGTCCATTGTTGGAGCCTTTTTTTTAATTTAGCCATAAATTGGACCAGCTCGAGCTATGAGCTGTTCTATTTTCTTCCTGTCAGGATGAGGGATTTGTTTTATGATGCATTGTGTATTAAATACAAGTAATCTGGGGAACCGATTGCTTTCGACGGTGCGGCCTGATCAGGGGTCCTGATAAGTGTTCCCTGCCCCGCCCCCCTCTCCCCCCTTGACAAAGCTGACCTGAAAGAGAGGAAATGTTGGTGGGTAAACAAAAGGGTTTGGGGTATCGATAGCAGAGCCTGCCTAAATCAAAATTTCATGGAAAAGACTCTAAAGAATCCCCCCACCTCCATCCTCTTCTCCCACCCTCTTCCATTTATTAGTATTAGTATTAGTATTTGGTTTAATATGGGGATGGAGGGGAAAAGCTGGGATTACATACGAGGGGTTGCAATGAGTGCAGTTTCGAGCGCAGGCCGGTAGATGGCGATGTGACCCGAATTAATGGGAAGTCCATGCAAGACCTTGCAGTAGCCTGGACTGCAAAGGGAGAGAGTCCGTCAATGCCTTCCAGGTACTGGCCCCTTGCAGGGAAAAAACCAGAGGCTGGGGCCCCACTGCTGTTCTTGCTGCTGCAGAGGCCTTACTGGCAAGTCAGTGCTTCCCGGCTCTCCATCTCTTTCTCCCTCTACACCCTCCATAGTAAGGCTCCTTCTGCATCTTACAACCCAGTTCTGCAAAGACGAAGGGAAAATGCACCAGGGGTGGGCTTGTACCCTCCTCCCTCACCCTATTTTTGGCTGATTTGACGGTTGGTTTCAAGCATCCAAATCCTTTCTCCTGCAGCCGGACTGGCAGGGACTATTTCTAAGCATCTTTTCCTCCCAACACAATCCAAAGACAACAGCCCCGAGCAGAGAGAGCGCTTCTGCTCACTCTCATACCTGAGCCAAGGGGCACAAGTAATTTATCTGGAACCCGAAGGTTTTTGAATTGATTTGAGGCCACTTGCATTTTCCAGCTGCAAAGAATGAAAGAAGAGGCATTATTTCGGGACTTGCCCCCTTCCCATCTATTAATTGATTACCTCTGTTATTCTGTATTAATAGATTTTTTTCAGTGGATTCATTACCACCTCAACGGTCATCTTTCAAAGAATCATAGTTTTGGAGATGCAAAGAACCCTTGAGATAATCTCTGAACAGGGGTTCTTAACCTTTTTTAAACCTTGGACCCGTACTGAAACCTATGTACCCCCTTCTCAGAATGTTTTTAGATACCTAAAATAAACTACAAAATATTACAAAGGAAGCCAGGGGTTTGTGAAAATAAAGATGTCATTTTTTCCCATCCAAGTTCACAAACCCTCTGACATCTATGCATAGGTTTATGGATGCTGGGTTAAGAACCCCTGATCTAATCAACTTGAGGCCCAGGGAGGGAATTGACCAGCCCCAAGGTCACATAGGTAGTAATGGGCAGAGCCCCAGGATTAAACCTAGATAAATAACTAGCAGTTGGAAGCATGGTCCCATTCTTCTGACTTGGTCTGATACCCCTATAGAAGCCGGGATAACCTCTTTATAGTTGAAAGAAGCCTCTGGTCATTTTAATGAGTGCCCTTTAGGGAGGAAATATAGAGCCATTGACCCACCTCAGCTCATCAGAAGGGAGAGGGGAAGGAAAGTGTTTGGGGTTTTCCCCCTTTCCCTTCATCCCCCCTCTCCCCTTCCTCAGGGGGCCCACTTTCTTTTCCAGTTAGCTTGTTTTTCATTAGGAGTTTTCTGAAACAATAAATAAATACAATGAGCCAAATACCACCAATTCCCTCTATTCCTTGGGATTTCTGGTGAAATCTGTTTACGGTAGTTCCCGGTTACAAATTAATCTAGAAAAGCTGGTGTCTAGCAGCAGCAATCAGTCACATGCATGCTTTGCGGTGTTTAGCCCTGCCCTTGAAATGAGCTATTAAAATAATGGTTTTACTATAATCTCAAACCAGCTTTAATTCGCAAACAACTATCAGGACAGATGATCTAAATATTAAGGGGACAGACTGTAACCAACGAACAGACTTTGGGAACGCATGAAGTGGGGAGGGAGCATCTCTCTCTCTCTCTCTCTCTCTCTCTCTCTATCTCTCTCTTCGTATTTATAGAAAAGAATATTTTTTTCTTTAATTCTCCGAAAGGCCCGATTGTTTTTCTCCTTGTAAACGAGCAATGATCATTCTATTAATTCTTATTTACAATGAATAGACATCCCAGAATTGAGAGGCCATGAGATCAGAGACTGCAGCCTGAGTGTGAGCTGATATATTCCCTGGGAGCTGTAAAGATCCCCTCTTTGGCTGATGGCAGCGGTGGGGTGGGAGAGGTTAATGTGTTTGCTTCCTGGTTTGAAAAGGGCATAAACCCTCCTCGGGCCCTTTCCTTCCTTCCCCCCTCCCCAGCTGCCTGAACCAGGGGATCTTTAAGAGGCCCCAAGATTTCTAATAAGACCACTTGGTCTGCCTTCATTTTCCCATTGTTTATTTAAAATAAGTCAATATATTAGTTAAAGGGGTAAGAAGTTAGTGCTCCAGTCTTCAAGTGATTCCCACAAGGGTGTAAGCTGATGCCTCTTTTAAGCCTTTAACTTCATGGTCGTCCCAGAAGTAAAAGTTCTCCTAATGGAGACCCTGTGGGCATGGTGCATTCCAGGACATCATTAAAGCAAAGGAAAGTAGCCCAGTCAAAGCCAGATGAAATAACTGCACTGTCCACTTTTAATAGGCTTCCTGTGGACAAACAGCTCTGGAACACTCTACGGAGGACAATATTTAAACCTAAGACAACTTGCTGGCAGTTTTCAGTACCATAAATGTAATAAAGTATGTTCCCATTTGCCCTGACATTATGTTTTTAGTTTATAGGGAAAGGCGCTTCATAACCTCAGCCTAAAAGGGAGTCGGCTTAATTCTGCAGCATTAGGTTTCTAAAGGTGACTAAATACACACTGAGCTGCAGCCGATTTGTGTTTTAAACACATTTTTTTTTTTTCTTTTTTTGAGTTAGCTCGTCAAGAATGCAGAAGGGGCATTTTACATTTCTCCAGCAAAGGCCCATGCATCCCAGATGCTGCTCAGCCCCATCTCAAATAAACAAGCTGGAGGAGGAAGACGATGGAATAAACTGAGCAATTGACATTTCCCTGTGCAATAACTGCCCGTTAATTAAATTAGTTTTGTGTAGGAATATTGATGTGTTATAAAAAGTCAATGCTTCCCTTTACTGTTCATCTGGAGTTTTTGCCAAATCTCATCTAACCAGAGTGGAGATGGGGGAGAAGCAGAGGGGTGCCTTTAGGATGGGGAGGGTTTTCTTAGGCGTTCACCCAAAGAGATGATTCTTCAGGGGTATTTATTTCTTCACTAAAACGCCTGCTCTCTTCACCTTCCCTCCCCCCCACCACAACACACAGGACTTAAATTCATTCTCCTTGTCCCTTTTTTTTTTCTTTCCTAGACTAATCATAGTGATAAAAGATAAAGTTAAGATCAGGGAGTTAGGTCAGCTCTGCTGTGAGGTTGAGGGCTTTTTTTTTTAATTAGGGGAGCATTTCATTAGATATGTATCCTGCCCTTGGCAGTGAATTTTGTGAACCTGAGTAGGGGGGAGGGAAGGAGAGAGAGAGAGAGACAGAGAGAGAGAGAGACAGAGAGAGAGAGAGAGAGAGAGAGATCTCCACCAACATGGTCCTACATGATGTGAATTTACAAACAAAAAGGAACTGAAAAGTCTCCAACATCAATACAAATCATCATTGCTGGGCAGTTCTTTCCTCCCCATCACGGTTTGATGGACTCCAGTTTGGTTGTGTGTGTGTGTGTGTGTGTGTGTGTGTGTGTGTGTTTTCCCCATAGCCAAAAAGCTGTTAAAAAGGAGAAGAGGAAATTAAAGGTAAAAAAAAAAATGTAAATAAAAAATTTCCTTGGTCTGGAAATGGGCCCGACTGAAAGCATGTTAATCTCCACCTCGGTAATTTGGTTCTCCAGGAGAAGACAGAAGCCCTGCTGCTGCGCCCTACACTTCATAAATCACATCTTTATGTGGACAAGGTCAGGGCACCTAACAGCTCAGACATGGGCCTTTTCAGAGGCTCGGAGGACTCAGGCATGTTTATTCTCCTGCACAGATCTCGGAGGAGTAGTCCAGCACGCTTCTAATTACTTTTGATTATTTTCATTTGCTGGGGTCAGTCTGGCTTGCCAGGACTGCTGGAGGGTTGATTTCCTACAAAGCTTGATGTCTTTGTGGGACAGCACTGTGTGCTTTCAGAATTAGCACCCCGTTATTGTACCCTACAGCTAGGAATCACTTTTAATAGACACTATGTTATAAAGGTTTCCCTAGCGACCCATCGGTGACTTCCCTTCTTCTTAATTAACTATACGGGAGTCATTGCCATTAATCAGGCAATTTAATCTTCTATTTTTTCAAGGATGGGTACAACTGTCTTAACAATTACATATTTGGAGATCCAAAAATCACTGTGATATAAAGACAAATGGCATCAATAAAACTTTTTTTAATGTGTATTTGGGAAGTAAATTTGGGTAGAAGGAAAGCGATTTCGTTTTTTCCCCTAGATTGTAAATGTACCTAGTAATTGACTGGCTATTCTTTTTTGAAACTGAGATAAAATGCTTTGGTGAGACCACAACTCTCCTGAATAAATCACAATTCTCAATCCACTATAATCCAAATTAATTTGGATTTATTTTCCAAACTCCAATTAAGGTAGCTACTTACAAGTATTTCTCATTGGACTATTTCGATATCGTTCGTGGCTTGAGCTATTATGCCGATTAGCACAAAGTATAAGGGGAAAGTCTGGACAAAATCATAAATACTCAATGAATGACATAAAATTAGATTTTTGGAAGAAACCAAAAGATCTTCTAAAAGACTATTACAGTTCCATTAGTATTTATATGTGGACACATGGAATTCTTTACATTAAAGAGAAAGCCCAGGAAATAAGGCATGTAAATTTCAGACATTTCATCAAAAAAAGGCGGCAATTCTGCAACACGTCATCAGCATGACTACTGAGACAAGGAACATTCTTGGACCACCAGCTAAAACTCAGAATGTTGGGTTCATTTGTGCTTTTTTAAGGCCCGTGACTTAGGCGGGATGAGAGCTCCATGTCCTCTATAAACCAGCCAGGTGCTCTCTCTCCCTCACATCTGGACCTTGATATTAATGTAGGAAATTCCTTCTGGGATTAATCCTCCCTCAATGAGATTAATTAACTCCTCTAGATGCCATTTAATATGTGACTCTTTGGAGCACACTCAATGGTTCCTGGGTCAGCCATCAACATCGTGTGACCCTGGAACATCACTTAATCAAGCAGCGTCTCTTCCACTCTTGTCCTCGTGGTCTAGAGGCCAGAGCAGGCGAAAAGGATTCAGAGGACTCCATCCTCATCCTGGCTTCACTTCTGACTGTGTGCTTTGGGGATAAAACCCCTGACTGTGTGCTCTGGGGACAAAAACCATTTAACCTACAGCTCTGTTTTCTTCTAAATTCCATAATATAAACCTAATAGGGTGGTTGGGAAAATAAACAGTGTATTTATGGGTGGGGAGGGCTTTGAGTCAGTGGCCACAAGCCAATATTTATTGTTTTCACATCTATATGTATTCACAAAGGGGAAGAAAGGAATATGAAAAAGTTTTGGAAATACCAAAGTAAAAGGATTTAGAAGGATGTCCCCTGCCTTCACTCCCCTGCACCAAAGCCCATTGTCCTAATTCTCACCCTGACCTGGAGAGAAGAATTTTAAGAAAAATGTTTTCATTTCTTCAAGCTGTGCTAGCTCCAAAGATGTCAGTCTCTGTCTGGCCTGCTGCTGGGCTACCTCTGTCCCACCTACAGCATTCTCTGCCAATCAGTAAGAGGAAGTGTCAAAAAGACTCAATACCAGTGGGGGCAGGGAGTTGTAGAGGACTTAGCGCCTCTTAATCAAGAGAGGTGGCGGAGAATCCCAAAGGATCTTGGAAGGCACCCAAAGAAGGCACTTCTAGGATCAGAGGAGTCTGGAGCATATAGAAAGACAGCATGGAATATTGGACAGAATAGTGGGCTTACTAGACTTAAATCCCACCTCAAATATTGGTCAGCTGTGTTACCCTCAAGAAAGTCATCTAACCCCTCTGTGTACCTGAATTCCTCATCTGTAAAATAGGGTGGGAGTGTATTCCACAGCCTAGCGATAACACTTCTAAATCTATGATATTATTGTTGTCTTCGGATCTCCTTGGCTTGGGTTTAAAGAATCTTACCAAAGAGAACTTAAAAAAAAAAAAAACTTTACCACTTATATTTATACCATTTAAGGATCAAGAGGTGACCCAGAGCTTTCTCCTTAATGATATTTTTAGTTAGACTGATCTTACTGGCCATCTGTGGACATTGCACTAAATTATCATAATTATTAGTTATTAATTATATAATAATTATAACCCTTGGTTTTCCCTAGAATTTTTACAAATGGCAACACCATCCTCTCTGTAACTTAGACTCCATATTCCAGTTATCTTTCACTCTCTCTTGTTCTTCAGGCCCAAATTATTGAAGAGTCACCACATTATCCTCCTTCTCCCCCTTCCCCCCAAGGCCATTCCAGGCTCATCTCCGAAACCATCTCTTACTTGGTACGGTGGTGGGAGCAGGGAGGAGTGCTGGCTTTGAAGTCAAAAGATGGATTCAGATCTTACCCTGATCTCGAACAAGTCAATGAAAGCCCCTAGGGCCTTAGTTTCCTCACTTGTAAAATGGACTAGATGGTTTCTGGGGTATCTTCTAGCTCTAAAGCTATGATCTCAGTAGTTCATTCAGTCAATCAATAAACATTTAATAACAAAAAAAGGTAAGATCCCTCCTCAATTTGTCTTGAAATTTATTTGAATGTTACATTTTATTCCCCAGGAAGTCCAGGAGGATTGAAGGACAGAGGAGCCGTCGGGAGGATGTAAGTAAGCTCCATGAGGACAGGGATTATTTTTAATTTTTATATTTCTATCCCCAACAGAGCCTACCATAGTATTTTGCACATATTGGGATGAACAGTGGGTCTGTGATTTCCTCAAGGAAGATTATTCAAAGGAGGTCCCTCTACCACGGGGGGACCACAATGACTCTGTGACTCTGCAGCTAGGTAGTTGCCTGAGGTACAAGGTAATTCAAACAAGGTCACACTGATAGTGGCAGAGATAGGATTCAAACCCAGGGCTTTCTGACTCCAAGCTGGACACTGTCCACTACTCAATGGCCTCCATGCTTTGCATTTAGGAGATACTTAATCAGTCGGTTAACAGGACAGTATGAAATGCTGGGCATTGGGCTAAGCACCAGGTCTGTTGTTATTGTTTAGTCATTTTTTCAGTCATGTCAAACTCTTCGTGACCCCTTTTGGGGTTTTCTTGGCAAAGATACTGGAGTGGTTTGCCATTTCCTTCTCTAGCTCATTTTGCAGATGAGGAAACTGAGGCCAACAAGGTTAAGTGACTTGCCCAGAGTCGCACAGCTAATAAGTATCTGAGGCTGGATTTGAACTCAGTTCTTCCAGACTCTAGGCCAAGTGCTCAATCCACTGCACCACCTAACTGCTCAAGCACTAGGTATACAAAGACAACAAGAGAAATACTTTCTGCCCTTAATGAACTTACATTTTAATGGAACAACATGTCAATGAATATATAACTTTATACTATATGAGACAGGCACAAATCAAAATAATTTAACCTTTAAAGGGACTAACCTGATAAATAAACATTAGTTATGGCCATTATATTCTTATATAATAAAAGTGTAACATAGAATATATTAGAATAAAAATACTTGAGGAATCAAGGAAAAGGAGACTTCTTCTAGCTGGAAGACCAAGAACTCCTGAGGAAGGTAGAACCTAAGGATGAGGATCTCACTGGGGGAATGTGGAAGGAGCTGAGGAAAGGGATGTTATTGGAGTGGGGAAGCAGGGAGAGGGTGAAAAAGGGCTCTGCTAGAACTGAGGACGCTGATGGATGGTGTGGTCATGATGCTGGCAGTTAGATATTAGTCCCTCAACAATGATGGCAAGAGAGGAGACAGACAGGAAGATCACTGAGGAAGCTGGGAAGGTGGATGAGAGCAATATGGATGGGGAAGGATGCATGAATAACTTGCATGGACTTCCAAATATGGGACTTTATTGAGAGATGGAAGTTGGGTAATAATCCACAAACTGCAGCAGAAAGGAAGGAATATGCCAACCCTTCCTTCTGGCTTTGAGACTCCAGGGAAAAGGTGGCCTGCAATGGAGCAGGATCACCAGGGATCACCAGGAACACCAGCAGTGTTGCTGGTGACCAAGCAGGTAGGAAGCAGGGCTTCATTTAAAGGTACAAAGAGGAAAGGAGTTTTGGTTGAAAATGTCAACAATGCAAGAGATTGTTATAGAAGAGTAAGGGTTCTTAAGGACATAGTGAATTGAGCTCAGAAGATCGGTAAATCAGTTGGGGTTGGGCCTGAGAAGGAGAGTTCATCAGAAGAGGGAGAAGGATTTGGAAGTTGGTGGTAAAAGCCAACCGCTTTCCTAGGATAACAGGATGATAGATTTAGAGGTAGAAAGGAGCTAGGAGTCAATACCCTTGATTTCATAGAAATTGGGGCACAGAGAGCTACTCCAGAGCCACGCAGCTAGGCCTTCCTGACTCCATCCAGGAACACATATTAAGAAAAATGACTTGGCAGTACTTGGAAGGGTGGGTTGGAGTGGGGAGAAACTGGCATCAGGAAATCCATTTAGGAAGCCATTATAATAGTTGGAAAGGTAATAAGTGCCAGAACTAGGTAGGGCAGTGGAAGTGTAATGGAGGGGACAGGTGGAAGAAATATTATAGGGGCAGAATTTCTGGGACTTGATAATTGATTGGCTATAGGGAGCTTGAATAAGGGGATAATCAATGGCAGCAGCAAGGTTTACAGTTGGGTGCCTGGGAAAATGGCGGTGCTATCGGAAGAAACAGGGCGATGATAGGGAAGGAAGACATTTGTTAGTTCGGTGGAAAGTGTTGGGATTGATGGAAAGCTAGGCACTGGATGAAGACATAGCATGGATTTGGAGCTGATTTTGGAGTCAACTGAGTCTCATCCTTAGTTCAAGGTGGCTCTGTGATCCTGAGCAAGTCACCATGGAACCCCTCTATTCCACAGGCAACTGTAAAAATAAGAATTACAGGGGTGTAGCTGATCTTCTTCCATGCAAGAAATTCCTTGCACTGATAAAATTATAGGACCAGAACAAAAATCCTCATTGAATACAGGACTAGATGGGTTTAGAAATCTAACCACTCTGGTGCCATGACTGAGCAGATGAGAAGAGCTGACCAAGGAAAAGCACTTTCAATAATAGAGAAGCCAAAGGTAACATCGACAATCAATCAATAAGCATTTATTAAATGCCTACTATATGCCAGACACTGTGCTAGGCACTGAGGATATGAAGAGGCAAAATACAGTCTCTGCCCTCAAGGAGCTTCAAATCTAATGGGTGCACACACCTCTTTGAGTTTTCTTTCCCATAGCTTTGAGATGTTTGCTTTTCATAATGATCAGCCAAATAACTGTTTAAGGAGTATCCTGTCTACGCATTTCTGTATGGGAGACAGTTATATAAAGCTTGATTCTTGCCCTCAAAAGTTGACAGTCTTGTTGGGAACCCAAGACCAACATGCATGTTGGAAGCTATGAAGCTTCCAACTATGGCAGACCAAACTTCTGTGCTCTCGATTCTGATTTTCTTTCCCTCTGAGACAATCTTTTTTTCCCCTCAAAGGGACTTTCAGGTCACAGTATCATAGATTTAGAGCTCAAAGGATCCTTAAAAGTCACCGGGTCCAACCCTGTAATTTTAAAATTGAGGGAATTGTGGCCCAGAGAAGGGATACAATTTGCCCAAAACCACCGCCAGGTAATGAGACAAAACCACTCAGGACTTATTTCCATTGCATAGACTTGGAGAGGAGGTTTTGTTTTAATAAGGGCCCTTTGTTTCTAGCTGTAACACTTCTGGTGTTTGACTTCATAAGATTCAGAAATAGAAAGAACCTTAGGGATCACCTCCTAGCCCCAGCTCCTACTTTGGAAATGAAGTCGACAGAAAGGTACAGCCTTGCCCAGGTCATCCAGGTCCTAAGGAGGAGAGTCTGGATTCAAATCCAGATCTTCTGACTCCAAATCAGTGACGTTTCCACTGTATCCTGCTGACTTAGCAGGTGTTCTTCTAAGGCACAGATAGATGAGCCCTCTACTTCCTTTTTGTAGACCCAATACCCCTAAGTCTTAGTCAACTGATTAAATGATTCAGTCTTCAATGGATTCACAAAAGAGTCACAAAAAGATGTCCCAGAACAAAAGGGAGTCTTTGCTTTTTTACCATCCAATATTTTACCACAAGGACTTTACTGATGAGGTCATGATGTTATCATGAGCTTCCCTCCCCCTCATATTAATTTGTACATCATTTATATTTGATTATCTGTATATAAATTGTTTTCCTAGGGTAGAATGTAAGTTCATTTAGAGCAGTAACTGTCTTCCCACCCCCACCCCCAGTTTTCTTTGTTCCTATGCCTGGAGGCTTGCTTGTTGCCTGGTTCATAATAAATAATAATAATAGCAATTAAAATTCATATAGATTTTAAGGTTTGTGAAGAGCTTTACAAATATTATCTCATTTGATTTTCACAATAACACTGTGGAGTAGGTGCTATTATTTTCCCCATTTCACATTTGGGGAAACTGAGGCAGACAGGCTAAGTGCCCTTCCTAGAGTCACACAGCCAATTAAGCGTCTAAAACCAAATTTAAACTCCGGCCTTGTTGACTCTAGGTCCAGCGCTTTCTCCACAAAATGCCTTGATAAATACTTTTAAAATGAATAAATACTTTTTAAAACCAACAATTACCCATATTATTTAAAAGCCCTCTTATTTAGAGATTTCTAAATAGGATCTGGCATATTTTGTTACATTTATTTTACAGGAGAAAAAGCAACAGAGCTCCACCATGGCTATGCTACCAATCTGTGAGTCCCCTGTTTCTCCAGTCCCAGGCATTCGATTCCTGGGTGATAACGGACCACGGCTGTCTAAACTCTAAACTAAGTGGACGTAAAATCAGATGGCATATGAAATTACAGGAATTCGATTTTCAGATAAACCACAAACCTTGATGAATTCCTCTTGTTCCAGCTGAATTAACTCATCATTCTGAGGAACAGAATATTTCACAAGAAAAGGCTAGAAGGGACCTTGAAAACACAAACTTCTGCCCCCTCACCCCCAAGCCTCCAAAGAGCCCTAATGAGTGTGATTTATCCTTGTTCTACTATGAGAAAAGGAGGACTTCCCTGAGGATAGGGGAGGAATCAGCCAGGGCTCCAGAATGATTATTCCAGTATAAAGCTAGACCACTATTGGTTTGAAATATCACCAACGTCAGGTTATGACGTCGCCTTTGCAGGATTATAAGGGGAAAATCAATAATGTTAACTTCTCATTGATGATTTCGTGATAGGGGGTGCTCCTTTTCTCCATTGGTAAACCTGGAATCCCATTTCATTAGGTCAATGAGTGTATCTAGACCTGCTAAACACACTAACAGAACACAGAGAAGGCTGATAACGTAGTTAGTGTGCATCACATCCTGTAATACATATCAATTGGTAAAATGTCAGAAAATCCACCTAGTTGTAAAATACTAATAAAACTCCAGGAACACAGTGAAAACACACCCATTGATTTCAGCCGGGGCTGGGAGTGTATCTTTGTTGTAGGTTTAGGGAGTCAATTCTTCAACTTCAAATAAAACCCCATTGCATCCTGTCTGTAAACTCCAAAATTAAGTATTGGTCATTTTCCGAGATGCAGATTCTCTAAGGCATTTGTGTTTTGGCAGGTAATCCTTGGCTAGGAAACAATTTGCAGACTTATAATGTAGCACCTCACTGAGTAGGATTGCTGCTAGCTAGAATAGGAAGAGGAATGTTGGAGGGGGAGGAAAGAGGAAAATAGGATACTGTCTCAAAGGCTTAGGATTTCTTTGTTGCCAAAGTGGTCTAATCTGTGTCCTTGTAAATAGCCAGGATATGGAGAAAATCAAAATTAAATTTATAGCAGTAATACTTCCAGGGTAGCCTGGAGGAATGGATAGAGAATTGACCTCAGTGTTAGGAAGACCTGGGTGCAAACCCTGCCTTTGACACACTGGCTATGTGACCACTGGCCAATCAACTTCACCTCTTGGTACCTCCAGAAAAAATTCAAAGACTTTCTAAATTACAGAGTTATTGCTGGCTTTCATCAGTCCAGGCAATTTATTCCCCATCAGGAGTTCCCCAGAGCAATAAAATCAGAAGTGGCATCATCCCCATCATTAACTCACATTTATATATCACTTGAAGGTTTGGGAAGTGCTTTGCATACATTATCTCTGATCAGGTGGGTACGGTCTGTCATTATCACTGTTTTACAAATGAGATAACAGAGTGGGAGGGCTCCTTGACTCCAAGCCCATGAGGCCATGTTGTCTCTCAATTTGTAGGAAAAGGAACTAGATGTAGAGGAGTCCCAAGTGAGGAAACTCCTACCCATGCAGGTGGCCACCTTCTCTGCGATTTAGAGTATTAGTTGTTGCCTAGGGTATTGAGAAGTTAAGTGACTCATCCAGGGTCACACAGGCTAGACATGAATAAATGTTTTCTTGGCATCAAGGAGTCTTTTAGAAAAAATTATTATTCACTATTACATGTTTCCTATATCTAGAAATTTGAATTAAATTAAAATGAAGAATTTGGGATTAGGAACATCATGAACGGTTAGAGGTCCTGGACTCCAATCACTTCTTTCACTGTGAAATTATGGAAAGCCAGGACCAAAGAAAGTACTGGGCCTGGAGTCAGAAAGACTTGAGTTCAAATCTGGCCTCAGACATGCAGTAATTGTGTGACCCTGGGCAAGTCACTTAACCTCTCTCTGCCTCAGTTTCTTCATTTGTGAAATGGGGATAATAATAGCACCCACCTCTCAGAGTTGTTATAAAAATCAAATGAGATAATATTTGTAAAGCACTTAGCACAGTGTCTGGCACATTACAAGTGCTCAGTAAATGCTTATTTCTCTCCTTTTCTCCTTTCTGTTCCTTCCTTTCTCCATCTCTTTCCTTCCTTTGTCCCTCCTTCTTTTTCCTTCTTTCCTTTTTCCTCTTTCCTCCTTTCTTCCTTTCCTTTTTCTTCTTTTTTCCTTCTTCCTTCCTTCCTCTTTTATCTTTCTTTTCTCTTTCTTCCTTCCTCCCTTCCTTCTTTCCTCCCTCCCTTCTTCCTTTCCTTCCTTCTTTCCTGCCTTCCTTCATCCCCTCCTCCCTCCCTCCTTTCCTTCCTTCCTTCTTTCCTTCCTTCTTTCTTCCAAGTCTCATACATCTTTTAACATAGAGCTTTGCCTATTGCAAGAACTCAGTAAATTTCACTGAATGGATCCAGGAAAGAAGTCTGTATTCCACATTCCAATATTCCTTTCCTTAAACTTACTCTGTTTTGCTCTAGATAGAATTCTTAATATTAATATGAACATGAAGTAACAACTTCTACATGCATGTTCACTATAATTTTTATGTAGGAAAGTGAAGCACCTATTTTTAATTTTTTTTCTTTCTCATGGGCACATTCATCTGTTCAGACAGGTAACAGTTGCAGTGTCTGAGGACCTAGAAAAGAAATACCACAGAGCCTGAGGAAACAACCAAAAGTAGGGTAGAAATGCCGTTTCCCCGAGGATTTCATGATAAGCTGATAACCTGGGGAGGTAAGATGGAATCTTTTCTCCAGTGGAAATTCCCACAGCTAGGGAGGGAAGAGAGAAGGAAACACACAAAGAGAAAGAAAAAAGCTCTATTATATCACATGAAGTTCACATGAGGATCATAAAATAAAATAAAATAAGCCTGGGGCCAAAAGTGAATCTGAGCAACTTTTGACTTAGAAATTGGTGATCAAGGGTACTTCCTTCTGCTCAGAAAAAGCAACAGTAAAAATGGATTCCTGATGATCACTTGAGTGAATTGCAATTAGACGATAATAATTTTAACAACTCAATCTTTTAAGTTACAAATCTCTTTAGTTATAGAAATTTATCTCACATAGAACAAAGAGAAAGGAGGGTGGAAAATAATCATTTCCTTTCTATTTGTTCCACAATAATAATACTAATAGTATTGCTGCGGCTGCTGCTACTACTACTCCTACCACTTCCACTACTATTATCATTATCATTATTATCATTATTATTATTATTATTATTACTACTACTACTGCTGCTGCTACTACTACTACTTCGACGATTATTGCTGCTGCTGCTGCTGCTACTACTATACTACTACTACTACTACTACCTAGCATTTACATAGCATTTTAAGACTTGCGAAGTAGTATATATATATATCTCATTTAATCCTGCCAACCTTGTGAGGTAGGTACAATTGTCATCTCCATTTTACAGATGAGGAAACTGAGGCTGAGTCTGGTGAGGCCTATAGACTCCTCAGAATAATGTTTTTCATAAAAAGCAGAATTATAAATGAAAACAATTGCATTGAAATATACTTACCAAAATATTTTAAAAAACATATGCAGGGTCCCCAAGTTAAGGACTCCTGCTCCAGAGTTTATCCTATGCACACATTCGAGGGTCTAAACAATGGGGGTCTAAAGTATCCTTTTATCCTTCCTCATATAATAATAGCTAATATTTCTATAGCATTTTCTATGTGCCAGATACCGTGCTAAGTGCTTTTCAATTATTATTTTGTTTGATCCTCAGCACACCCTTGGGAGGTAGGTACTAGTATGATCTCCATTTTACAATTCAGGAAACTGAGGCAAACTGAGATAGTGTGACTTGCCGAAGGACACACAGCTAGTAAGTGTCTGAGGTTGGATTTGAACTCAGATCTTTCTGACTCCAGGCCCAGAGCTCTGTGTACTGTGTCACCTGGCCCCCTGAGAACAGGGACTTTCTTTTACCTTTCTTTCTATCCCCAGCACTTAGCACAGTGTCTGACACATTACAGGCACTTCATAAATACTTATTCACTGACTGACTGACTGACATTACCACTTTTTACCTTGCTCCACAGAACTAAATGACTTCTGAGGTCCCTTCCAGCTCTGAAAATCCTGTGATCCTCCCTCCTTCCCTTACGCTCACCACATTCACAGTTTTCTGAACGTGTCCCTGTGTTGTCCGGCCTCCGTGTCTTAGCTCCTACTTTTCCATCCTCTTGGGATGCCCTTACTATGCTTTCTCACTGCTGGAAATCTTAAACTTCTTTCAATGCTCAGTTCAAATGCTATGTCCTTCCTGAATTCTGCTCTTCTCTTCACCCCTGGACGTGATTTCTTCCTCTTCTGAACCCCCAGAATACTTTATATTTCTCTTTTAGCATTTAACATGCTTTAGACTTTCCTCTAGTGGTATTTGTCTCTGGATTACAAATTCTTTGAGGCCAGTGACTATTTCTTATTTACATTTGTTCCTCGTAACACCTAGCAAGATGAAGTAAAGACACTCAGAATATTTACCAAGTTGAAAAGAACACTGTTAAAATCCTGAAAATAAGACTGAGAATAAGACTTCCTTACATATTTTAGATCAAACCAAAGGACCTAGAATTTTGATTTGGCTGTTAATGTATTTTTTTTCCCATAAGCACATGCTTATCCTGGCTGATTTGCTAGCGCTAAAACCCAAAAAGTAACTAAACATTGAGTAATTATAATGCCCAAGCTGAGGCAGCTAGGTAGTACAGTGGATAGAGTACCGGACTTGGAAACAGGAAGACTTATATTCATGAGTTCAAATCTGGCCTCAGACACTTACTACCTGTGTGACCCTGGGCAAGTCATTTCACCCTGGTTGTCTCAGCTTCCTCATCTAGAGAATGAAATTGCAAACTACTACAGTGTCTTTGCCAAGAAAACCCCAAATAGGGTCATGAAGAGTCAGATATGACTGAAACAACTGAACAGCAATAGATGGCCAAGCTTGACCCCAAAGAAGAGTTGAGCAAACCCACCACCCACCCCTTTTTTTCTTATTTACAGAGGTGGAGAGCTATGGTTGTAGCATATTCTATTCACCACCAGACACAATTGATATAGTGGATAGTTCTGCTAAAGTTCCTTTAAATGTTTCTATAATGGATCACTTGCTTTTTAGGAGAAGGGTGTGGATAGATTTAGAAATGAAGGTGACATGAAAAAAGATTCTAAAAAGTTGTGCCCTCTTAAATGCAATAAGGCCTTCTTTAATGATATCATGTTTTATGTACTAATGGGCATTTCTGGCTTTCCAGAGGAAGATTCTTGATGTGTTTGTAGTGTATGAAGCCCATGCACGGATTGTTTGTTTTACATCACTAAAGCATATTGTCCTAATCTGGAACCTACACCAGGGTACCAACAGGCTCAATGGAAGCGTTTATAACAAGGTGTTTGAAAATGTCATGGTTCTTTATACAAACAAATGGCATATACCATCCCAAAATTTAGGTGGAAATTTCTAATTATTAAGCTAAATTTATCCCTGGCAGCACAGAGAATGCTCCCAAGCTTGATCTAACTTGGTTTTTCACTTACAACTGTGAAATACAAGTAATTTCTTATTTCTTTCCTTCATAAAGAAACAGAAAGAGTAGGGCCCTCATACATTTAAAAGTGTTGGAAACCTCCCAAGGAAAAAGGGGGATATGTCAGTTTCCATAATCCAAAGGAGACACACACACAAATTAGAAATGAAGGCAAAGAACTGAAAATATCAGGTACTTCGTGGGGAAGGAAATGAG
This sequence comes from Vombatus ursinus, assembly GCF_900497805.2. Taxonomy (NCBI): domain Eukaryota; kingdom Metazoa; phylum Chordata; class Mammalia; order Diprotodontia; family Vombatidae; genus Vombatus; species Vombatus ursinus. Next base: position 2,601 of record NW_020948914.1, on the reverse strand, counting down.
ATGGGGGTTCTCAAAATGAGATTTGAGCCTATATACTAAAATCAAAATTTAAATAGCAACTAATCACTATTACCAGTCCTTGTTAAGCCCAAAGTTGGGATTCGCAACAGCTAAGAGTATTACCTAAGTAATTTTAGAATTAACTTGTGGCAGCCAAGCCTTCGAAGGGCCGTACATGCAACTGGAGACTTTAGGAAAGTGACAGCCCTCTGTTTTTCTGGAATTCTCTCCTAAGGTCAAAATGAGGCATTTGATCATACCACAAATTATGGCACTAATTGCTCTCTGACCAACATTGAAATTTTGATCCCCCTTGTGGCTACCAAATTCTAAGACCAGTAATTAGATCTAGTTTGTTCTCCCTTGAAAAGTATTCAGTGTCTTACTTTACAATTTAGAATCATAGAGTAAGCCCTAGAAGAGATCTTAGAAGTCTCAGAGTCCAACCTCACAAGTAGGGAAACTGAGGCTCAAATAGGCAAATGGTCACACAAACCCAAGTCAAATAACTCTATCAAGTACTGTTAGGGGATCTTTCTTTAGTGGGTGACTTTAAAACTAAAAACAACGTCCAGTTTATTGACATCTCATTTTGTAGAAATGTCAATTCTTAAACAGCTGACCCAGCCTAGTACGGTCCTTTCCTCTGGATCCAGAATGGCCCCTTCCCACCTGAACTTTTCCCCAGGCCTTAGTCTGAGATGGTTCCAATTCCCTACTCTCCTCTTCCTTTCTCACCAAGTACCCTCCAGGACTTTCTTAAAGATGAAAAAGGATACCTGGGAGATAATGGAGAACCTTTTAACCTTAGGCAATGGAAGGAGAAGGGCAGTCAGGTGGTGCATAGAGCATGGGGTCTGGAGTCAGAAGGCTCATCTTCATGAGTTCAAATCTGATCTTAGACACTTACTAGCTGGAAAAGTCACTTAACCCTGTTTGCCTCAGTTTCCTTATCTATATAACGAGCTAGAGAAGGAAATGGCAAATCATTCCAGTATCCTTGCCAAGAAACCCCAAATACAGTCACAAAGAGTTAGAAACAACTGAAAAAATGACTGAACCACAATAACAATAGAAAGAGGCAGGCAGACCAAGACTGGAAAGTATAAGAAACGAACAGAGTGACCAGAAGCAGAGCTGTAACTAAGGTAGGGTAACCAGGGGAAAATCTAAGAGGACCAAAATTTAGAGCACACGCAAATTTAAATTTTCTCTTTTAACTTGATCTTATTAAACTTATCACTATTTAAACTAAATAGTTAAAATGGGAAGTTTAGGGACATTATTAATAACATAGCTATGAGGCACCAGAAGACTTTATTCACTTTCTCTTTCAAGTGAATTTCTCTCAATTCCTTTTTGTATTATTTTCAAAGAGCCAGTGTGGTAGAGTATATAGCTAAATCTATCACCATATTTTAAGCCATTTAGAGAAAATCAAGCATCCTCCCAGTTTTCTTAGAAGGTGGACACATGATATTTTGGTTGTTCAGAAACCCTGAAATGAAAACTCCATTGTCAAGCATTCCCATAGGTCCTACCTCAGTGTGAAGTGGCCACATAGCCATATCTGGCGTTTACACACTCCTCATAGTCTGGCCTTCAGAGTCATCCTTGAGCCTATCACCCCAGACTCTAAAGGGCTCTTTGGAGTACTAGGCTGAGCCTAGGGCAAGGTTCTAAGCAGCATGGTACATGAGAGAGATCTGGATTTGGAATCAGAGGATCTTTTCATCACTCTGGGCTTCATTTTCCTCTCACAGGTCTTCCAGTCTGCTGGACCAGCTTTGTGATCCTCTGTACCACCCATTTCTCATGGCACCCCCATTCTCCTAGGGGAAGATTTTCCTTATTTTACTATCTCTTGCCTCTTCTGGGGTTCAGGCTCTTGATAAGGGATCTGGGACTAGACCAGAATTTCTGAGTCATGGGCTGCCCCCTCTTCTGATGGTACTGTACCCAACTGAGTCTAACAGCCTTCTACACCACCTGCTACTCCTTCAAAATAGACATAGAAGAATGTCCCTCTGGTGACAGGGTTTACCCCAAGCACATACTTTCCTAGTTACATACTCTTCTGGCTCTACCATTCGAACGTCCTATAGAGAAGCATCCCCTTCTCGTATTCTCGTAGCTAGCTGGGGATCCCAGAGTAACCAGCAGACCAGGGCTACAGCTTTGATCAATGGTTTCTTCGTTCAGTGTTATTGATCCTGTGATAAAATATAACCTAACTGTGTTTCACTCTTAAGCTCTTCACAAACTGCCCACAACCAAATTGTTCAGTCTTATTATACTTCTTTTCCTACACCCTAAAATCCAGCCAGACTGGCCTTCATCTCCAATCTCTGTACCCTTGTGTCCACTGGAATGCATTCCATCCTCACTTATATCTAGGAGGTAGGTACTATTCCTATAGATGAAGAAACTGACAGATTAATTGATTTATCCAGGGTCACACAGCTAGCAAATATCTGAGGCTGGATTCTAAATCAGGTCTTCAAAGTCTAACACTCTGTCTACTGTCTCTCTCTCTCTCTCTCTCTCTCTCTCTCACACACACACACACACACACACACACACACACACACACACACACAC
>NW_020948913.1:0-22361 GCF_900497805.2 Vombatus ursinus | reverse complement strand
GGGAGAGAGGGAGGGAAAAAAAGAGGGGAAGGAGAGAGGGAGGGAGGGAGAGAGAGAAGCAGAAGCTGCAAGCAACAGGGAGGCATACAACCCACCCTGCCCCAGAGATCAACCCGGCTGCTGGAGACTAGTCGACCGCTGCGTTCTGAAGGAGGAACAAGGAAATCGGCAGCCTTAGCAACGTAGATAAGCGCCGGGGCTGCGGGCAGCGGCTGTGCACCAGGAGAGTTGGAAAAGAAGACAGAAAAGAGGGGAGGAGGGAGAGGGAGAGAGAAAGGGGGGAGGGGGAGAAGGGGGAGGAGAAGGGGGAGGAGAGGGGGGAGAAGGGGGAGGAGAGGGGGGAGAATGTCAGAAGTTACCAAACTATACATTCCGGGAAGATTTTTTAAAATAGAAAGAAAGTCAGGTCTCTTACCTTAACATGTCTAAGGACTCAACTCCCAGCAATGAAAAAAAAAAAAAAGGCAATCACAGGAGAATAAAATAATAGCAATGATAAGCCCTGAGGTTCTGGGCCGGCCGATCTTTCAGCCGATGGCGAGCAGCGTTTCGCGATTAAAATAATCACTCCCCGGCTTTCTCTCTGCTAACTTGGTCCTCTCTAGGAGCCGCGGCTCGCGGGGACCACGCGATCTTGTAGCTTTATCATCAGGCAACAATGTATCTTTTTTTTTGTAACGACCCGAAGTGAAGTCTCAGCTCTCCTCTCCTCTCTTCTGGGGAGAGGGGAGGGGTGATGCGGCTGGGGGGGGGGGGGGGGAATTTTTTTTTCCTTCTTGCTTCCCCCTCCCCTCCTAAGGGTAGCTCCTTCTGGTTCACATCACCTCCTTCTTTTCTCACTTTCTCTCGCGCTTATCAGCCCGATGTGTAATGAAAGTTATCTGAGAACCACTAAAACTTCCACCTCTCTCTCCCAGTTTAAAAAACAAAACAAAACAAAACAAAACAGAAGAAGGGGGGATAAAAGCAGGAAGGGGGGGTGCTGGAGTCTTTGGAAAGATGGGGTGGGGGTCGGGTGGAGGGGCGGGGGAGATGGAAGTTATAGACACCCCCGCTTTTTTTCTTCTCCCCCAATCCGGGACCCTCACGGGATCGTCCCCCTATTTGCAACTCCGCGCTCAGCTGCCCGGGATTCTATTTCATGAACTGTCCCTTTAAAGAGGATCTGCTCGGCCATCCAGAAAGAGACGAGGGAGAGGGAGCCAGGGAGCTATCTCCCCCAGCTCCAAATGATCGGAAGCCAGGCTCCTCTTTCAGTAAATTTTTAAAGTGACAGCAGCCTACTCTGGCGGGAGAGGTCACAAAAAGGTCGCCAAGACAGAAGTCCTATAGGGGTAGGCTGATTATGGATGCACCCTGCCCCTTAAAAAAAAAAAAGTATGTCGTTTTCGTCAGGGTAAACAACCAATAGGGAAATCTTGGAAGGCAGGATTTCTTTCCGCAGGGAAATCTCGTCTGTTTCAATGTCCTGAAAAGTACAAGTGTGAGTGTGTGTGTGTGTGTGTGTGTGTGTGTGTGTGTGTGTGTGTGATAGGGATGGGCTGGGGGCGGTGGTAACAGAAGGGTGGGGGGAAGGAAAGGCTATACCTTGATGGGGGGAATAAGGGGGTGGTGAGGGTGTCTGTGAGTAGGGAGGGTGAGTGTAGATTGAAGATGGGTGTGTACAGAAAGGGGGGAGGGGAGGATGAGTCTGTGGGCGGCAGAGCTTCCTCTCACACTAAATACTCCAGAAAATCCTCACTTAGGGAAAATCAGGATTTCTGCGACGCGGAGCAAACAATGTTGGCTAAATTGTAGTAAAAACAAAGTTGGCGTGATCGCGGCTAGTTTGACTGAGTCCGCGTCAAAAGCACTTATCTATGGTCTCACATCTTTTCCTTCTCGGTTTTAAGAACAAGAAGAAACGATCGATTTTTTTTTTTTTTGTTAAAGTATATTCTAAGAAGAAGAAAAAGAACCCGCAAACTAATGTGCAATTTTTGTAAAACAAAAAAAAATCTTTAAAATACTTGGAGAGGATGACAATAAAATCTGGTGAATTTTGCGAATTCTCTTTGATACTATAAAAATAGATGGCATTCCTAAATAAAATTAAGTTACTCAATATCATCCCTTTGCGTTTTATGCAATAAACATTGCGTTGGGGGAATGCCACTATCCCATGTCTAGTTGTTTTCTAATGTGTATGTCCACGTTTTATTTAAGCAAATCTCACGGAAAGAGTGTCTTTGGAATGAATAGCATTGAAAAGAAGGTCTCTGAGTTTATTTACATGTACATTTGGAGAGGGCAGCAAAAACCCCCGAGCAAGAGCTAAATAATTTTAAATTCACAATTTAATTTGTAAGACTCAGTAAATTAGCAAATCCCATCTCTTTCCTTGACTTAATAGCGGAAAAGCTGGGGGAAAAATATTAAGTGGCTCAATAAATATCTTTTTTTTTTCCAGTGGGGGGAGGTGAGCACGTTCAACTTTATCTTTTATTGCAAGGGCCACCCACTTACATTTTCGTGTATGTGTGTGTGTGTGTTGTGTGTGTAATATCTCCAAACCGAAATGTCGATTTAAAAAATATTAATAATAAAAAGGAGGTGGAGGGGAAAGGCAGTGACAAGAGATGGAGATTAATTCTTTTCAGTGGCCAGTTATCTGTGACATTGAACTGTTATTTCAGATAATGGCTATTGTTCAAGGGAAAATCGCACAGCAGTGGTAGGTAGGACAGGAAAAATCCTTTGTAAATAACCTACAACCTGGTCCGAGATTCCCAGAGAGTCTGGTGCTTGAGAACCTCTAAGAGCCCCCGGTTTGCTGGCCATTGATTTCCTGCCCTTCCTCAACTTGTCCATTGTTGGAGCCTTTTTTTTAATTTAGCCATAAATTGGACCAGCTCGAGCTATGAGCTGTTCTATTTTCTTCCTGTCAGGATGAGGGATTTGTTTTATGATGCATTGTGTATTAAATACAAGTAATCTGGGGAACCGATTGCTTTCGACGGTGCGGCCTGATCAGGGGTCCTGATAAGTGTTCCCTGCCCCGCCCCCCTCTCCCCCCTTGACAAAGCTGACCTGAAAGAGAGGAAATGTTGGTGGGTAAACAAAAGGGTTTGGGGTATCGATAGCAGAGCCTGCCTAAATCAAAATTTCATGGAAAAGACTCTAAAGAATCCCCCCACCTCCATCCTCTTCTCCCACCCTCTTCCATTTATTAGTATTAGTATTAGTATTTGGTTTAATATGGGGATGGAGGGGAAAAGCTGGGATTACATACGAGGGGTTGCAATGAGTGCAGTTTCGAGCGCAGGCCGGTAGATGGCGATGTGACCCGAATTAATGGGAAGTCCATGCAAGACCTTGCAGTAGCCTGGACTGCAAAGGGAGAGAGTCCGTCAATGCCTTCCAGGTACTGGCCCCTTGCAGGGAAAAAACCAGAGGCTGGGGCCCCACTGCTGTTCTTGCTGCTGCAGAGGCCTTACTGGCAAGTCAGTGCTTCCCGGCTCTCCATCTCTTTCTCCCTCTACACCCTCCATAGTAAGGCTCCTTCTGCATCTTACAACCCAGTTCTGCAAAGACGAAGGGAAAATGCACCAGGGGTGGGCTTGTACCCTCCTCCCTCACCCTATTTTTGGCTGATTTGACGGTTGGTTTCAAGCATCCAAATCCTTTCTCCTGCAGCCGGACTGGCAGGGACTATTTCTAAGCATCTTTTCCTCCCAACACAATCCAAAGACAACAGCCCCGAGCAGAGAGAGCGCTTCTGCTCACTCTCATACCTGAGCCAAGGGGCACAAGTAATTTATCTGGAACCCGAAGGTTTTTGAATTGATTTGAGGCCACTTGCATTTTCCAGCTGCAAAGAATGAAAGAAGAGGCATTATTTCGGGACTTGCCCCCTTCCCATCTATTAATTGATTACCTCTGTTATTCTGTATTAATAGATTTTTTTCAGTGGATTCATTACCACCTCAACGGTCATCTTTCAAAGAATCATAGTTTTGGAGATGCAAAGAACCCTTGAGATAATCTCTGAACAGGGGTTCTTAACCTTTTTTAAACCTTGGACCCGTACTGAAACCTATGTACCCCCTTCTCAGAATGTTTTTAGATACCTAAAATAAACTACAAAATATTACAAAGGAAGCCAGGGGTTTGTGAAAATAAAGATGTCATTTTTTCCCATCCAAGTTCACAAACCCTCTGACATCTATGCATAGGTTTATGGATGCTGGGTTAAGAACCCCTGATCTAATCAACTTGAGGCCCAGGGAGGGAATTGACCAGCCCCAAGGTCACATAGGTAGTAATGGGCAGAGCCCCAGGATTAAACCTAGATAAATAACTAGCAGTTGGAAGCATGGTCCCATTCTTCTGACTTGGTCTGATACCCCTATAGAAGCCGGGATAACCTCTTTATAGTTGAAAGAAGCCTCTGGTCATTTTAATGAGTGCCCTTTAGGGAGGAAATATAGAGCCATTGACCCACCTCAGCTCATCAGAAGGGAGAGGGGAAGGAAAGTGTTTGGGGTTTTCCCCCTTTCCCTTCATCCCCCCTCTCCCCTTCCTCAGGGGGCCCACTTTCTTTTCCAGTTAGCTTGTTTTTCATTAGGAGTTTTCTGAAACAATAAATAAATACAATGAGCCAAATACCACCAATTCCCTCTATTCCTTGGGATTTCTGGTGAAATCTGTTTACGGTAGTTCCCGGTTACAAATTAATCTAGAAAAGCTGGTGTCTAGCAGCAGCAATCAGTCACATGCATGCTTTGCGGTGTTTAGCCCTGCCCTTGAAATGAGCTATTAAAATAATGGTTTTACTATAATCTCAAACCAGCTTTAATTCGCAAACAACTATCAGGACAGATGATCTAAATATTAAGGGGACAGACTGTAACCAACGAACAGACTTTGGGAACGCATGAAGTGGGGAGGGAGCATCTCTCTCTCTCTCTCTCTCTCTCTCTCTCTCTATCTCTCTCTTCGTATTTATAGAAAAGAATATTTTTTTCTTTAATTCTCCGAAAGGCCCGATTGTTTTTCTCCTTGTAAACGAGCAATGATCATTCTATTAATTCTTATTTACAATGAATAGACATCCCAGAATTGAGAGGCCATGAGATCAGAGACTGCAGCCTGAGTGTGAGCTGATATATTCCCTGGGAGCTGTAAAGATCCCCTCTTTGGCTGATGGCAGCGGTGGGGTGGGAGAGGTTAATGTGTTTGCTTCCTGGTTTGAAAAGGGCATAAACCCTCCTCGGGCCCTTTCCTTCCTTCCCCCCTCCCCAGCTGCCTGAACCAGGGGATCTTTAAGAGGCCCCAAGATTTCTAATAAGACCACTTGGTCTGCCTTCATTTTCCCATTGTTTATTTAAAATAAGTCAATATATTAGTTAAAGGGGTAAGAAGTTAGTGCTCCAGTCTTCAAGTGATTCCCACAAGGGTGTAAGCTGATGCCTCTTTTAAGCCTTTAACTTCATGGTCGTCCCAGAAGTAAAAGTTCTCCTAATGGAGACCCTGTGGGCATGGTGCATTCCAGGACATCATTAAAGCAAAGGAAAGTAGCCCAGTCAAAGCCAGATGAAATAACTGCACTGTCCACTTTTAATAGGCTTCCTGTGGACAAACAGCTCTGGAACACTCTACGGAGGACAATATTTAAACCTAAGACAACTTGCTGGCAGTTTTCAGTACCATAAATGTAATAAAGTATGTTCCCATTTGCCCTGACATTATGTTTTTAGTTTATAGGGAAAGGCGCTTCATAACCTCAGCCTAAAAGGGAGTCGGCTTAATTCTGCAGCATTAGGTTTCTAAAGGTGACTAAATACACACTGAGCTGCAGCCGATTTGTGTTTTAAACACATTTTTTTTTTTCTTTTTTTGAGTTAGCTCGTCAAGAATGCAGAAGGGGCATTTTACATTTCTCCAGCAAAGGCCCATGCATCCCAGATGCTGCTCAGCCCCATCTCAAATAAACAAGCTGGAGGAGGAAGACGATGGAATAAACTGAGCAATTGACATTTCCCTGTGCAATAACTGCCCGTTAATTAAATTAGTTTTGTGTAGGAATATTGATGTGTTATAAAAAGTCAATGCTTCCCTTTACTGTTCATCTGGAGTTTTTGCCAAATCTCATCTAACCAGAGTGGAGATGGGGGAGAAGCAGAGGGGTGCCTTTAGGATGGGGAGGGTTTTCTTAGGCGTTCACCCAAAGAGATGATTCTTCAGGGGTATTTATTTCTTCACTAAAACGCCTGCTCTCTTCACCTTCCCTCCCCCCCACCACAACACACAGGACTTAAATTCATTCTCCTTGTCCCTTTTTTTTTTTCTTTCCTAGACTAATCATAGTGATAAAAGATAAAGTTAAGATCAGGGAGTTAGGTCAGCTCTGCTGTGAGGTTGAGGGCTTTTTTTTTTAATTAGGGGAGCATTTCATTAGATATGTATCCTGCCCTTGGCAGTGAATTTTGTGAACCTGAGTAGGGGGGAGGGAAGGAGAGAGAGAGAGAGACAGAGAGAGAGAGAGACAGAGAGAGAGAGAGAGAGAGAGAGATCTCCACCAACATGGTCCTACATGATGTGAATTTACAAACAAAAAGGAACTGAAAAGTCTCCAACATCAATACAAATCATCATTGCTGGGCAGTTCTTTCCTCCCCATCACGGTTTGATGGACTCCAGTTTGGTTGTGTGTGTGTGTGTGTGTGTGTGTGTGTGTGTGTTTTCCCCATAGCCAAAAAGCTGTTAAAAAGGAGAAGAGGAAATTAAAGGTAAAAAAAAAAATGTAAATAAAAAATTTCCTTGGTCTGGAAATGGGCCCGACTGAAAGCATGTTAATCTCCACCTCGGTAATTTGGTTCTCCAGGAGAAGACAGAAGCCCTGCTGCTGCGCCCTACACTTCATAAATCACATCTTTATGTGGACAAGGTCAGGGCACCTAACAGCTCAGACATGGGCCTTTTCAGAGGCTCGGAGGACTCAGGCATGTTTATTCTCCTGCACAGATCTCGGAGGAGTAGTCCAGCACGCTTCTAATTACTTTTGATTATTTTCATTTGCTGGGGTCAGTCTGGCTTGCCAGGACTGCTGGAGGGTTGATTTCCTACAAAGCTTGATGTCTTTGTGGGACAGCACTGTGTGCTTTCAGAATTAGCACCCCGTTATTGTACCCTACAGCTAGGAATCACTTTTAATAGACACTATGTTATAAAGGTTTCCCTAGCGACCCATCGGTGACTTCCCTTCTTCTTAATTAACTATACGGGAGTCATTGCCATTAATCAGGCAATTTAATCTTCTATTTTTTCAAGGATGGGTACAACTGTCTTAACAATTACATATTTGGAGATCCAAAAATCACTGTGATATAAAGACAAATGGCATCAATAAAACTTTTTTTAATGTGTATTTGGGAAGTAAATTTGGGTAGAAGGAAAGCGATTTCGTTTTTTCCCCTAGATTGTAAATGTACCTAGTAATTGACTGGCTATTCTTTTTTGAAACTGAGATAAAATGCTTTGGTGAGACCACAACTCTCCTGAATAAATCACAATTCTCAATCCACTATAATCCAAATTAATTTGGATTTATTTTCCAAACTCCAATTAAGGTAGCTACTTACAAGTATTTCTCATTGGACTATTTCGATATCGTTCGTGGCTTGAGCTATTATGCCGATTAGCACAAAGTATAAGGGGAAAGTCTGGACAAAATCATAAATACTCAATGAATGACATAAAATTAGATTTTTGGAAGAAACCAAAAGATCTTCTAAAAGACTATTACAGTTCCATTAGTATTTATATGTGGACACATGGAATTCTTTACATTAAAGAGAAAGCCCAGGAAATAAGGCATGTAAATTTCAGACATTTCATCAAAAAAAGGCGGCAATTCTGCAACACGTCATCAGCATGACTACTGAGACAAGGAACATTCTTGGACCACCAGCTAAAACTCAGAATGTTGGGTTCATTTGTGCTTTTTTAAGGCCCGTGACTTAGGCGGGATGAGAGCTCCATGTCCTCTATAAACCAGCCAGGTGCTCTCTCTCCCTCACATCTGGACCTTGATATTAATGTAGGAAATTCCTTCTGGGATTAATCCTCCCTCAATGAGATTAATTAACTCCTCTAGATGCCATTTAATATGTGACTCTTTGGAGCACACTCAATGGTTCCTGGGTCAGCCATCAACATCGTGTGACCCTGGAACATCACTTAATCAAGCAGCGTCTCTTCCACTCTTGTCCTCGTGGTCTAGAGGCCAGAGCAGGCGAAAAGGATTCAGAGGACTCCATCCTCATCCTGGCTTCACTTCTGACTGTGTGCTTTGGGGATAAAACCCCTGACTGTGTGCTCTGGGGACAAAAACCATTTAACCTACAGCTCTGTTTTCTTCTAAATTCCATAATATAAACCTAATAGGGTGGTTGGGAAAATAAACAGTGTATTTATGGGTGGGGAGGGCTTTGAGTCAGTGGCCACAAGCCAATATTTATTGTTTTCACATCTATATGTATTCACAAAGGGGAAGAAAGGAATATGAAAAAGTTTTGGAAATACCAAAGTAAAAGGATTTAGAAGGATGTCCCCTGCCTTCACTCCCCTGCACCAAAGCCCATTGTCCTAATTCTCACCCTGACCTGGAGAGAAGAATTTTAAGAAAAATGTTTTCATTTCTTCAAGCTGTGCTAGCTCCAAAGATGTCAGTCTCTGTCTGGCCTGCTGCTGGGCTACCTCTGTCCCACCTACAGCATTCTCTGCCAATCAGTAAGAGGAAGTGTCAAAAAGACTCAATACCAGTGGGGGCAGGGAGTTGTAGAGGACTTAGCGCCTCTTAATCAAGAGAGGTGGCGGAGAATCCCAAAGGATCTTGGAAGGCACCCAAAGAAGGCACTTCTAGGATCAGAGGAGTCTGGAGCATATAGAAAGACAGCATGGAATATTGGACAGAATAGTGGGCTTACTAGACTTAAATCCCACCTCAAATATTGGTCAGCTGTGTTACCCTCAAGAAAGTCATCTAACCCCTCTGTGTACCTGAATTCCTCATCTGTAAAATAGGGTGGGAGTGTATTCCACAGCCTAGCGATAACACTTCTAAATCTATGATATTATTGTTGTCTTCGGATCTCCTTGGCTTGGGTTTAAAGAATCTTACCAAAGAGAACTTAAAAAAAAAAAAAACTTTACCACTTATATTTATACCATTTAAGGATCAAGAGGTGACCCAGAGCTTTCTCCTTAATGATATTTTTAGTTAGACTGATCTTACTGGCCATCTGTGGACATTGCACTAAATTATCATAATTATTAGTTATTAATTATATAATAATTATAACCCTTGGTTTTCCCTAGAATTTTTACAAATGGCAACACCATCCTCTCTGTAACTTAGACTCCATATTCCAGTTATCTTTCACTCTCTCTTGTTCTTCAGGCCCAAATTATTGAAGAGTCACCACATTATCCTCCTTCTCCCCCTTCCCCCCAAGGCCATTCCAGGCTCATCTCCGAAACCATCTCTTACTTGGTACGGTGGTGGGAGCAGGGAGGAGTGCTGGCTTTGAAGTCAAAAGATGGATTCAGATCTTACCCTGATCTCGAACAAGTCAATGAAAGCCCCTAGGGCCTTAGTTTCCTCACTTGTAAAATGGACTAGATGGTTTCTGGGGTATCTTCTAGCTCTAAAGCTATGATCTCAGTAGTTCATTCAGTCAATCAATAAACATTTAATAACAAAAAAAGGTAAGATCCCTCCTCAATTTGTCTTGAAATTTATTTGAATGTTACATTTTATTCCCCAGGAAGTCCAGGAGGATTGAAGGACAGAGGAGCCGTCGGGAGGATGTAAGTAAGCTCCATGAGGACAGGGATTATTTTTAATTTTTATATTTCTATCCCCAACAGAGCCTACCATAGTATTTTGCACATATTGGGATGAACAGTGGGTCTGTGATTTCCTCAAGGAAGATTATTCAAAGGAGGTCCCTCTACCACGGGGGGACCACAATGACTCTGTGACTCTGCAGCTAGGTAGTTGCCTGAGGTACAAGGTAATTCAAACAAGGTCACACTGATAGTGGCAGAGATAGGATTCAAACCCAGGGCTTTCTGACTCCAAGCTGGACACTGTCCACTACTCAATGGCCTCCATGCTTTGCATTTAGGAGATACTTAATCAGTCGGTTAACAGGACAGTATGAAATGCTGGGCATTGGGCTAAGCACCAGGTCTGTTGTTATTGTTTAGTCATTTTTTCAGTCATGTCAAACTCTTCGTGACCCCTTTTGGGGTTTTCTTGGCAAAGATACTGGAGTGGTTTGCCATTTCCTTCTCTAGCTCATTTTGCAGATGAGGAAACTGAGGCCAACAAGGTTAAGTGACTTGCCCAGAGTCGCACAGCTAATAAGTATCTGAGGCTGGATTTGAACTCAGTTCTTCCAGACTCTAGGCCAAGTGCTCAATCCACTGCACCACCTAACTGCTCAAGCACTAGGTATACAAAGACAACAAGAGAAATACTTTCTGCCCTTAATGAACTTACATTTTAATGGAACAACATGTCAATGAATATATAACTTTATACTATATGAGACAGGCACAAATCAAAATAATTTAACCTTTAAAGGGACTAACCTGATAAATAAACATTAGTTATGGCCATTATATTCTTATATAATAAAAGTGTAACATAGAATATATTAGAATAAAAATACTTGAGGAATCAAGGAAAAGGAGACTTCTTCTAGCTGGAAGACCAAGAACTCCTGAGGAAGGTAGAACCTAAGGATGAGGATCTCACTGGGGGAATGTGGAAGGAGCTGAGGAAAGGGATGTTATTGGAGTGGGGAAGCAGGGAGAGGGTGAAAAAGGGCTCTGCTAGAACTGAGGACGCTGATGGATGGTGTGGTCATGATGCTGGCAGTTAGATATTAGTCCCTCAACAATGATGGCAAGAGAGGAGACAGACAGGAAGATCACTGAGGAAGCTGGGAAGGTGGATGAGAGCAATATGGATGGGGAAGGATGCATGAATAACTTGCATGGACTTCCAAATATGGGACTTTATTGAGAGATGGAAGTTGGGTAATAATCCACAAACTGCAGCAGAAAGGAAGGAATATGCCAACCCTTCCTTCTGGCTTTGAGACTCCAGGGAAAAGGTGGCCTGCAATGGAGCAGGATCACCAGGGATCACCAGGAACACCAGCAGTGTTGCTGGTGACCAAGCAGGTAGGAAGCAGGGCTTCATTTAAAGGTACAAAGAGGAAAGGAGTTTTGGTTGAAAATGTCAACAATGCAAGAGATTGTTATAGAAGAGTAAGGGTTCTTAAGGACATAGTGAATTGAGCTCAGAAGATCGGTAAATCAGTTGGGGTTGGGCCTGAGAAGGAGAGTTCATCAGAAGAGGGAGAAGGATTTGGAAGTTGGTGGTAAAAGCCAACCGCTTTCCTAGGATAACAGGATGATAGATTTAGAGGTAGAAAGGAGCTAGGAGTCAATACCCTTGATTTCATAGAAATTGGGGCACAGAGAGCTACTCCAGAGCCACGCAGCTAGGCCTTCCTGACTCCATCCAGGAACACATATTAAGAAAAATGACTTGGCAGTACTTGGAAGGGTGGGTTGGAGTGGGGAGAAACTGGCATCAGGAAATCCATTTAGGAAGCCATTATAATAGTTGGAAAGGTAATAAGTGCCAGAACTAGGTAGGGCAGTGGAAGTGTAATGGAGGGGACAGGTGGAAGAAATATTATAGGGGCAGAATTTCTGGGACTTGATAATTGATTGGCTATAGGGAGCTTGAATAAGGGGATAATCAATGGCAGCAGCAAGGTTTACAGTTGGGTGCCTGGGAAAATGGCGGTGCTATCGGAAGAAACAGGGCGATGATAGGGAAGGAAGACATTTGTTAGTTCGGTGGAAAGTGTTGGGATTGATGGAAAGCTAGGCACTGGATGAAGACATAGCATGGATTTGGAGCTGATTTTGGAGTCAACTGAGTCTCATCCTTAGTTCAAGGTGGCTCTGTGATCCTGAGCAAGTCACCATGGAACCCCTCTATTCCACAGGCAACTGTAAAAATAAGAATTACAGGGGTGTAGCTGATCTTCTTCCATGCAAGAAATTCCTTGCACTGATAAAATTATAGGACCAGAACAAAAATCCTCATTGAATACAGGACTAGATGGGTTTAGAAATCTAACCACTCTGGTGCCATGACTGAGCAGATGAGAAGAGCTGACCAAGGAAAAGCACTTTCAATAATAGAGAAGCCAAAGGTAACATCGACAATCAATCAATAAGCATTTATTAAATGCCTACTATATGCCAGACACTGTGCTAGGCACTGAGGATATGAAGAGGCAAAATACAGTCTCTGCCCTCAAGGAGCTTCAAATCTAATGGGTGCACACACCTCTTTGAGTTTTCTTTCCCATAGCTTTGAGATGTTTGCTTTTCATAATGATCAGCCAAATAACTGTTTAAGGAGTATCCTGTCTACGCATTTCTGTATGGGAGACAGTTATATAAAGCTTGATTCTTGCCCTCAAAAGTTGACAGTCTTGTTGGGAACCCAAGACCAACATGCATGTTGGAAGCTATGAAGCTTCCAACTATGGCAGACCAAACTTCTGTGCTCTCGATTCTGATTTTCTTTCCCTCTGAGACAATCTTTTTTTCCCCTCAAAGGGACTTTCAGGTCACAGTATCATAGATTTAGAGCTCAAAGGATCCTTAAAAGTCACCGGGTCCAACCCTGTAATTTTAAAATTGAGGGAATTGTGGCCCAGAGAAGGGATACAATTTGCCCAAAACCACCGCCAGGTAATGAGACAAAACCACTCAGGACTTATTTCCATTGCATAGACTTGGAGAGGAGGTTTTGTTTTAATAAGGGCCCTTTGTTTCTAGCTGTAACACTTCTGGTGTTTGACTTCATAAGATTCAGAAATAGAAAGAACCTTAGGGATCACCTCCTAGCCCCAGCTCCTACTTTGGAAATGAAGTCGACAGAAAGGTACAGCCTTGCCCAGGTCATCCAGGTCCTAAGGAGGAGAGTCTGGATTCAAATCCAGATCTTCTGACTCCAAATCAGTGACGTTTCCACTGTATCCTGCTGACTTAGCAGGTGTTCTTCTAAGGCACAGATAGATGAGCCCTCTACTTCCTTTTTGTAGACCCAATACCCCTAAGTCTTAGTCAACTGATTAAATGATTCAGTCTTCAATGGATTCACAAAAGAGTCACAAAAAGATGTCCCAGAACAAAAGGGAGTCTTTGCTTTTTTACCATCCAATATTTTACCACAAGGACTTTACTGATGAGGTCATGATGTTATCATGAGCTTCCCTCCCCCTCATATTAATTTGTACATCATTTATATTTGATTATCTGTATATAAATTGTTTTCCTAGGGTAGAATGTAAGTTCATTTAGAGCAGTAACTGTCTTCCCACCCCCACCCCCAGTTTTCTTTGTTCCTATGCCTGGAGGCTTGCTTGTTGCCTGGTTCATAATAAATAATAATAATAGCAATTAAAATTCATATAGATTTTAAGGTTTGTGAAGAGCTTTACAAATATTATCTCATTTGATTTTCACAATAACACTGTGGAGTAGGTGCTATTATTTTCCCCATTTCACATTTGGGGAAACTGAGGCAGACAGGCTAAGTGCCCTTCCTAGAGTCACACAGCCAATTAAGCGTCTAAAACCAAATTTAAACTCCGGCCTTGTTGACTCTAGGTCCAGCGCTTTCTCCACAAAATGCCTTGATAAATACTTTTAAAATGAATAAATACTTTTTAAAACCAACAATTACCCATATTATTTAAAAGCCCTCTTATTTAGAGATTTCTAAATAGGATCTGGCATATTTTGTTACATTTATTTTACAGGAGAAAAAGCAACAGAGCTCCACCATGGCTATGCTACCAATCTGTGAGTCCCCTGTTTCTCCAGTCCCAGGCATTCGATTCCTGGGTGATAACGGACCACGGCTGTCTAAACTCTAAACTAAGTGGACGTAAAATCAGATGGCATATGAAATTACAGGAATTCGATTTTCAGATAAACCACAAACCTTGATGAATTCCTCTTGTTCCAGCTGAATTAACTCATCATTCTGAGGAACAGAATATTTCACAAGAAAAGGCTAGAAGGGACCTTGAAAACACAAACTTCTGCCCCCTCACCCCCAAGCCTCCAAAGAGCCCTAATGAGTGTGATTTATCCTTGTTCTACTATGAGAAAAGGAGGACTTCCCTGAGGATAGGGGAGGAATCAGCCAGGGCTCCAGAATGATTATTCCAGTATAAAGCTAGACCACTATTGGTTTGAAATATCACCAACGTCAGGTTATGACGTCGCCTTTGCAGGATTATAAGGGGAAAATCAATAATGTTAACTTCTCATTGATGATTTCGTGATAGGGGGTGCTCCTTTTCTCCATTGGTAAACCTGGAATCCCATTTCATTAGGTCAATGAGTGTATCTAGACCTGCTAAACACACTAACAGAACACAGAGAAGGCTGATAACGTAGTTAGTGTGCATCACATCCTGTAATACATATCAATTGGTAAAATGTCAGAAAATCCACCTAGTTGTAAAATACTAATAAAACTCCAGGAACACAGTGAAAACACACCCATTGATTTCAGCCGGGGCTGGGAGTGTATCTTTGTTGTAGGTTTAGGGAGTCAATTCTTCAACTTCAAATAAAACCCCATTGCATCCTGTCTGTAAACTCCAAAATTAAGTATTGGTCATTTTCCGAGATGCAGATTCTCTAAGGCATTTGTGTTTTGGCAGGTAATCCTTGGCTAGGAAACAATTTGCAGACTTATAATGTAGCACCTCACTGAGTAGGATTGCTGCTAGCTAGAATAGGAAGAGGAATGTTGGAGGGGGAGGAAAGAGGAAAATAGGATACTGTCTCAAAGGCTTAGGATTTCTTTGTTGCCAAAGTGGTCTAATCTGTGTCCTTGTAAATAGCCAGGATATGGAGAAAATCAAAATTAAATTTATAGCAGTAATACTTCCAGGGTAGCCTGGAGGAATGGATAGAGAATTGACCTCAGTGTTAGGAAGACCTGGGTGCAAACCCTGCCTTTGACACACTGGCTATGTGACCACTGGCCAATCAACTTCACCTCTTGGTACCTCCAGAAAAAATTCAAAGACTTTCTAAATTACAGAGTTATTGCTGGCTTTCATCAGTCCAGGCAATTTATTCCCCATCAGGAGTTCCCCAGAGCAATAAAATCAGAAGTGGCATCATCCCCATCATTAACTCACATTTATATATCACTTGAAGGTTTGGGAAGTGCTTTGCATACATTATCTCTGATCAGGTGGGTACGGTCTGTCATTATCACTGTTTTACAAATGAGATAACAGAGTGGGAGGGCTCCTTGACTCCAAGCCCATGAGGCCATGTTGTCTCTCAATTTGTAGGAAAAGGAACTAGATGTAGAGGAGTCCCAAGTGAGGAAACTCCTACCCATGCAGGTGGCCACCTTCTCTGCGATTTAGAGTATTAGTTGTTGCCTAGGGTATTGAGAAGTTAAGTGACTCATCCAGGGTCACACAGGCTAGACATGAATAAATGTTTTCTTGGCATCAAGGAGTCTTTTAGAAAAAATTATTATTCACTATTACATGTTTCCTATATCTAGAAATTTGAATTAAATTAAAATGAAGAATTTGGGATTAGGAACATCATGAACGGTTAGAGGTCCTGGACTCCAATCACTTCTTTCACTGTGAAATTATGGAAAGCCAGGACCAAAGAAAGTACTGGGCCTGGAGTCAGAAAGACTTGAGTTCAAATCTGGCCTCAGACATGCAGTAATTGTGTGACCCTGGGCAAGTCACTTAACCTCTCTCTGCCTCAGTTTCTTCATTTGTGAAATGGGGATAATAATAGCACCCACCTCTCAGAGTTGTTATAAAAATCAAATGAGATAATATTTGTAAAGCACTTAGCACAGTGTCTGGCACATTACAAGTGCTCAGTAAATGCTTATTTCTCTCCTTTTCTCCTTTCTGTTCCTTCCTTTCTCCATCTCTTTCCTTCCTTTGTCCCTCCTTCTTTTTCCTTCTTTCCTTTTTCCTCTTTCCTCCTTTCTTCCTTTCCTTTTTCTTCTTTTTTCCTTCTTCCTTCCTTCCTCTTTTATCTTTCTTTTCTCTTTCTTCCTTCCTCCCTTCCTTCTTTCCTCCCTCCCTTCTTCCTTTCCTTCCTTCTTTCCTGCCTTCCTTCATCCCCTCCTCCCTCCCTCCTTTCCTTCCTTCCTTCTTTCCTTCCTTCTTTCTTCCAAGTCTCATACATCTTTTAACATAGAGCTTTGCCTATTGCAAGAACTCAGTAAATTTCACTGAATGGATCCAGGAAAGAAGTCTGTATTCCACATTCCAATATTCCTTTCCTTAAACTTACTCTGTTTTGCTCTAGATAGAATTCTTAATATTAATATGAACATGAAGTAACAACTTCTACATGCATGTTCACTATAATTTTTATGTAGGAAAGTGAAGCACCTATTTTTAATTTTTTTTCTTTCTCATGGGCACATTCATCTGTTCAGACAGGTAACAGTTGCAGTGTCTGAGGACCTAGAAAAGAAATACCACAGAGCCTGAGGAAACAACCAAAAGTAGGGTAGAAATGCCGTTTCCCCGAGGATTTCATGATAAGCTGATAACCTGGGGAGGTAAGATGGAATCTTTTCTCCAGTGGAAATTCCCACAGCTAGGGAGGGAAGAGAGAAGGAAACACACAAAGAGAAAGAAAAAAGCTCTATTATATCACATGAAGTTCACATGAGGATCATAAAATAAAATAAAATAAGCCTGGGGCCAAAAGTGAATCTGAGCAACTTTTGACTTAGAAATTGGTGATCAAGGGTACTTCCTTCTGCTCAGAAAAAGCAACAGTAAAAATGGATTCCTGATGATCACTTGAGTGAATTGCAATTAGACGATAATAATTTTAACAACTCAATCTTTTAAGTTACAAATCTCTTTAGTTATAGAAATTTATCTCACATAGAACAAAGAGAAAGGAGGGTGGAAAATAATCATTTCCTTTCTATTTGTTCCACAATAATAATACTAATAGTATTGCTGCGGCTGCTGCTACTACTACTCCTACCACTTCCACTACTATTATCATTATCATTATTATCATTATTATTATTATTATTATTACTACTACTACTGCTGCTGCTACTACTACTACTTCGACGATTATTGCTGCTGCTGCTGCTGCTACTACTATACTACTACTACTACTACTACCTAGCATTTACATAGCATTTTAAGACTTGCGAAGTAGTATATATATATATCTCATTTAATCCTGCCAACCTTGTGAGGTAGGTACAATTGTCATCTCCATTTTACAGATGAGGAAACTGAGGCTGAGTCTGGTGAGGCCTATAGACTCCTCAGAATAATGTTTTTCATAAAAAGCAGAATTATAAATGAAAACAATTGCATTGAAATATACTTACCAAAATATTTTAAAAAACATATGCAGGGTCCCCAAGTTAAGGACTCCTGCTCCAGAGTTTATCCTATGCACACATTCGAGGGTCTAAACAATGGGGGTCTAAAGTATCCTTTTATCCTTCCTCATATAATAATAGCTAATATTTCTATAGCATTTTCTATGTGCCAGATACCGTGCTAAGTGCTTTTCAATTATTATTTTGTTTGATCCTCAGCACACCCTTGGGAGGTAGGTACTAGTATGATCTCCATTTTACAATTCAGGAAACTGAGGCAAACTGAGATAGTGTGACTTGCCGAAGGACACACAGCTAGTAAGTGTCTGAGGTTGGATTTGAACTCAGATCTTTCTGACTCCAGGCCCAGAGCTCTGTGTACTGTGTCACCTGGCCCCCTGAGAACAGGGACTTTCTTTTACCTTTCTTTCTATCCCCAGCACTTAGCACAGTGTCTGACACATTACAGGCACTTCATAAATACTTATTCACTGACTGACTGACTGACATTACCACTTTTTACCTTGCTCCACAGAACTAAATGACTTCTGAGGTCCCTTCCAGCTCTGAAAATCCTGTGATCCTCCCTCCTTCCCTTACGCTCACCACATTCACAGTTTTCTGAACGTGTCCCTGTGTTGTCCGGCCTCCGTGTCTTAGCTCCTACTTTTCCATCCTCTTGGGATGCCCTTACTATGCTTTCTCACTGCTGGAAATCTTAAACTTCTTTCAATGCTCAGTTCAAATGCTATGTCCTTCCTGAATTCTGCTCTTCTCTTCACCCCTGGACGTGATTTCTTCCTCTTCTGAACCCCCAGAATACTTTATATTTCTCTTTTAGCATTTAACATGCTTTAGACTTTCCTCTAGTGGTATTTGTCTCTGGATTACAAATTCTTTGAGGCCAGTGACTATTTCTTATTTACATTTGTTCCTCGTAACACCTAGCAAGATGAAGTAAAGACACTCAGAATATTTACCAAGTTGAAAAGAACACTGTTAAAATCCTGAAAATAAGACTGAGAATAAGACTTCCTTACATATTTTAGATCAAACCAAAGGACCTAGAATTTTGATTTGGCTGTTAATGTATTTTTTTTCCCATAAGCACATGCTTATCCTGGCTGATTTGCTAGCGCTAAAACCCAAAAAGTAACTAAACATTGAGTAATTATAATGCCCAAGCTGAGGCAGCTAGGTAGTACAGTGGATAGAGTACCGGACTTGGAAACAGGAAGACTTATATTCATGAGTTCAAATCTGGCCTCAGACACTTACTACCTGTGTGACCCTGGGCAAGTCATTTCACCCTGGTTGTCTCAGCTTCCTCATCTAGAGAATGAAATTGCAAACTACTACAGTGTCTTTGCCAAGAAAACCCCAAATAGGGTCATGAAGAGTCAGATATGACTGAAACAACTGAACAGCAATAGATGGCCAAGCTTGACCCCAAAGAAGAGTTGAGCAAACCCACCACCCACCCCTTTTTTTCTTATTTACAGAGGTGGAGAGCTATGGTTGTAGCATATTCTATTCACCACCAGACACAATTGATATAGTGGATAGTTCTGCTAAAGTTCCTTTAAATGTTTCTATAATGGATCACTTGCTTTTTAGGAGAAGGGTGTGGATAGATTTAGAAATGAAGGTGACATGAAAAAAGATTCTAAAAAGTTGTGCCCTCTTAAATGCAATAAGGCCTTCTTTAATGATATCATGTTTTATGTACTAATGGGCATTTCTGGCTTTCCAGAGGAAGATTCTTGATGTGTTTGTAGTGTATGAAGCCCATGCACGGATTGTTTGTTTTACATCACTAAAGCATATTGTCCTAATCTGGAACCTACACCAGGGTACCAACAGGCTCAATGGAAGCGTTTATAACAAGGTGTTTGAAAATGTCATGGTTCTTTATACAAACAAATGGCATATACCATCCCAAAATTTAGGTGGAAATTTCTAATTATTAAGCTAAATTTATCCCTGGCAGCACAGAGAATGCTCCCAAGCTTGATCTAACTTGGTTTTTCACTTACAACTGTGAAATACAAGTAATTTCTTATTTCTTTCCTTCATAAAGAAACAGAAAGAGTAGGGCCCTCATACATTTAAAAGTGTTGGAAACCTCCCAAGGAAAAAGGGGGATATGTCAGTTTCCATAATCCAAAGGAGACACACACACAAATTAGAAATGAAGGCAAAGAACTGAAAATATCAGGTACTTCGTGGGGAAGGAAATGAGATGGGGGTTCTCAAAATGAGATTTGAGCCTATATACTAAAATCAAAATTTAAATAGCAACTAATCACTATTACCAGTCCTTGTTAAGCCCAAAGTTGGGATTCGCAACAGCTAAGAGTATTACCTAAGTAATTTTAGAATTAACTTGTGGCAGCCAAGCCTTCGAAGGGCCGTACATGCAACTGGAGACTTTAGGAAAGTGACAGCCCTCTGTTTTTCTGGAATTCTCTCCTAAGGTCAAAATGAGGCATTTGATCATACCACAAATTATGGCACTAATTGCTCTCTGACCAACATTGAAATTTTGATCCCCCTTGTGGCTACCAAATTCTAAGACCAGTAATTAGATCTAGTTTGTTCTCCCTTGAAAAGTATTCAGTGTCTTACTTTACAATTTAGAATCATAGAGTAAGCCCTAGAAGAGATCTTAGAAGTCTCAGAGTCCAACCTCACAAGTAGGGAAACTGAGGCTCAAATAGGCAAATGGTCACACAAACCCAAGTCAAATAACTCTATCAAGTACTGTTAGGGGATCTTTCTTTAGTGGGTGACTTTAAAACTAAAAACAACGTCCAGTTTATTGACATCTCATTTTGTAGAAATGTCAATTCTTAAACAGCTGACCCAGCCTAGTACGGTCCTTTCCTCTGGATCCAGAATGGCCCCTTCCCACCTGAACTTTTCCCCAGGCCTTAGTCTGAGATGGTTCCAATTCCCTACTCTCCTCTTCCTTTCTCACCAAGTACCCTCCAGGACTTTCTTAAAGATGAAAAAGGATACCTGGGAGATAATGGAGAACCTTTTAACCTTAGGCAATGGAAGGAGAAGGGCAGTCAGGTGGTGCATAGAGCATGGGGTCTGGAGTCAGAAGGCTCATCTTCATGAGTTCAAATCTGATCTTAGACACTTACTAGCTGGAAAAGTCACTTAACCCTGTTTGCCTCAGTTTCCTTATCTATATAACGAGCTAGAGAAGGAAATGGCAAATCATTCCAGTATCCTTGCCAAGAAACCCCAAATACAGTCACAAAGAGTTAGAAACAACTGAAAAAATGACTGAACCACAATAACAATAGAAAGAGGCAGGCAGACCAAGACTGGAAAGTATAAGAAACGAACAGAGTGACCAGAAGCAGAGCTGTAACTAAGGTAGGGTAACCAGGGGAAAATCTAAGAGGACCAAAATTTAGAGCACACGCAAATTTAAATTTTCTCTTTTAACTTGATCTTATTAAACTTATCACTATTTAAACTAAATAGTTAAAATGGGAAGTTTAGGGACATTATTAATAACATAGCTATGAGGCACCAGAAGACTTTATTCACTTTCTCTTTCAAGTGAATTTCTCTCAATTCCTTTTTGTATTATTTTCAAAGAGCCAGTGTGGTAGAGTATATAGCTAAATCTATCACCATATTTTAAGCCATTTAGAGAAAATCAAGCATCCTCCCAGTTTTCTTAGAAGGTGGACACATGATATTTTGGTTGTTCAGAAACCCTGAAATGAAAACTCCATTGTCAAGCATTCCCATAGGTCCTACCTCAGTGTGAAGTGGCCACATAGCCATATCTGGCGTTTACACACTCCTCATAGTCTGGCCTTCAGAGTCATCCTTGAGCCTATCACCCCAGACTCTAAAGGGCTCTTTGGAGTACTAGGCTGAGCCTAGGGCAAGGTTCTAAGCAGCATGGTACATGAGAGAGATCTGGATTTGGAATCAGAGGATCTTTTCATCACTCTGGGCTTCATTTTCCTCTCACAGGTCTTCCAGTCTGCTGGACCAGCTTTGTGATCCTCTGTACCACCCATTTCTCATGGCACCCCCATTCTCCTAGGGGAAGATTTTCCTTATTTTACTATCTCTTGCCTCTTCTGGGGTTCAGGCTCTTGATAAGGGATCTGGGACTAGACCAGAATTTCTGAGTCATGGGCTGCCCCCTCTTCTGATGGTACTGTACCCAACTGAGTCTAACAGCCTTCTACACCACCTGCTACTCCTTCAAAATAGACATAGAAGAATGTCCCTCTGGTGACAGGGTTTACCCCAAGCACATACTTTCCTAGTTACATACTCTTCTGGCTCTACCATTCGAACGTCCTATAGAGAAGCATCCCCTTCTCGTATTCTCGTAGCTAGCTGGGGATCCCAGAGTAACCAGCAGACCAGGGCTACAGCTTTGATCAATGGTTTCTTCGTTCAGTGTTATTGATCCTGTGATAAAATATAACCTAACTGTGTTTCACTCTTAAGCTCTTCACAAACTGCCCACAACCAAATTGTTCAGTCTTATTATACTTCTTTTCCTACACCCTAAAATCCAGCCAGACTGGCCTTCATCTCCAATCTCTGTACCCTTGTGTCCACTGGAATGCATTCCATCCTCACTTATATCTAGGAGGTAGGTACTATTCCTATAGATGAAGAAACTGACAGATTAATTGATTTATCCAGGGTCACACAGCTAGCAAATATCTGAGGCTGGATTCTAAATCAGGTCTTCAAAGTCTAACACTCTGTCTACTGTCTCTCTCTCTCTCTCTCTCTCTCTCTCTCACACACACACACACACACACACACACACACACACACACACACACAC
>NW_020948912.1:0-13184 GCF_900497805.2 Vombatus ursinus | reverse complement strand
GTAATTAAATGTGGCAGGACTTTGTGTTTGTTTTGGGTTTGGGGGGGCGTGCCCATATTAAGTCAAAAATTACAAACTGCTAAAGGTCAGAACCAGACAATCTGCCAGGATTTTACTTTCAACCAAATTCTGCTTCTGATTGCCAGAGTCTGTGGTTTCACCCAATCGTCTCTCACAGTCACAATGTTACTACCTGCTCTGTAAATGATAATAAAGGGAGGGAGTTAGGAAGGAGGGCTCATGATACCACCATTTTTTTGATTTCTTAATTCCAGGGTCTATCTGGCCTGCCTCTGTGGGTTGCTTAGATCAATCTACAGGATAATGTATTGAACCAGAAAAGGGAGAAGGAAAAATGTCAGCACAAAAAAAGGGGAAAAAAAAGAAAACATCACTGACTTTTAAACAGATGAACAAGGGCTCATTGTTTTGAATCCCAGTTTACTTTTCCTGGTAAGGCACTGGAAGTTTTATTTATGCTTAACACACTGCATTTGGCATGTCTAAAGATGACAGAAGCGTGAATTATGAATGACCTTCAACCTATTCAGGAAGTTGTAATAATTGAAATAATAGTGAAATGCACTCCTTGTGAAATCTGCATTAGGAGACAGATCCTCAGTCAGTGGCTGCTGAGGGTCACTCTGGACAGATAATCTCTGTATCTTCCAGGGAAGTCCACGACATTTGGGCTGAGGGCTCCATTTGCCAAACATCCTTCCACTGACCGCCGGTAGGCCTGGCACAGATCTCAGGCAATGATGCCTTCAGGGAGGAAAACACGGCAGTTGGGACATACCAACCCATCCACAGCAGAGCTGTTCACAGCGGTCAGCCTGGGCCACGATGCTCAGCCTCATCTCAGGGCAGCTCTGTCTAGGGCAAGGGGTTCTAGGTGTAGGTATCCAGGGGTAAGGAGTTGGTTACATTTGCTCAACCTCGTCATTGTCTGTCTCTTATGCTTTGTTGCTAGGGGATGAATCAGTGAGTATGGGAGGGATATACTCAAAAATGAAGGAAAGATAAAAATAAAATAAATCAATAAAAATCAGATTTTTCAAAATTGCACATAAGTCAAATCCTGGCATTCAATGTTGCCACTTGAGGACAATATTCTGAACTTATCTGAGTGCAGAATGACAGGGCCTTATACCATAAATGAACCTTAGAAACTGTCATCCCCTTAAAATAGCCAGGTAGAGGAGGGAAGTAGGGGGAAGAGTTCAAATCCTACCTCAGACACCCATTAGCTCTGCACCCCAGGGAAGTCACCCTCTCAAAGCATGAGTTTCCTCATCTATAAAATGGGGTTAATAGTTTCCAAGGTTATCATCAGGATGAAATAATATACATAAAAGATTTTGCAAATCTTAAAATGCTGTATTACTGACATAGCATCTTTTACAACAATTTAAGCTTCACTAATCTTTATCCTTACAACTGGGAAGCACAGATTTCATCATGAATTTTTTACAGATAAAGAAACTGAGGTTCAGAGATTTTTACCAGAGTCTCATAGCTAGTAAGTGTTGGGTCTGAGACTTGAATCTAGGTTTCCACACTCAAAGACAAGTGGTAATTCCACATCAACAGACTAAATGTGGGAAAATAATCTAATGCTGGCAAACACTGACATACTACATTAATCACGTCTCAAAAATGCAACGTGGAATCACAGATTCTCTCAAATAATGTTAAAATCCACTCTGGCCTTACACACAAAAATATGTCCAAACTGGGGCCTTTGAAACATTCCAATTGCCTATGACCCCCTAAGCTTCTTTTTTATTTTCTGCACAGAGAATCAAAAAATGCTTCCCAGACTATTCTGTTTCTAGTTGGAGCAGTTGGCCAGCTCCCTTCTTTGGCACCATCCCTGCTGACCGTGCAGCCGAGGAGGCCAGCGATCAGGCAGAAGTATATATGAAATATCATAGATTGGTTTGAAATGACTCCATCACGTATGGGAAGACCCTAAATACCTTTTGGCGCTCTTTATTCGACTCACTCAAAATCTGGCCTGTGTCATTTGGACTTTCAAACGCGGGACTGTCCAAGTCAACGACACAACAGCCCAGTGTAGAGAGCTCTGGACTTATGAGTCAGGAAAACCTGAGTTTAAATCCTGCCTCAGACACTTCTTAGCTATGTAGTCACTTCACCTTTGCCAGACTCAGTTTGCTCAACTGTAAAACAGGGATTAATAATAGCACCTACCTCCTAGGATTGTTGAGAGGATTGAATGAGACAATATACGTACAGTGCTTTAAGCTAGCCATTTTTACCATTATTATTGCAAATCTTAAAGTATTATGTAAATGCACACATTAAAAGCATATTTGTATCCTGTATGTTAGAAATTAATGACCTGAGATGAGGGGTTCTTAACCTGGGGTCCATGGATAGATTTCAGGGGTTCTTTGAACTTGAAATGGAAAAATAATGTCTTGATTTTTACTAACGTCTACCTGAAATTTTGTATTTCCTTCAATTATTTAAAAAACTTTACTCTGAGAAGAGGTCCACAGACTTTATCAGACTGCTAAAGGGGGTGGGGTCCAGAATATACAAAAAGTTAAGAAGCTTTGCCCTAGACTGTCCTGACATGGACAGTGACCAGAATCTTCTTTTGTAGAGACTCTCTAAAACATAAGCTCCCGGAGGGCAGGAACTGGTTTAGTTTTGTTTTTTTTTTTCTTTGTATCCCAACCCTTCCCCCCACAGAACCCCTGCACAGAGAAAGTGCTTTAGAACTGCTGCAGGTAATACAGGCCAACCCCTTCCATTTTAGAAATGAGGAAACTAAAGTGATTTGCCCAATGTCACACAGATAATGAATCTCAGAGCCAGGCTCTAATTCCATGCTCTTCCCATTATACTGGGCAAAAGCTGTCATTTCTTTAAAATATATCCTGCTAACTCCTCACTGGCCTCCATCACAGGTCGGCCTGTATTATCCAACAATGGAAGGCTGTGGGCCAGTGAAGTGAACTGGATATTGCTGGCTTTGGCAGCAGGAGGAACACAGCCTGAATCTCACCTCTGGCATGTGCAAGCTTGGACAAATAACATCTCTCAGCCTCTGCCTCTTCATCTGTAAAATGGGGATAATCATAGCTATAGAACCTACCTCACTAGCTGTTACGCTTCCTTTAAGACACTCTATAAATAGTACGTTGTACTATGAAAGGCAAGATGGTACAATGGACAGAGGGCTTACCTCAACCAGGACAACCCAGGTGCAAAGTCACTTAACTCCTCAGTGCCATGGACATCTCTTTACCACTCTAAGTGAGTGAGAATATGCCCATCTGCATGGGTAGAAGGCATTTCCCCACTGGGAGTTTCAGCCATCTGTGAAATCACAGGTCTGATTTTAAAAAAGAAGGATTATATCACCTGGTTGGACAAGCAGCTGGTCCTCTGGCCTCACAGACAGGGCAACGGAGACTCAGGTACTGCCTGAGAAAGGTCTATACAGCCCTGAGAAAATCCCTAAGCTGAGGATCTAAGTCAATGAATAACTGCTGATCATCTATTGGGGAAGGAGATTTCTCACCCGGAGCTCTCATCCTGAAGGATTCAAAGATCCTGATCCAAAAAAATGACAACAACGATCATTAGGCTATTTGAAATCAAACATGGTAAAAGCTGTTCTCTAAATATAATACGTTATTTCGGCAATAAAGAGCAGGACTTTCACCTCTTTGACAAAAGAGGAGCCCTTCCCTTCACCATCCTGGGCTCAGTCCCTATAGGATGATGCCAGCACCATGCTATATGTGACCTGCCCCTCCTAGACAGTACTGAAGCACGGTGTTCCTAGGGAGGAAGGGGGGTTGTCAAGGACCTCCTTTTGGCTGATGGTTTGTGACTACTGTCGTTTCTTTAACAAGAACACGCCTGCTGTTTAACTCCAGGAAAAGAGTCGTCTTCAAGTGAGGATAAGTAGAAGACCATCCCCCAAAATGAGACCAGGCAGCCGGCATCATGCCAACTGGCATGATATTTAGCAAAGTGTAACTCTGGTATAAAAGTGGAACTCGCCTTAAAAGCCAAGAAAACCAAATGTCCAAAACTAATAATAATTTTGACATCAAACAAGCTTGTGCAAAACAAGGAGAGAAGAAAGTCACTGAGGAAGAGTCACTTCGTAAATAACTCAACAGGCCTCTGGAAGCAAATGCTTATAAAAGCATTTGGAAAAAGAAAAGAAAAAAGGTGGGAGGGGGCTGCCTACAAACTTACATCTCCCATTAGCAGATGACTAAACCGGCACAGCTTGCTTGACCAAATTGCATTTATTAAAATATGTAGAAAAGCAGAATATTTCACTAAAAAGCCAAAGAAAATAACCTGATAATTGAGCCCGTAATCAGCTTACAGTAATAATACAGCTCTAGGGTTACAGCAATCCAATAGAAGCCAGCTAATTGACATGGACTTAGGAGGCCAGGGAAAGTGAGGCTGCCAATCTAGCCAAGACAGTCCCGGAAGCAGTTAAAAGTTTATAAGGTAAATCACCCACTAGAATAATGCCTGTTCCAAACTGAATCCCGGACAGGATCTTGCTGCCATTCATAAACCACAAGGGAGCTGGCAGAATCCACCGAGTGAATTACAACCTTGCTTTCTCTCTGGGGGCATCCATTATGCTATATATTACTGCCCAAAAATATACATCCAGTATTAGATAATCTCTCATCAACAAATTTCTTTTTATGCAGAACAAACAGCCTACTTGTCTCATTGTGCTGACTGAATACCAGCTGTAAAATAAAAAGAGAGGGGGAAAGACTTATCACCTCTCTAAATGGCAAGATTTGCAAAGTGGCTTGGGTTTCTGAAAACTCTTCTAAGCACAGGCCCTGTCAGGACAAGCTGGGGTGTTGAATTCAAGTGTGGTTCATTTCTAACGTGTAAGATACAGATGTGGGGCCAATGAGATTCAGAAAACAAAACTCAGAAATCATCCTGGGTACTGATAATGGTAATTCAAGCTTGGGTCAAATCTAGAGAATTAAAATGAATTAAGACCAAGCACCCTTCCAACGACACAAAGCCACATTACCTGTGAATGTTGTAGGCCAAAATAAAAATTCAAAAAATGTATTCACATATCTTTCCATGTTGGTTATCTCTAGTTTATCCTGTATATAGCTAATTTATACATAGTTGTTGGCCTATTCTCTTCCCCATTAGACTGTGAGCTCCTTGAAAGAAAGGGCCATGTTCTGCTTTATTTTATATCTTCAGCACAGTGCCTGTCATATAGTAGGTACTTAATAAATGTCTGTTGACTTTACTAGACTTAACAACATGAAATACCAATGTTGTCTCCTGGTGGAGGAGAACTGGAGACATTCTGGGTCTGAACATTTACTTGTTAAGTCCACGGAGCATTGCTAATGGATGGATAATCTGGTGTGAAAGTTCTAAGATGGGGAGAGATGAGAGTATATAAGACACTATTCCCCATGTCCATGA
Organism: Vombatus ursinus; assembly: GCF_900497805.2. NCBI lineage: Eukaryota > Metazoa > Chordata > Mammalia > Diprotodontia > Vombatidae > Vombatus > Vombatus ursinus. The sequence goes on along the minus strand of NW_020948912.1, from coordinate 7,697 downwards.
GTAGCAAGAGTAGGGAGGATCATAGATCAAGAATTATAAACAACTTCAGAGGCCATTTGATTCCCCTAACTTTAGAGATCAGGAAACCGAGGCCCAGGGTGGTCAAAAGAACCTTCCCAGTTCCCCAACTGCTAGTACCTTCCTCGAGATTGCCTTCCATCTATTCTTTATAAGTCGTGAATGTACCTAATTATTTGCCTTTATTTCTCAATAGAATGTAAGTATCTGGAGGACAGGAGCCATTTTTGGGGTGGGTAGGTGGAGGCTTTGATGGCATATGCCAAACGGCACAGTGACTGGCTTAACAAATGCACGTCAGCACATCAGTTAATAAGTAACCAATCCAAATTCATATCATCAGAAAAAAAAAAAACAGGCCAAAGATTCTAAAGCCAATATCAAAGATCTTTAAGACAAAATGATATTTACCAGGATTTAAAGCATCGATCTACAATTGACCACATGTGCCGAGTCTAAAGCATGTAAAAATATCCAGATGAAACGTAGAAAACACTCGCTTCAACAAAAGCCAGTTGATTTCCTAATTGTAGACAAGGTCCTGAGGATTCGGGGGGGAAAAAAAAAACTTCTCCCTCCACCCTCACCATGAAGCTTACATTCTATTGATGTACACAGGTACACAGAGACGTAAAACTAATTTTTAAATTTTAATTTATCAGTAAATCATCTTGATGCTCAGTGTACAGCATCCCAAAGAGCTAGATCTTTCTGAACATGATGGAGACCAAATTTCTCAATGATAAACTAACCACTTCTCCCTTTTCCATATGAACTATCAGAGTCACATAGCTGGAATCTGGAAGGAGTTTTCATAGGGAGCCAGGAAGTCCTGGGTTAATCTAACCTCTGACACTTCTTAATCATGTGACCTTGGGCAAATGGATCAGCGCTATCTACCTCAGTTTTCTCATCTGTAAAATGGAAATAATAATAATGCCTATTTCCCAGGATTGTTGGGAAGACAGAAAAAATGGGAAGATATATGTAAAGCAATCTGTAAACCTTAACAGGCTAGACAAATAGTAACTATTATTATTAATAATTATTAGAGTTATTATTAGGTTGCCTCTTTGACCTTCTCCACATTCTGCAATTCTCAGCGACAACCATGACATCTGGGAGCACTGAAAGTTGTCTGGTAATTAATAACCAAAACAATATGAATCTTGGACAAATCAATCCTTTAGGGATAGGAGAAGTCTGAGAATTAAAAACCATGGCACAGCAGCTCTACAGAGTTACGTAAACTACAGAGAAAATTTTAAACTAAAGTGAGTACTTTGAGTATAAACAAGAATAACTATTAAAAAAAATCTAATATTTTATAGCATGAGTATGATTGTGGTCTCAATTTACCCGTGTATATGACGTGGCCTTCTTTTTAAAAGATGAAGTACCGCTGTTATTACTATATTTTCAGTGGAGAATAAGGCTATCAGTCAAAATCTGTTCTTTCCTAAAAATTATGGCTTAGTTGGGTGATACCAATACTTTCAGCATTTCTAACTCTAAAAACACTACTCTAATAATTTTCAAAAATTAAATGAAACGGAGTTCTAAAAATAATAAACTGGAGCCTTTCATGTAAGCAGAGTTAAAAAACAAAGCTGCCAGAAATTTCACATTTGCCAGTTTAAAAAAAAAAAATCAAATTATGGTGATAGAACTCTTAGCAGCCCAATGGAGACTGCCCATTGAGAAACCAAACCCCTCTGAAATTAACTACGCAGGGAATGTTATTCTCAATTTAATGGTATATGCTTTGTGCTTAGGAGACACCCAGAAATATAATGTGAGGAGGGGATGGAGAAGTTTTGTGTTAGCTCTATTTGAAAATAATAAAAAAAAAAATTACCAGGCCCTTAAAAACAACTCCACCCCCAATCAAATGAAATAGGAGTTATAGCCAACATACATGTTTTGACTTCATTCTGTTCTTATCGGGTTGTTCATCTCAGCAAGCTCACTTATACAATTTTAAAGAACTCCTTGCCTTTACAAAAATGAATCTAAATTGTCGAAATGTGATCTCAAACATAAGAAAGAAGGGCTGTAAGGAAAGAGCGTGGGGATGGGAGGGGAAGTCTCATGCCTCCCCCCAAAAGAGGTCTGAGATACTTTGTTTTTTAAGTTTTTTTTTTCTTTCTTTCTTTGTTAAATGATTCACTTAACACACTGACTAAATTATAGTTGGGAGTGCAAGACTTATCTGAAAATCCTGGCTTCAGAAGTCTAGGGTTCATACCTGTCTTTCAGGCTCACATGTTCAATCTAAGGATCAGAGTACAGACAAATAATCTTTCCCATTTCAGGAAAGGGCTATGTTTGCTTGTGAGTTTTACAGGTGAGTTTAAGTAATTAGTGGTTAACAACCCCTCCTGATCAAGTGTCTCTGTCCATGCCTCAGTGGTAAATAATATCGCACACAATGGGGGTGTACATCAGGTGATGAGTTATGCTTATTCACCCTTTGGCAGGTTTCATTCCTAGTGGAGAACAGTGAAGCAACAGTCATGGGGAGTCGATAAAACCAGTCTTTTTATTCTCCCACCTAGGCCAACATTTACAATATCAAAGCTGGATCGAACCTCCTGGTCTTAATTGGCTTCTACACACGTGTGCACACTCACCATGCTGTAGAGCTAACCAGATGCGACTGCCTGTACATGTGTGTGTTGGGGGGTGGGGGACGACCCACACATCTGCTTTTGTTGTTTATAGATACACTTACTGGACCATGTAATGTCAACTTTACAATTAGGTCACTTGATATACATTCTGTTGCCCTGCATAGCTCTGGCCCCGGCTAAAGGCAGAAGCACTTTTCAGGAATATTAGCTGTAGGATCTGAAGGAGCCCATCTAAAAGGAGGTTTTATCTTTTCCTGATGAAGCATTTCACCCTGCACACCATTTCAGAAAACAGGCAGAAAGTATTCATTGTTGTCAGAACTGGGTGTTTTCTGCTGACAATAATAGACTTTAAAAGATGCCCTTCAAAGGGTACCAATAATCAAATTGCGAGATTATCAAGGCAGTAACAATATGGCTCATAATTAGGGATCAAGAGATACTACTCTCTACCTCCTCCCGCCAAATCCCCAGTGAATTAAATAAACCTGAGTAACAGTACAGATTTCAAAACAAAATCTGGGCTTATAGAAATATTAAATAAGAAAAAAAAATGTACCTAGACCCAATTCTCAGAGCTAGATGATACTGTTTCCAAGGACTCAGCTATGTTTGCAGACAGCTTTCTGTTATCAGTAAATATATTGTTACAGATTTTGTTATTTCATTGTTCCAGTGCCTTTTGAATTCCTTAATTTAAGGAAGGATGTTATGATTCCTTAATTTTTTTTTAAAGAAACACAAAATATATCATTTCCCAGTGCCAAACCCATCACCTTTAGGCATTCAGTTACTATCTGTTGATAATGACATTAATTTATAATACTGACTCAATGAGATTTCTATTCACACACACACAACCTAAGGTGACGCTGTGAACGTTTGCATCCCACAGTACCTTCCAATTTGTTTTTTTTACATCAGAAAGAAAAATGACTTATTTAACCATCGTGTTTCTTTAAATATATGTCCAATTGGGTGAAATCTCATTTTTATTTAATTGTACACTTTAGTTCTCACCCCCATAGAGTTAAGATCAGAAAAAAACATCCAATAGCTGATGAAATGGAACCCCCTCCCCCCAACGCATGAGATCCTCAGTGATGCTTCAAATCTAGGTTTAGACTGTATTAAAATATATCAAGTCATTTGGCTTTCTATGGGGAACACCATATAAGATATCTCCCTCTCCCCAGGTTGGTTGGTTTGTTTTAACCAAATTTGGCCAGGTAACCATGTCAAGATAATCTCTGAAGCTCACTCTATTTGGGTAACCATTGGGTTAAAACCAATAAATGATCCTTCGTTGGGTACAAGCTAACCTACCAATGTGACTAAATAAAGCATAAATGAACAGGAAGACCACCTGGTCCTGGGGAGGTGGGGGTTGGGGTGGGGGGAAGTGTTGGCTGTACTAAGCAGCAGCCTTCATAACAACTTAACTAAGTGAGGATCGCCTTTCAGCCTCCCTACTTCAGTCATAGCCATTGAAGTAAGCCTGCTTATACAATCCTTCAAAGCTTTTGAAAGCACAAGAAAACCAAGCATTCCAATTCAACTAGGAATGACGAACTTTTGTCCTCCTCCTCCCTCCCAACACACACACACACACACACACACACACACACACACACTATTTTAACTAACCTCCAAGAAAAAGCAAACTACGTCAGCTACCTCTCCAATCTTTTTAACAAAGTTATATGAAAAGATAAAATGACATTCTGCACAGAGCTCATGTATCTCCCCGTGTCTCACACTCTCGCATAGAACAAATATAAAGTTTCTTTGTTAGCAATTCTAATTTTCTCATCAACCCATCCCTGATTAGCCAAAAGCCTTATGTTGGCTCCTCTGTGGGATGATGGGGGAAGAGGAAAAAATGAACGGCAACAAATTACACGTTATTAAATGCCTCGTTCCAACCCCACTCGAGCGGAATGGGAGAAATGAAGTGAGATCCTCCTGACATCGCCATAAACAATATTCCAAGCAACTCCAAAAACTGGCTTGATTCTGCATATGCCGACCCTACCTCTTCCTCCTTCAGCAGAACAGCCAACAGGCCACAGGGGTCTACTGGGGCTCACTGTTATTTTTATTCTTCAGGCTTCGATGGTACTTTAAAGCTCTCAGACAAAGTCCAGAAAAGTATTTACAACATACCTGATCATTTATCTGGCATGCAACGAGGTTGTGTTGTTCATAGCATCCAGCAAACTTGACGTACTTAAGCCAGCTCCCGACATCTGGTTGACTGGCATCTATGTAGTATTTCACATTGCAAAACTCATCTAATATCTAGGAGGAAGAAGACGAGGACAATCAATCTTACCATGACCATCCTAACACATTGCTGAAAATATAAATCATGTATCTCTAAATGAGGAAATGGTTAATTACTTAAAGACATTTCTTTGAAACATATGTTTCTCCAGCGGGTCTTTTATTGGGGGGGGGGGCGGAGAAAAGTGTAAGAATGAATCTAGTAGGAATAAATCTGAAGTAATAATATGCTGACTTTTAAAAAAACAGCATTTGATAATCATTACTAAAAATGTATCCATTTTTCAAAGCCCTGATTCCCTTGTTATGCATGAATAAGTGGCAAAGACTTTAAAGCAATTAATTCTATCAAATTTGGTTTTATTACAAATAATTTGGACCAATATCCATTAATATAATGCATCTTAAATAAACCATCAATTTTCTAGGTTTATATATTCTTATCATGAAAATGTAGATTTTCAAATTGCTTATAATTTGAATTGACTCAATTAAATAGAGTTTAGAGTAAATGTTATTAATCTCTTTTCAATAGTCTGCTTTCCCCCATCACACAACAGTTAGATCATACCCTTAATTGAAGCAAATTACAGGATTTGACTAATAATAGAAGCTTTTATGCCAAACTAAAAAAAAAAAAGAAAAGGAAAAGGAAAAATCATGTAAACACTCATGCAAAACATAGTAATTTAACATTTTAACACAAACTAAGAAATGGTTCCAATTATGCAGATAATAAACAAATGTGAATTATAAGCAAATGAAAACGGGTTATATGAAAATATCGTCATACATTACTAATACTATATGACTGGATACAATTATTTAATCTTCAGACCTTTTTGTCTGGCCTATACTAGATATTGAACAATATAGACTGCACTAAGAAAAATGAAATCAACTAAAGTAAAATTTTTGTCTTTTTAAAGTCTTTAAGCAAGTTATTCTGTTTTATCTAAGAAGCACGTTACTTTTAAATTTTATAAAAGTAAATGTTTCAGTACTCCTGGTCTTTTGAGTGGATGAATATGAATCCTGGCATTGTATCCCAGAGAGTTAATACAAACTTGAGGAAGTTTCTTATCAAACACTAAACAATACAGGCTAGGTTTCAAATTAATTAATTAAAAAGTACTTGAGTAAGGGGGAGAGAAATCTGCTTTATCTGGGTCCCTATAAAGGTTAAAACAGTCTAAAGTATATTTATCTAGCCCTAAAAATGGTCTGCATAGAATTCAGGTAATCATCCAAAAGCAGCTCCAGGTCATTAACTCACCACAGACTTCAAGGGGACAAACCCCAAGGCTTAGGGGGCAACAGATACTGGGATTGAGGCTTTGGCCATAAGGCAATTAAAGAGCAAAGAATGAGTAGTCCAAAAAAAAAAAAAAAAATTCTCAAACACAAGACTTTGCTGGTTCCTGCCTCCAAAAAAAAAAAAAGAAAGACAGAAAGAAAAGCAATAGAAATAAGAAAAGGGGAAAAAAAAAAGGTGACTTACAGTTTCTTCTGTATATTCCTATCTATATAAAATTACATTTTTAAAAGATAGAAACTTTAGAGCTACTTTCTGAAGGCCAAATGAAATTAATCTCCAGGGTAATTTAGGGAGCTTCTAGCTAGCTTTCAAGTGTCACGTAAATATCATCACCAATGCATACTCTGAAATAGTCACCTAAATTGTGTTAGGGCTAGGTTTTTGTTGGGGGGAGGAGGGGCTAGCTCACCCTTGATATACATTTTTCCGAGAAATCATGTATTAGTGTCTCACGAAGGAAATAGACGCAGTCAATGAAATGCAGCAGGAGTTACATTTTATATTTTCCGGGAGAGATGGAAAACTTGTTAATTTCAAAGTCAGAAAGGCTCAGGCCACTTCAATTTCGAGCGATTCCTGCCCCCCCCCTTTTTTTTTACTCGGGGGGAGAGGTATTACATATACTTCACATAAAAATCGTACGTGTAATTTTATTCCGTGTTAACATTATTGCAATTGCCAGTCAACAGCAAATTAAGAAACTGAGCTCATTTCCAAAGGACGCCTTTATAAATATCTCAGCACAAGGATTATTTTTTTTCTGAGCATTTTCTCCCACAAATGACTTTCCGAACCTCAATCTCTCTCCTCCAAGGGTTAAGACTTAACTTTTCCAGAAACTTTTTCCTCCTCTCCTGTGAATGATTAACTTTTGACTCTCTAGCTCTGCACCGGTCTCCCCAACACTTTAAGAGTGTAGCAAATCGTGAATTTTAGAAAATAAAAATAAAAATAAAAATGCAGCGGCGACTAATGTGCTATTTCATCCACCACACTCCAGTGTTTAGGAAGGCTGTCATGCTCCAAGGATAGGATTTTTTTTTAATTCCTTAAGAAAGGTTTAAGAGAAAGGCCCCTTCACAAACAAGAAAGGGGGAGGGGGGGGAGAAAAGACAGAAAGGGGGGGGGGGGGGGGGATCCCTACGATATCGCCCGCGGGTCCGATAGTAACTTTTTTCGCGAAGCATTCGATCTTGGAAATGCAAGGCTGCAACTTGGGAAGGTGGAACTTGGCCGAAGAGATCTCCAGAAGCAAGGTCGGTGCCAGGAATTCAGAGCGTTGGCAGCCACACCTTGTAGAGTTCTCAGATGCAGGCACACGAGCGCGCGCGCACAAGCGCGCACACACACACACACACACATACACACACACACAACTAGGGATCTGGGGAGGGGGGGAGAGAGGGAGGGAAAAAAAGAGGGGAAGGAGAGAGGGAGGGAGG
>NW_020948911.1:0-13188 GCF_900497805.2 Vombatus ursinus | reverse complement strand
GTAATTAAATGTGGCAGGACTTTGTGTTTGTTTTGGGTTTGGGGGGGGCGTGCCCATATTAAGTCAAAAATTACAAACTGCTAAAGGTCAGAACCAGACAATCTGCCAGGATTTTACTTTCAACCAAATTCTGCTTCTGATTGCCAGAGTCTGTGGTTTCACCCAATCGTCTCTCACAGTCACAATGTTACTACCTGCTCTGTAAATGATAATAAAGGGAGGGAGTTAGGAAGGAGGGCTCATGATACCACCATTTTTTTGATTTCTTAATTCCAGGGTCTATCTGGCCTGCCTCTGTGGGTTGCTTAGATCAATCTACAGGATAATGTATTGAACCAGAAAAGGGAGAAGGAAAAATGTCAGCACAAAAAAAGGGGAAAAAAAAGAAAACATCACTGACTTTTAAACAGATGAACAAGGGCTCATTGTTTTGAATCCCAGTTTACTTTTCCTGGTAAGGCACTGGAAGTTTTATTTATGCTTAACACACTGCATTTGGCATGTCTAAAGATGACAGAAGCGTGAATTATGAATGACCTTCAACCTATTCAGGAAGTTGTAATAATTGAAATAATAGTGAAATGCACTCCTTGTGAAATCTGCATTAGGAGACAGATCCTCAGTCAGTGGCTGCTGAGGGTCACTCTGGACAGATAATCTCTGTATCTTCCAGGGAAGTCCACGACATTTGGGCTGAGGGCTCCATTTGCCAAACATCCTTCCACTGACCGCCGGTAGGCCTGGCACAGATCTCAGGCAATGATGCCTTCAGGGAGGAAAACACGGCAGTTGGGACATACCAACCCATCCACAGCAGAGCTGTTCACAGCGGTCAGCCTGGGCCACGATGCTCAGCCTCATCTCAGGGCAGCTCTGTCTAGGGCAAGGGGTTCTAGGTGTAGGTATCCAGGGGTAAGGAGTTGGTTACATTTGCTCAACCTCGTCATTGTCTGTCTCTTATGCTTTGTTGCTAGGGGATGAATCAGTGAGTATGGGAGGGATATACTCAAAAATGAAGGAAAGATAAAAATAAAATAAATCAATAAAAATCAGATTTTTCAAAATTGCACATAAGTCAAATCCTGGCATTCAATGTTGCCACTTGAGGACAATATTCTGAACTTATCTGAGTGCAGAATGACAGGGCCTTATACCATAAATGAACCTTAGAAACTGTCATCCCCTTAAAATAGCCAGGTAGAGGAGGGAAGTAGGGGGAAGAGTTCAAATCCTACCTCAGACACCCATTAGCTCTGCACCCCAGGGAAGTCACCCTCTCAAAGCATGAGTTTCCTCATCTATAAAATGGGGTTAATAGTTTCCAAGGTTATCATCAGGATGAAATAATATACATAAAAGATTTTGCAAATCTTAAAATGCTGTATTACTGACATAGCATCTTTTACAACAATTTAAGCTTCACTAATCTTTATCCTTACAACTGGGAAGCACAGATTTCATCATGAATTTTTTACAGATAAAGAAACTGAGGTTCAGAGATTTTTACCAGAGTCTCATAGCTAGTAAGTGTTGGGTCTGAGACTTGAATCTAGGTTTCCACACTCAAAGACAAGTGGTAATTCCACATCAACAGACTAAATGTGGGAAAATAATCTAATGCTGGCAAACACTGACATACTACATTAATCACGTCTCAAAAATGCAACGTGGAATCACAGATTCTCTCAAATAATGTTAAAATCCACTCTGGCCTTACACACAAAAATATGTCCAAACTGGGGCCTTTGAAACATTCCAATTGCCTATGACCCCCTAAGCTTCTTTTTTATTTTCTGCACAGAGAATCAAAAAATGCTTCCCAGACTATTCTGTTTCTAGTTGGAGCAGTTGGCCAGCTCCCTTCTTTGGCACCATCCCTGCTGACCGTGCAGCCGAGGAGGCCAGCGATCAGGCAGAAGTATATATGAAATATCATAGATTGGTTTGAAATGACTCCATCACGTATGGGAAGACCCTAAATACCTTTTGGCGCTCTTTATTCGACTCACTCAAAATCTGGCCTGTGTCATTTGGACTTTCAAACGCGGGACTGTCCAAGTCAACGACACAACAGCCCAGTGTAGAGAGCTCTGGACTTATGAGTCAGGAAAACCTGAGTTTAAATCCTGCCTCAGACACTTCTTAGCTATGTAGTCACTTCACCTTTGCCAGACTCAGTTTGCTCAACTGTAAAACAGGGATTAATAATAGCACCTACCTCCTAGGATTGTTGAGAGGATTGAATGAGACAATATACGTACAGTGCTTTAAGCTAGCCATTTTTACCATTATTATTGCAAATCTTAAAGTATTATGTAAATGCACACATTAAAAGCATATTTGTATCCTGTATGTTAGAAATTAATGACCTGAGATGAGGGGTTCTTAACCTGGGGTCCATGGATAGATTTCAGGGGTTCTTTGAACTTGAAATGGAAAAATAATGTCTTGATTTTTACTAACGTCTACCTGAAATTTTGTATTTCCTTCAATTATTTAAAAAACTTTACTCTGAGAAGAGGTCCACAGACTTTATCAGACTGCTAAAGGGGGTGGGGTCCAGAATATACAAAAAGTTAAGAAGCTTTGCCCTAGACTGTCCTGACATGGACAGTGACCAGAATCTTCTTTTGTAGAGACTCTCTAAAACATAAGCTCCCGGAGGGCAGGAACTGGTTTAGTTTTGTTTTTTTTTTTCTTTGTATCCCAACCCTTCCCCCCACAGAACCCCTGCACAGAGAAAGTGCTTTAGAACTGCTGCAGGTAATACAGGCCAACCCCTTCCATTTTAGAAATGAGGAAACTAAAGTGATTTGCCCAATGTCACACAGATAATGAATCTCAGAGCCAGGCTCTAATTCCATGCTCTTCCCATTATACTGGGCAAAAGCTGTCATTTCTTTAAAATATATCCTGCTAACTCCTCACTGGCCTCCATCACAGGTCGGCCTGTATTATCCAACAATGGAAGGCTGTGGGCCAGTGAAGTGAACTGGATATTGCTGGCTTTGGCAGCAGGAGGAACACAGCCTGAATCTCACCTCTGGCATGTGCAAGCTTGGACAAATAACATCTCTCAGCCTCTGCCTCTTCATCTGTAAAATGGGGATAATCATAGCTATAGAACCTACCTCACTAGCTGTTACGCTTCCTTTAAGACACTCTATAAATAGTACGTTGTACTATGAAAGGCAAGATGGTACAATGGACAGAGGGCTTACCTCAACCAGGACAACCCAGGTGCAAAGTCACTTAACTCCTCAGTGCCATGGACATCTCTTTACCACTCTAAGTGAGTGAGAATATGCCCATCTGCATGGGTAGAAGGCATTTCCCCACTGGGAGTTTCAGCCATCTGTGAAATCACAGGTCTGATTTTAAAAAAGAAGGATTATATCACCTGGTTGGACAAGCAGCTGGTCCTCTGGCCTCACAGACAGGGCAACGGAGACTCAGGTACTGCCTGAGAAAGGTCTATACAGCCCTGAGAAAATCCCTAAGCTGAGGATCTAAGTCAATGAATAACTGCTGATCATCTATTGGGGAAGGAGATTTCTCACCCGGAGCTCTCATCCTGAAGGATTCAAAGATCCTGATCCAAAAAAATGACAACAACGATCATTAGGCTATTTGAAATCAAACATGGTAAAAGCTGTTCTCTAAATATAATACGTTATTTCGGCAATAAAGAGCAGGACTTTCACCTCTTTGACAAAAGAGGAGCCCTTCCCTTCACCATCCTGGGCTCAGTCCCTATAGGATGATGCCAGCACCATGCTATATGTGACCTGCCCCTCCTAGACAGTACTGAAGCACGGTGTTCCTAGGGAGGAAGGGGGGTTGTCAAGGACCTCCTTTTGGCTGATGGTTTGTGACTACTGTCGTTTCTTTAACAAGAACACGCCTGCTGTTTAACTCCAGGAAAAGAGTCGTCTTCAAGTGAGGATAAGTAGAAGACCATCCCCCAAAATGAGACCAGGCAGCCGGCATCATGCCAACTGGCATGATATTTAGCAAAGTGTAACTCTGGTATAAAAGTGGAACTCGCCTTAAAAGCCAAGAAAACCAAATGTCCAAAACTAATAATAATTTTGACATCAAACAAGCTTGTGCAAAACAAGGAGAGAAGAAAGTCACTGAGGAAGAGTCACTTCGTAAATAACTCAACAGGCCTCTGGAAGCAAATGCTTATAAAAGCATTTGGAAAAAGAAAAGAAAAAAGGTGGGAGGGGGCTGCCTACAAACTTACATCTCCCATTAGCAGATGACTAAACCGGCACAGCTTGCTTGACCAAATTGCATTTATTAAAATATGTAGAAAAGCAGAATATTTCACTAAAAAGCCAAAGAAAATAACCTGATAATTGAGCCCGTAATCAGCTTACAGTAATAATACAGCTCTAGGGTTACAGCAATCCAATAGAAGCCAGCTAATTGACATGGACTTAGGAGGCCAGGGAAAGTGAGGCTGCCAATCTAGCCAAGACAGTCCCGGAAGCAGTTAAAAGTTTATAAGGTAAATCACCCACTAGAATAATGCCTGTTCCAAACTGAATCCCGGACAGGATCTTGCTGCCATTCATAAACCACAAGGGAGCTGGCAGAATCCACCGAGTGAATTACAACCTTGCTTTCTCTCTGGGGGCATCCATTATGCTATATATTACTGCCCAAAAATATACATCCAGTATTAGATAATCTCTCATCAACAAATTTCTTTTTATGCAGAACAAACAGCCTACTTGTCTCATTGTGCTGACTGAATACCAGCTGTAAAATAAAAAGAGAGGGGGAAAGACTTATCACCTCTCTAAATGGCAAGATTTGCAAAGTGGCTTGGGTTTCTGAAAACTCTTCTAAGCACAGGCCCTGTCAGGACAAGCTGGGGTGTTGAATTCAAGTGTGGTTCATTTCTAACGTGTAAGATACAGATGTGGGGCCAATGAGATTCAGAAAACAAAACTCAGAAATCATCCTGGGTACTGATAATGGTAATTCAAGCTTGGGTCAAATCTAGAGAATTAAAATGAATTAAGACCAAGCACCCTTCCAACGACACAAAGCCACATTACCTGTGAATGTTGTAGGCCAAAATAAAAATTCAAAAAATGTATTCACATATCTTTCCATGTTGGTTATCTCTAGTTTATCCTGTATATAGCTAATTTATACATAGTTGTTGGCCTATTCTCTTCCCCATTAGACTGTGAGCTCCTTGAAAGAAAGGGCCATGTTCTGCTTTATTTTATATCTTCAGCACAGTGCCTGTCATATAGTAGGTACTTAATAAATGTCTGTTGACTTTACTAGACTTAACAACATGAAATACCAATGTTGTCTCCTGGTGGAGGAGAACTGGAGACATTCTGGGTCTGAACATTTACTTGTTAAGTCCACGGAGCATTGCTAATGGATGGATAATCTGGTGTGAAAGTTCTAAGATGGGGAGAGATGAGAGTATATAAGACACTATTCCCCATGTCCATGAGTAGCAAGAGTAGGGAGGATCATAGATCAAGAATTATAAACAACTTCAGAGGCCATTTGATTCCCCTAACTTTAGAGATCAGGAAACCGAGGCCCAGGGTGGTCAAAAGAACCTTCCCAGTTCCCCAACTGCTAGTACCTTCCTCGAGATTGCCTTCCATCTATTCTTTATAAGTCGTGAATGTACCTAATTATTTGCCTTTATTTCTCAATAGAATGTAAGTATCTGGAGGACAGGAGCCATTTTTGGGGTGGGTAGGTGGAGGCTTTGATGGCATATGCCAAACGGCACAGTGACTGGCTTAACAAATGCACGTCAGCACATCAGTTAATAAGTAACCAATCCAAATTCATATCATCAGAAAAAAAAAAAAACAGGCCAAAGATTCTAAAGCCAATATCAAAGATCTTTAAGACAAAATGATATTTACCAGGATTTAAAGCATCGATCTACAATTGACCACATGTGCCGAGTCTAAAGCATGTAAAAATATCCAGATGAAACGTAGAAAACACTCGCTTCAACAAAAGCCAGTTGATTTCCTAATTGTAGACAAGGTCCTGAGGATTCGGGGGGGAAAAAAAAAACTTCTCCCTCCACCCTCACCATGAAGCTTACATTCTATTGATGTACACAGGTACACAGAGACGTAAAACTAATTTTTAAATTTTAATTTATCAGTAAATCATCTTGATGCTCAGTGTACAGCATCCCAAAGAGCTAGATCTTTCTGAACATGATGGAGACCAAATTTCTCAATGATAAACTAACCACTTCTCCCTTTTCCATATGAACTATCAGAGTCACATAGCTGGAATCTGGAAGGAGTTTTCATAGGGAGCCAGGAAGTCCTGGGTTAATCTAACCTCTGACACTTCTTAATCATGTGACCTTGGGCAAATGGATCAGCGCTATCTACCTCAGTTTTCTCATCTGTAAAATGGAAATAATAATAATGCCTATTTCCCAGGATTGTTGGGAAGACAGAAAAAATGGGAAGATATATGTAAAGCAATCTGTAAACCTTAACAGGCTAGACAAATAGTAACTATTATTATTAATAATTATTAGAGTTATTATTAGGTTGCCTCTTTGACCTTCTCCACATTCTGCAATTCTCAGCGACAACCATGACATCTGGGAGCACTGAAAGTTGTCTGGTAATTAATAACCAAAACAATATGAATCTTGGACAAATCAATCCTTTAGGGATAGGAGAAGTCTGAGAATTAAAAACCATGGCACAGCAGCTCTACAGAGTTACGTAAACTACAGAGAAAATTTTAAACTAAAGTGAGTACTTTGAGTATAAACAAGAATAACTATTAAAAAAAATCTAATATTTTATAGCATGAGTATGATTGTGGTCTCAATTTACCCGTGTATATGACGTGGCCTTCTTTTTAAAAGATGAAGTACCGCTGTTATTACTATATTTTCAGTGGAGAATAAGGCTATCAGTCAAAATCTGTTCTTTCCTAAAAATTATGGCTTAGTTGGGTGATACCAATACTTTCAGCATTTCTAACTCTAAAAACACTACTCTAATAATTTTCAAAAATTAAATGAAACGGAGTTCTAAAAATAATAAACTGGAGCCTTTCATGTAAGCAGAGTTAAAAAACAAAGCTGCCAGAAATTTCACATTTGCCAGTTTAAAAAAAAAAAATCAAATTATGGTGATAGAACTCTTAGCAGCCCAATGGAGACTGCCCATTGAGAAACCAAACCCCTCTGAAATTAACTACGCAGGGAATGTTATTCTCAATTTAATGGTATATGCTTTGTGCTTAGGAGACACCCAGAAATATAATGTGAGGAGGGGATGGAGAAGTTTTGTGTTAGCTCTATTTGAAAATAATAAAAAAAAAAATTACCAGGCCCTTAAAAACAACTCCACCCCCAATCAAATGAAATAGGAGTTATAGCCAACATACATGTTTTGACTTCATTCTGTTCTTATCGGGTTGTTCATCTCAGCAAGCTCACTTATACAATTTTAAAGAACTCCTTGCCTTTACAAAAATGAATCTAAATTGTCGAAATGTGATCTCAAACATAAGAAAGAAGGGCTGTAAGGAAAGAGCGTGGGGATGGGAGGGGAAGTCTCATGCCTCCCCCCAAAAGAGGTCTGAGATACTTTGTTTTTTAAGTTTTTTTTTTCTTTCTTTCTTTGTTAAATGATTCACTTAACACACTGACTAAATTATAGTTGGGAGTGCAAGACTTATCTGAAAATCCTGGCTTCAGAAGTCTAGGGTTCATACCTGTCTTTCAGGCTCACATGTTCAATCTAAGGATCAGAGTACAGACAAATAATCTTTCCCATTTCAGGAAAGGGCTATGTTTGCTTGTGAGTTTTACAGGTGAGTTTAAGTAATTAGTGGTTAACAACCCCTCCTGATCAAGTGTCTCTGTCCATGCCTCAGTGGTAAATAATATCGCACACAATGGGGGTGTACATCAGGTGATGAGTTATGCTTATTCACCCTTTGGCAGGTTTCATTCCTAGTGGAGAACAGTGAAGCAACAGTCATGGGGAGTCGATAAAACCAGTCTTTTTATTCTCCCACCTAGGCCAACATTTACAATATCAAAGCTGGATCGAACCTCCTGGTCTTAATTGGCTTCTACACACGTGTGCACACTCACCATGCTGTAGAGCTAACCAGATGCGACTGCCTGTACATGTGTGTGTTGGGGGGTGGGGGACGACCCACACATCTGCTTTTGTTGTTTATAGATACACTTACTGGACCATGTAATGTCAACTTTACAATTAGGTCACTTGATATACATTCTGTTGCCCTGCATAGCTCTGGCCCCGGCTAAAGGCAGAAGCACTTTTCAGGAATATTAGCTGTAGGATCTGAAGGAGCCCATCTAAAAGGAGGTTTTATCTTTTCCTGATGAAGCATTTCACCCTGCACACCATTTCAGAAAACAGGCAGAAAGTATTCATTGTTGTCAGAACTGGGTGTTTTCTGCTGACAATAATAGACTTTAAAAGATGCCCTTCAAAGGGTACCAATAATCAAATTGCGAGATTATCAAGGCAGTAACAATATGGCTCATAATTAGGGATCAAGAGATACTACTCTCTACCTCCTCCCGCCAAATCCCCAGTGAATTAAATAAACCTGAGTAACAGTACAGATTTCAAAACAAAATCTGGGCTTATAGAAATATTAAATAAGAAAAAAAAATGTACCTAGACCCAATTCTCAGAGCTAGATGATACTGTTTCCAAGGACTCAGCTATGTTTGCAGACAGCTTTCTGTTATCAGTAAATATATTGTTACAGATTTTGTTATTTCATTGTTCCAGTGCCTTTTGAATTCCTTAATTTAAGGAAGGATGTTATGATTCCTTAATTTTTTTTTAAAGAAACACAAAATATATCATTTCCCAGTGCCAAACCCATCACCTTTAGGCATTCAGTTACTATCTGTTGATAATGACATTAATTTATAATACTGACTCAATGAGATTTCTATTCACACACACACAACCTAAGGTGACGCTGTGAACGTTTGCATCCCACAGTACCTTCCAATTTGTTTTTTTTACATCAGAAAGAAAAATGACTTATTTAACCATCGTGTTTCTTTAAATATATGTCCAATTGGGTGAAATCTCATTTTTATTTAATTGTACACTTTAGTTCTCACCCCCATAGAGTTAAGATCAGAAAAAAACATCCAATAGCTGATGAAATGGAACCCCCTCCCCCCAACGCATGAGATCCTCAGTGATGCTTCAAATCTAGGTTTAGACTGTATTAAAATATATCAAGTCATTTGGCTTTCTATGGGGAACACCATATAAGATATCTCCCTCTCCCCAGGTTGGTTGGTTTGTTTTAACCAAATTTGGCCAGGTAACCATGTCAAGATAATCTCTGAAGCTCACTCTATTTGGGTAACCATTGGGTTAAAACCAATAAATGATCCTTCGTTGGGTACAAGCTAACCTACCAATGTGACTAAATAAAGCATAAATGAACAGGAAGACCACCTGGTCCTGGGGAGGTGGGGGTTGGGGGGGGGGGAAGTGTTGGCTGTACTAAGCAGCAGCCTTCATAACAACTTAACTAAGTGAGGATCGCCTTTCAGCCTCCCTACTTCAGTCATAGCCATTGAAGTAAGCCTGCTTATACAATCCTTCAAAGCTTTTGAAAGCACAAGAAAACCAAGCATTCCAATTCAACTAGGAATGACGAACTTTTGTCCTCCTCCTCCCTCCCAACACACACACACACACACACACACACACACACACACACTATTTTAACTAACCTCCAAGAAAAAGCAAACTACGTCAGCTACCTCTCCAATCTTTTTAACAAAGTTATATGAAAAGATAAAATGACATTCTGCACAGAGCTCATGTATCTCCCCGTGTCTCACACTCTCGCATAGAACAAATATAAAGTTTCTTTGTTAGCAATTCTAATTTTCTCATCAACCCATCCCTGATTAGCCAAAAGCCTTATGTTGGCTCCTCTGTGGGATGATGGGGGAAGAGGAAAAAATGAACGGCAACAAATTACACGTTATTAAATGCCTCGTTCCAACCCCACTCGAGCGGAATGGGAGAAATGAAGTGAGATCCTCCTGACATCGCCATAAACAATATTCCAAGCAACTCCAAAAACTGGCTTGATTCTGCATATGCCGACCCTACCTCTTCCTCCTTCAGCAGAACAGCCAACAGGCCACAGGGGTCTACTGGGGCTCACTGTTATTTTTATTCTTCAGGCTTCGATGGTACTTTAAAGCTCTCAGACAAAGTCCAGAAAAGTATTTACAACATACCTGATCATTTATCTGGCATGCAACGAGGTTGTGTTGTTCATAGCATCCAGCAAACTTGACGTACTTAAGCCAGCTCCCGACATCTGGTTGACTGGCATCTATGTAGTATTTCACATTGCAAAACTCATCTAATATCTAGGAGGAAGAAGACGAGGACAATCAATCTTACCATGACCATCCTAACACATTGCTGAAAATATAAATCATGTATCTCTAAATGAGGAAATGGTTAATTACTTAAAGACATTTCTTTGAAACATATGTTTCTCCAGCGGGTCTTTTATTGGGGGGGGGGGCGGAGAAAAGTGTAAGAATGAATCTAGTAGGAATAAATCTGAAGTAATAATATGCTGACTTTTAAAAAAACAGCATTTGATAATCATTACTAAAAATGTATCCATTTTTCAAAGCCCTGATTCCCTTGTTATGCATGAATAAGTGGCAAAGACTTTAAAGCAATTAATTCTATCAAATTTGGTTTTATTACAAATAATTTGGACCAATATCCATTAATATAATGCATCTTAAATAAACCATCAATTTTCTAGGTTTATATATTCTTATCATGAAAATGTAGATTTTCAAATTGCTTATAATTTGAATTGACTCAATTAAATAGAGTTTAGAGTAAATGTTATTAATCTCTTTTCAATAGTCTGCTTTCCCCCATCACACAACAGTTAGATCATACCCTTAATTGAAGCAAATTACAGGATTTGACTAATAATAGAAGCTTTTATGCCAAACTAAAAAAAAAAAAAGAAAAGGAAAAGGAAAAATCATGTAAACACTCATGCAAAACATAGTAATTTAACATTTTAACACAAACTAAGAAATGGTTCCAATTATGCAGATAATAAACAAATGTGAATTATAAGCAAATGAAAACGGGTTATATGAAAATATCGTCATACATTACTAATACTATATGACTGGATACAATTATTTAATCTTCAGACCTTTTTGTCTGGCCTATACTAGATATTGAACAATATAGACTGCACTAAGAAAAATGAAATCAACTAAAGTAAAATTTTTGTCTTTTTAAAGTCTTTAAGCAAGTTATTCTGTTTTATCTAAGAAGCACGTTACTTTTAAATTTTATAAAAGTAAATGTTTCAGTACTCCTGGTCTTTTGAGTGGATGAATATGAATCCTGGCATTGTATCCCAGAGAGTTAATACAAACTTGAGGAAGTTTCTTATCAAACACTAAACAATACAGGCTAGGTTTCAAATTAATTAATTAAAAAGTACTTGAGTAAGGGGGAGAGAAATCTGCTTTATCTGGGTCCCTATAAAGGTTAAAACAGTCTAAAGTATATTTATCTAGCCCTAAAAATGGTCTGCATAGAATTCAGGTAATCATCCAAAAGCAGCTCCAGGTCATTAACTCACCACAGACTTCAAGGGGACAAACCCCAAGGCTTAGGGGGCAACAGATACTGGGATTGAGGCTTTGGCCATAAGGCAATTAAAGAGCAAAGAATGAGTAGTCCAAAAAAAAAAAAAAAATTCTCAAACACAAGACTTTGCTGGTTCCTGCCTCCAAAAAAAAAAAAAAGAAAGACAGAAAGAAAAGCAATAGAAATAAGAAAAGGGGAAAAAAAAAAGGTGACTTACAGTTTCTTCTGTATATTCCTATCTATATAAAATTACATTTTTAAAAGATAGAAACTTTAGAGCTACTTTCTGAAGGCCAAATGAAATTAATCTCCAGGGTAATTTAGGGAGCTTCTAGCTAGCTTTCAAGTGTCACGTAAATATCATCACCAATGCATACTCTGAAATAGTCACCTAAATTGTGTTAGGGCTAGGTTTTTGTTGGGGGGAGGAGGGGCTAGCTCACCCTTGATATACATTTTTCCGAGAAATCATGTATTAGTGTCTCACGAAGGAAATAGACGCAGTCAATGAAATGCAGCAGGAGTTACATTTTATATTTTCCGGGAGAGATGGAAAACTTGTTAATTTCAAAGTCAGAAAGGCTCAGGCCACTTCAATTTCGAGCGATTCCTGCCCCCCCCCCTTTTTTTTTACTCGGGGGGAGAGGTATTACATATACTTCACATAAAAATCGTACGTGTAATTTTATTCCGTGTTAACATTATTGCAATTGCCAGTCAACAGCAAATTAAGAAACTGAGCTCATTTCCAAAGGACGCCTTTATAAATATCTCAGCACAAGGATTATTTTTTTTCTGAGCATTTTCTCCCACAAATGACTTTCCGAACCTCAATCTCTCTCCTCCAAGGGTTAAGACTTAACTTTTCCAGAAACTTTTTCCTCCTCTCCTGTGAATGATTAACTTTTGACTCTCTAGCTCTGCACCGGTCTCCCCAACACTTTAAGAGTGTAGCAAATCGTGAATTTTAGAAAATAAAAATAAAAATAAAAATGCAGCGGCGACTAATGTGCTATTTCATCCACCACACTCCAGTGTTTAGGAAGGCTGTCATGCTCCAAGGATAGGATTTTTTTTTAATTCCTTAAGAA
Organism: Vombatus ursinus; assembly: GCF_900497805.2. Lineage (NCBI taxonomy): Eukaryota > Metazoa > Chordata > Mammalia > Diprotodontia > Vombatidae > Vombatus > Vombatus ursinus. The sequence goes on along the minus strand of NW_020948911.1, from coordinate 386 downwards.
AGGTTTAAGAGAAAGGCCCCTTCACAAACAAGAAAGGGGGAGGGGGGGGAGAAAAGACAGAAAGGGGGGGGGGGGGGGGGATCCCTACGATATCGCCCGCGGGTCCGATAGTAACTTTTTTCGCGAAGCATTCGATCTTGGAAATGCAAGGCTGCAACTTGGGAAGGTGGAACTTGGCCGAAGAGATCTCCAGAAGCAAGGTCGGTGCCAGGAATTCAGAGCGTTGGCAGCCACACCTTGTAGAGTTCTCAGATGCAGGCACACGAGCGCGCGCGCACAAGCGCGCACACACACACACACACACATACACACACACACAACTAGGGATCTGGGGAGGGGGGGAGAGAGGGAGGGAAAAAAAGAGGGGAAGGAGAGAGGGAGGGAGG
>NW_020948910.1:17549478-17560465 GCF_900497805.2 Vombatus ursinus | reverse complement strand
GAAATTAGGAAAGATTTCATGTTGGAGGTGGTGCTTAAGATAAATTTGGAAAGAAGCTGGGAATTCTAAGAGGTAGAAGTAGAGAGAAAATGCATTCCAAGCTTGATGACATTCTATGTAAAGAGCACGGAGATGGGGGGTGGAGGGAGAGTTGAATGTCATTTGTGAAAAACAGCACAAAAGCTAGATTGTAGTGTGCTTGAAGGGAATGATGTATAGAAAGCCTAGAAAGACATGTTTGACTCTGCTTGTCAAAGGCTTTAAATTCCAAATAGAGGAGTTTGTATCTTGTCTAAGAGGCAAAATGGGACCTTTGGAGATGTGAGTTTATGATCTGATAAAGAAATCCAGAAAACTACTTTTGTAATATCTAAGATAATATCAATGAATATATTATTAAAAAGAAACTGAACTCAGAGTAATTGAAGAGCCAATAGTGGTCCTGAAGGGGATGATGAAATATACTTGCCTCTTCTCAGCAGGGAATATTGCATATAATGAATGAAATAGTTAATGTATTGGTTATGTTGTTACTTAACTGTTTTTTCTTTCTTAGTAGGGAGAGACCAAATGTGGAAGCATGGGGAAAGAGGATTGGGATTACCTGGAAATGACTGTGGTACAAAGACTCAAGGCATAAATAAATATTTATGTTTATGAATGTTTATGAATAGAAGAGAATTTTGCAAAAATCAGTCCTTTTTGTCTATTCACTGTGCATAACAATGGCTGTCATTTGGTAGCTTTGCACTTAGAAGGTTCACTTAGATAAGTGGGATCAAACCTTTATAGCATTTAGAGCTTGAGGGACCTTAATGAGCTCCTGGTCTAATACCCTTATTTGGTAGGTAAGGAAACCCAGGGTCCTAGGAGGCAAATGGCTTACCCACTATCACCTACAATTATAAAGCTTCAAACACAGGAAAGGCACCAGGGATAGCCTCTAAATTCAATAATCTCTCCTCTACACCACATATAAAATAATTTCTTCATGCAAAAAGTGCCTTACCCCTACTAGTTTGAAGATTAAACATTTGTATGGAGATCACAGAAAATAGAACGATACTCTGGTAGGGATGGAATTAAAGAGTATGTACTTCAATCCTGCAATTTTAAAGATAAGGATACTGAAGCCCAAAGTAACGAAGTTATTTGGTCAAATTTGTGGAGTTATATAAAAACAGACAGTGGACCCAAACTCCTTCTTCATGGGGAGCCACTCTTGTCTCAACCAGCTTTGGGGTTCTTCACACTCCTCTATGATGGTGTTATATAACACCATCCCTCAAAGAATTTTGCTTTATTTTAGCCAGTCACTGTCTCATAGAATTCTAATTAGTCCTTTTTATTCTCCTGTTTTCTAGGTAATTCTCGAACCTCAGTAGAAAGAGTATACAAGAATTCTGCATATGGGACAATCTTCACCAATCCCAATTGGCTATTGACACAATATAAAAAGCTTGCTTAAAAGCTTTGAGAATATGCGCAGAGAAGTGGAACTTCCAAGAACTATTCTCCCACTTACTTGTGTGGTGGGAAGCTCCTGTTTCTCTGCCTGGTCCAAAGATCATCCATTGCTTGTTTGACTGAGCATTTTATTTCCCTCCTTAGTTTATTCAGGTATGGAATCTATGCATATACTGCCAGACTCTACTGATGTGTTGGTTTTGCTGAATTTGTTATCTTCATTACTTTTACATTCTTTGGTGCCATGGATGTCTTGCTAGCAGATATTATATATGTGTATATATATATATATATATATGTATATATACATATATATGCATATGTATATATGTATAATTATGTAGGTAGTATATACATGTATATATGTATAGGAAGGTCATATAAAAATGAAAGATATCTATTAAAAATGCAGAGACTAAGCAACTGGTGATATTCAGAACAGGGGTGTAACATTGCATTGGAAAATGGGAAGGAAAGAAGAAAAACTTTGAGCTGGTGGGGAGCAGTAATTCTTTGCCAAAGGGCTCTAAGCTATCTATGAACCCAAATCACATTCAGGGCATTGTAGTAGTAGGATGGGGAGATAAGGATGATAAGATAAATGGAGTTATTTAGCATGGAGAAGAAAGACCTAGAGAGAACATGATAATAGACTTCCAATCTTGGAAAAGCTGGCATGTACCAGAGGAGTTAGACTGTTTTTGATTGACTCCAGAGGGCAGAAGGCCTCAGTGGAAGTTGCAGAGAGATAGAATTTAACTTGAGGTGAAAAGAAATTTCCTGACAAAATTGATAGTGTCTTGTTTTATTATCACCTTGTCTGAGATCATTATTGCTACCTGAACTTTTTTCTTTTTAGTTCACCTGCAGCAGAAATAATTTTGCTCTAACCTATTAACTCCGTAGAAATCATTCCTTTTCAAATGTGTGTCTTATGAACAACATGTGAATGGAGTCTGATTCCTAAGTTAGGGCTCTGTCCTGCATGGTTCTTAGTTACTTTCCACCCAAGCTTCTTGTATTTGTTGGTTTCCTTTCCCCTTGCTCCTCTTTTATTGACAAAGTACTGGACCTGGAGACAGAAAGATCTGAATTCAAATCCAGCCTCAGACACTTACTAGCTGTGTGACCTTGGGCAAGGCACTTAACCCCTATTTGCCTCAGTTCTTCATCTGTAAAATGGGGACGCACTGGAGAAGGAAATGGAACACTATTCTGGTTTCATTAGACACAACCCAAATGACTGAACAACAACATGCCAAGGACTGTGGTAAGCTTTGAGGATACAAAGAAAGACAAAAAACAGCTCAAGGAGCTCACAATCTGATGAGGGAGACATGAAAATAATTATGTAGAAACAAAACATAGGCAGAATAAATTTAGGGCTGTCTCAGAGGGAAGGCACTAAGATAAAGAAGGACGGGTAAACGTTTCTTACAAAAGGGGGGATGGGTGTCCTTAGCTGACACTTGAAAGAAGCCAGGGAAACTCAGAATCAGACATGAGCAGGAAGAACATTCCAGGCACAGGGAATAGGTGGTGAAAACACTCAAAGCTGGCAGGTAGACTGTCCTGTAAAAGTAACAGCAAGGAAGCCTGTGCCACTGAATCTCAGATGACATTGAGGGGACTAAGTTATAAGATGATTGGCAAGTTTGAAAGGAGCCAAGTTCTTTAGAACCAAACAAAGAATGTTATATTTCACCCAGAATTAATAGCAAGCCCCTGGATTTTATGGAATAGGGAGATGCTATCAACAGATGTGTGCTTTAGAAAGATCTATGTGACAGATGAGCAGAGAATGGATTAGAGTAGAATTATGTTGGTATTTAGTACTACCATCTTAGAGGAAAATCACATCGAAAAGTAAGCAGAAGAGAACTGAAGCCAAAGAGAAAGAAAAGAAAAAAAATGGGTGAAAAATGGAAGAAAGTATCCCAGGGCATGGGTATTTCTAAAATCTATCAAAGATAAAAGTGTTAGAGCACAGGGCTTAGACAGCATTTACTTCAAGTTTCATATTTGATAGATGAGCAAAGTGAGGTGGAATGACTGTGCCTTATCCAAGTGGCATTGCTGAGATTTGAACCCCTTCCTCTAGTATTCTTTTTTATTCCCCCCAGATCTACTACACTGGAGCCTGCTGCACAGTCCTTTCTCTGGCCTAAGGGATAAAGAATCAATGCTCTCTCATTTTCAGGGATTTGCTTCATAAATCTATTCTCCTTGGTGGAAAATTTTGGGAGGCCAACGATTTACACAGAATTTTTTTTTTTACAAATTGTTCAGAGAACTAAAATAAAAGCAACTACGTGGATCAATGGATAGAATGCAGGAATTAAGAAGCAGGAAGACTTGAAATTGATTTCTGCTTCGTACACTTTCAAGTTGTGTCTAATTTAATCTACCAGTCTCAGTTTCCCCATCTGTAAAATGGAGATAATAGCATTTATTTCACTGTATTGTTGTGAGCAATGAGATAACATACGTAAAGTTCTTAGCAAACCTTCAAGTGATATGTAAATGCTCAGTATTATTATTTAAGTGTACATACATATAATATACATACACATGTCATTCCCCATGAGATAATGAAATCCATGAAATGAAATACATGTGAATAGATGTGCATATAGTACAAAAATTGAAAGAATAAGAGATTTCTTATAGATTAAATAGTAGTTTTTCTGATAATGACTGGAAAAAAAAATTCTTTCCTCAGTTCATACCTCACACTATGAGGATGTGATCTTGGAGGTTTTAAGGGGATGAGATTTCTTTGGCTGACTTCCTAAATGCTTCCAGGGTACTTTGGACATTAACTTTTAAGTGATACCAGGCACTGGAGAGCACTGGAATAAAAGCTGACCTTTGAGCTGGGTGATCACATCACATGTCACTCCTCTTGACAGAGAGAAGCTTCTCTCTGGTAAAGAACAATTTACTAGAGAGTCAAAGAGAAATTTTCTTAAATAAGCAGCTAAGGCATTTGCATGTGTTCATAGAAATCTTTAGTAGATTTGCAGAGGCTATTCATTGAGGTGTTTTGAGATTAGTTGCAAAAGTGTTTCTGAGTTACATGGACTACTTCTGAATATGTATGAGAAGATTTGTAATTTGTACTATCAAAGGAAAAGATTCATAATTTATTAAAGATAATAACTGGTAGATTTCTTAAGACATTAATTCAATGCATCCTTTACTTTAAGGAGGGAATTCGAGATTTCAATAAGACCCAAAAGACACAAGCTAATGAAAATTCTGCAAGGTTCAGAGAGGGGAGTCATAAGCAGCAACAATTGGTCCCAGCCTGCAGTAGCACAGCTCTGCTATGAGAACATCAGTGGGTCCTGCATTCAGACTCCCTACTCCCCAGGACCCCAAGTCATGCCATACCTGGCCTTTGGTTCTTGCTGTCTTGGGAAACTTCTTGGTCATGATTTCAATCCTTCACTTCAAGCAGCTACACTCTCCAGCCAATTTTCTCATTGCGTCCTTGGCTTGTGCTGACTTTTTGGTGGGAGCCACTATGATGCCCTTCAGCATGGTGAGGTCAATGGAGAGTTGCTGGTATTTTGGAGAGAGTTATTATAAATTTCACTCTTGTTTTGATGGATCATTTTGTTATTCTTCCATTTTTCACTTGTGTTTCATCTCCATTGATAGATACATTGTTGTCACTGACCCTCTGGTCTATCCAACCAAGTTCACTCTGCATGTTTCCTTGGTGTGCATTGCATGCTCATGGTTTCTTGTTATTACTTACATCTTTTCACTTCTTAGTACTGGTGTCAATGATGATGGGCTGGAGGAATTAGTAAGTGCCCTCACCTGTGTGGGAGGCTGTCAGGGTGCTATGAATCAGACCTGGTCACTAGTAGGTTTTCTGTTGTTCTTCATCCCCATTCTGTTTATGGTCATTTTTTTAATAATTAACTTATTTATTTTTAGTTTTCAACATTCACTTCCATAAGATTTTGAGTTTCAAATTTTCTCCCCATCTCTCTCCTCTCCCCACCCCAAAGACAGCGTGCATTCTGAATACCCCTTCCTCCAGTCAGTCCTCCCTTCTATTTCTCCCCCCACTTCTTTTATCCCCTTCCATTTTCCTATAGGGAAGGATAGATTTCTATACCACATTGCCCATATATCTCATTTCCCAGTTGTATGTAAAAACAACTTTTAACATTCATTTTTAAAACTTTGGGTTCTAAATTCTCTCCCTTCCTCCCTCCCCACCCACCCTTATTGAGAAGGAAGGCAATTCCATATAGTTTACACATGTGTAGTCATTCAATACACTTCCATAATAGTCATGTTGTGAAAGACTAACTATAATTCCTTCCATCCTATTCTGCTCTCCTGTTTATTCTGTTCTCTCTTTTGACCCTATCCCTCCTCAAAGGTGTTTGCTTCTGATTGCCCCCTCCCCCAATCTGCTCTCCCTTCTATCATCCCCCCCCCCACTCTTATTCTCTTCCACCCTGTTTTCCTATAGGGTAAGATAGATTTCCATACCCAGTTGAGTGTGTATGTTATTCCCTCCTTAAGCCAAAGCTGATGAGAGTAAGATCCATTCACTCCTTCTGACCTCCCCTCTCTTCTCCTCCACTGAAAAAGCTTTTTCTTACCTCTTTTATGTGAGATAATTTACTCCATTCTACCTCTCCCTTTTCTTCCTCCCAGTACAATTTTCTCTTTCCCCTTAATTTTATTTTTTACATATCATCCCTTAATATTCAACTGACACTGTGCCCTCTGTATATATATGTGTGTGTATATTATTTATATATATACAACACACACACATACATACATATATACACACACATCAACATACATATATAAATACACACACATACATACACATATACATACATGTATATATATATACACACATATATTGATAATATAATATATTCCCTCCAAATTACCCTAATACTGAGAAAGGTCTCATGAGTTCCAAATATCATCTTTCCATGTAAGAATGTAAACAGTTCAACTTTAATAAGTCTCTTGTGATTTCTCTTTCTTGTTTATCTTTTCATGCTTCTCTTGAGTCTTGTATTTGAAAGTAAAATTTTCTATTCAGATCTGGTCTTTTCATCAAGAATGCTTGAAAATCCTCTATTTCACTGAATGTCCATTTTTCCCCTGAAGGATTATACTGGGTTTTGCTGGGTAGGTGATTCTTGACTGTAATCCTATCTCCTTTGACCTCCAATCCAATCTCCTAATGTAGAAGCTGCCAAATCTTGTATTATCCTGATTGTGATTCCATAATACTTGATTGTTTTTTTCTTTCTAGCTGCTTGCAGTATTTTCTCCCTGACCTGGGAACTCTGGAATTTGGCCATAAAATTCCTAAGAGTTTTCTTTTGGGGATCTCTTTCAGGAGGTGATTGGTGGATTCTTTCCATTTCTATTTTACCCTATGGTTCAAGAGAATCAAGGCAGTTTTCCTTGATAATTTTTTGAAAGATGATGTCAAGCCTCTTTTTCTAAGCATGACTTTCAGGTAGTCCAATGATTTTTAAATTATCTCTCCTGGATCTATTTTCCAGGTCAGTTGTTTTTCCAATGAAATATTTTACATTGTCTTCTATTTTTTTCATTCTTTTGGTTTTCTTTTATAATTTCTTGATTTCTCAAAGAGTCATTAGCTTCCATTTGTTCATTCTAATTTTTAAGAAATTATTTTCTTCAGTGAGCTTTTGGACTTCCTTTTCCATTTGACCAATTTTGCTTTTGAAGGCATTCTTCTCCTCATTGGCTTTTTGGACCTCTTTTGCCATTTGGGGTAGGTTATTTTTTAAGGTGTTATTTTCTTCAGTATTTTTTTGGGGGTCTCCTTTGCCAAGCTGTTGACTTGTTTTTCAAGATTTTCTTGCACCATTCTCATTTCTCTTCCCAGTTTTTCCTCTACTTTTCTTACTTGCTTCTCAAAATCCTTTTTGAGCTCTTCCATGGCCTGGGACTGATTCATAATTTTTCTTGCAGGCTTTGGATGTAGGAGCTTTGACTTTGTTGTCTTCTTCTGGTTTTATGTTTTGATCTTGTCACCAAAGAAAGATTCTATAGTCTGGCTTTTTTTATACTGTTTGTTCATATTCTCAGCCAATTACTTGACTTTTAAACTCTTTATTAAGGTAGGGTTCTGCTTCCAGTGTAGAGGGTGTACTGTTCCAAGCTTTGGGAGTTTTGTGCAGTTGTTTTCAGAGGTACTTCCAGGGACCTGTAAATTTTCAGTTCTTCCAGGGTGGTATGATCAAAGGAGAGGTGTTTACTCCTTTCCTGGATTGTGCTCTGGTCTATGAGTAACCACAGACACTTTTTTCTACCTTGGAACCATGAGGAGTATTCCCTCTGCTCCACCACACCAACTCCTCTCCTCACCCCAGGACCACCACCCAAGACTGCAACCCAGGCAAAGCAAGAAAATCCTGCCTTAGCAGGAGATCCCTGCATTCCCCCTCTGATCAGCCACTTGATACCCTCACTCTCTGCGGGCCAAGAGCTCCAGAAGCAACCGCTGCCACCTCAGCCCTGCAGCTGCATCAGGGCTGGGACCAAACTTCATTCCTCTCTCACCCAGGACTGACAGACCTTTCCCACTGACCTTAGAAGTTGTCTTTGGTGTTTGTGAGTTGAGAAGTCTGGAAACCACCACAACTGCCCTGTGATTCAGTCCCCTCAGGCCTGCTCCAGGTTTGTTGGAGTTCCACCTTTGCCTACACAACCCACTCTGAACTGTGCTCCTCTCCCAGCCCAGCACAACATACCTCTCTTGTCGACCTTCCAGACCGTCTTGGGCTGGAAATTTGTTTCACTCCGTTTTTTTGTGGGTTCTGATGCTCTAGAATTTGTTTAGCATCATTTTTTACAGGTATTTGGATAGGTTTGGGGGAGAGCTCAAGCAAGTCACTGCTTTTACTCCACCATCTTGGCTCTACCCTATGGTAATTATTTATTGTAAGATTTTTGTCCTAGCTAAAAAACAGGCAAGAAAGATTGAAAACACAACTAAGAAAGAGGAATCTTCGTCCTTAGAGAGTTACAAAGCCAGAGGGTCCAAAAGGGAGAAAAAGCAGCAAAAATACTGGGCATAGAAATGATTACTTTTGTGATTTCATGGTTCCCCTATATTATTGAAACAATAATCGATGCTTTCCTAGGGTTTATCACTCCAATCTATATTTATGAAATTTTAGTTTGTTTTGCCTATTTTAACTCAGCCATGAACTCCAGGGTATAGGTTCCAGTTATTTTATTTTATTTTATTGTTACTTTATTATTATTTTTTTTTGGAGTCATCGAGAAGCCTGGCTGATAAGTTTATTGAATGGGTGTTTCAGTGAATTCCAAGACCAGTACAAGAAGCAAATTATAAAGAGAAGTCAAGGCACTGCCTAAGCCCCACCAGGAGAGGCAGCTCCCTACCTCCAGGTAGAGACTCCCCAAAGCTTCTTCCAAGCCCAGCTTCTCCAGGGAGAGATTGGTAGGAAAAACTAACCCTATTTCTGACCTGTTCAATCCTTGGGGGCCAGAAGCAGGTATGTGGGCCCTAAGAGGGAAGACTGTCTTGTCTGTCTAGCCTAAGTGGAAGGGAGAAGGACCCTTGGAAGTCTTGGGGTTAGGGTCCTCTCCCCTCCCTGGGCTGCAAGCTATGGGGGGTCATGCCTGCATCTAAGAGAAGCCTCTCCCTAAGGGGATGAGGTCTCTTCTCTGGCCAGGGTGGCTCATGAAGCTACCATGGCCACCAGCCAGTCCCATGCCAGGGACTCCCAGGACACCCCGTTTGTTCTGGGTCTGCTTGACTTGTGGGACTTTGTCTCCTGGGTTACATTTTTATTAAATCAAGGTAGGATACAGAAGGACCAACAGGTGAGGGAAGGAATGAATGAGGGGATGATGGAGCCATTCTGGGGCAAGGTGGGGGCTCAGTTACCATTGCTGGGGCCTCCCATCAACTTTGGCGGAGCCAGGACAGAGCCTGGGGTAGGGGAGGTAAGGACTCCACCAAAATAGTCGAGAACTTGGTGTCCCTAAAAGCCTCATTCATGTGAATCTCTAAGAAGCATTGAAGGCCAATGACTGACTGGATATCAGCTTTGTTCTCCTTTAATCTACACTTTTTTTCTTTTTTTTTATTGTTGGTTTCAAAAAAAAAATTCAACTGATTGTCACTGGGAAAGTCTTCAGGGGTCATACTTCAACAATAAATTTCTGAGTAGGTAAAAGTTTCAGATAGAAGTTAAAATTCATTTGAAAGAAATTTATTATCAAGGGGTGGAAAAACCTAAGATGCAGGACTTTTAATATGTAAAAATTTTATTACTCTTTATATTAGAAACAAGCCTCCCATTTCAGTCCCAATAAATAGCATTTGGTAAAAATCATTTGCTAAGTAAGATTACAAGGTTTCAAAGCTTCCCACTGTTGCCTACCTCTACTCATTTCAGATGTTTTTGTCTTTTATTCCTGTGTTCCCTTGATTCTTCTTTTTCTCCTATTTTATAGCACTTTTTTTTTCTATTCCCTTTCTTAGATTAGCATTTCAAATGAAGTAGAAAAGTCACCTATTTTAATTTTTTTTCAAAAACCCTTCTCATGTTTCTTTGGTTTTTAAAACTTATCTGTGATGTATCTGCACTATTCTTTCTCTATGTCTCTATCTCTCTCCTCCTTTCAGTCTCTCTGTCTGTCTTTCTGTCTCTACACATACATATTTGTGTTTAATGGTAGCCATCTCTGGTGGGGAAGGGGAGAGAAGAAAAAAGGGGAAAAATGAAAGTTACATGATAACTTCATTATATATTTAAGGCAAATAGCAAGTTATACAGAATAAATTTGCAGTTGCATAAGCAATCATCTTTTTTCTAATCTACTGTTATAGAAATGCTTGTTTTATTTTTTAAATTCAGAATAAAATAAATAAAATAAAATTCTGCACATATTTCAGTTTGCTATTATAATAAGGATGCAAATATTAATAAGTTTCTGTGTAAAAAAATCCTATAATTTAAATTACTAAGGATGACACATTGTTTACTATCACATATATTCAGAAATTTTCAAGTATTTCACTTTTCTTTTGAAGTAAAAATTAAATGAAAACAAGTTGTGGATGTATTTGTTTTTAGGAAGCATTCCCTTAAAGATCTTAACACATCGATAAGTTTTACTAGTTTTTTGTCCATTTCAGAGTGCACCATGAGCCTTAGAAAGTCTGATTCTTTTTGTGCTGTGATTTGTGGAAACAAACCTAATAACTGTGTATGTCAAAATGTGAGACAAATTTTCTAATTTGATACACATGTCAGTCTTGGAACTTGTTGTGTGAGCAAGATACATTTTTCTGAGAAACAATTGGTCATCAGAGTCTAGCTCAGTTATAGTGCTGAGCCTTCCTAACCCTGGTTCTAAGGACTGGCCAACTCTGTGCTTTCCAACAACACCTGAGGGCTCCCAGAAAGCTGAGGAAGTTAGGTGGCAGAGTAGGTGGAACTCTGGACCTGAA
>NW_020948910.1:17514456-17529478 GCF_900497805.2 Vombatus ursinus | reverse complement strand
GTTCTAGCGCTTACAAGCTTTGTCATTCTGGGAAAATCACATCACTTCTCTTGCTCTGTTTCCTCACATGTAAAATGAGGTGGCTGAATGAGATGAATTCTAAGGTATGTCATAGATCTATGATCTTCTAAATCAGAGGTTCCCAAACTTATTTGGCCTCATGTTATATTTCACCCAGAATTAATAGCAAGCCCCTGGAGTTTATGGAATAGGGGAATGCTATCAACAGATGTGTGCTTTAGAAAGATCTATGTGACAGATGAGCAGAGAATGGATTAAAATAGAATTATGTCGGTCTTTAGCACTACCATCTCAGAGGAAAATCACATCAAAAAGTCAGCGGAAGAGAACTGAAGCCGAAGGAAAAAAAAAATGAGTGGAAAAGGAAAGTATCACTGGGCATGCGTATTTCTAAAATCTATCAAAGATAAAAGGGTTAGAGCATAGAGCTTAGAGAGCATTTAGTTCAAGCTTCATATTTGACAAATGAGCAAACTGAGGTGGAGTGGTTGTGCCTTGCCCAGGTGGCATTGCTGAGATTTGAACCCCTTCCTTCAGTATTCTTTTATATTCCCCCAATACTACTACACTGCAGCCTGCTCCACAGTCCTTTCTCTGGCCTAAGGGATAAAGAATCAATGCTCTCTCATTTTCAGTGGTTTGCTTCATAAATCGATTCTCCTCTGTGGAAAATTTTGGGAGGCCAACGATTTACTCAGAATGTTTTTTTAAAGAAAATTGTTCAGAGAAGTAAAATAAAAGCAACTAGGTGGATCTGTGGACAGAATGCAGGAATTAAGAAGCAGGAAGACTTGAGATTGATTTCTGCTTCATATACTTTCAAGTTTTGTCACAAGTAACTTAACCTACCAGTCTCAGTTTCCCCATCTGTAAAATAGAGATAATAGCATTTATTTCACTGTATTGTTGTGAGCATTGAGATAACATATGTAAAGTTCTTAGCAAACTGTAAAATGATATGTAAATGTACACTATTATTATTTAAACATACATATGTATACATATATAATATACATACACATGTCATTCCCCATCAGAAAATGAAATCCATGAAATTAAATACATGTGAATAGATGTGTGTATATTACAAAATTGAATGGATAAGAGATTTCCTATAGATTAAGGAGTAGTTTTTCTGATAATGACTGGAGAAAAATTCTTTCCTCAGTTTATACCTCACATTACAGGGATTTGATCTTGAAGGTTTTAAGGGATGGGATTTCTTTGGCTGACTTCCTAAATGCTCCTAGGGTACTTTGGGCATTAACTTTTAAGGGATACCAGGGGAGAGAGCACTGGAATAAAAGCTGACCTTTGAACTGGGTGATCACATCACATCTCACTCCTCTTGACAAAGAGAAGCTCCTCTGAGGTAAAGAACAATTTACTAGAGGGCCGAAGAGAAATTTTCTTAAATAAGCAGCTAAGGCATTTGCATGTGTTCCTAGAAATCTTAAATAGATTTGCTGAGACTATTATTTGAATTGCTTTGAGATTAATTGCAAAAGTGTTTCTGAGTTACATGGGTGTCTTCTGGGTATTTATTAGAAGATTTGTAGTTTGTAAGATCAATGGAAAAGATTCATAATTTATTAAAATGGTAACTGGTAGATTTAAGATATTAACTCAATGTATCTTTTATTTTAAGGAGATAATTAGATGTTTCAATAAGACCCAAAATATACAATCTAATGAAAGTTCTGCAAGGTTCAGAGAGGAGTCATAAGCAGCAACAATTGGTCCCAGCCTGCAGCAGCGCAGCTCTGCTACGAGAGCATCAATGGGTCCTGCATTCAGACTCCCTATTCCCCAGGACTCTGAGTCATCCTCTACTTGGTCTTTGGTTCTGGGGTTGTCCTTCCTATTTTGGGAAATCTCCTGGTCATGATTTCAATCATTAAAACAACTGCACTCTCCTGCCGGTTTTCTCATTGTGCCTTGGTTTGTGCTGACTTTTTGGCGGGAGCCACTGTGGTGCCCTTCAGCATGGTGAGATCAGTGGAGAGCTGTTGGTACTTTGGGTAGAGTTACTGTAAAGTTCATTGTTATTTTGATGGATCATTTTGTTATTCTTCCATTTTTCACTTGTGTTTCATCTTCATTGATAGATACATTGCTGTCACTGACCCTCTGGTCTCTCCAACCAAGTTCACTCTAAATGTTTCTTTGGTGGGCATCCCATGCTCATGGCTTCTTACTATTACTTACATCTTTTCACTTCTTAGTATTGGTGTGAATGATGATGGGCTGGAGGAATTAGTAAGTGCCCTCACCTGTATGGGAGGCTGTCCATGTGCTGTGAACTAAATCTGGTCAGTAGTAGGTTTTCTGTTGTTCTTCATCCCTACTCTGGTTATGGTAATTTTTTTTATAGTTAACTAATTTATTTTTAGTTTTCAACATTCACTTCCACAAGATTTTGAGTTTCAAATTTTCTCACCATCTCTCTCCTCCTCCCACTCCAAGACAGCATGCATTCTGAATACCCTTTCTCCCAAACTGTCCTACCTTCTATTACACCCCCTTCTTTTATCCCCTTCCCCTTCTATTTTCCTGTAGGATATTTCTATACCCCATTGCCTGTATGTATCATTTCCCAGTATAAAAACAATTTTTAATATTCATTTTTAAAACTTTGAGTTTCAAATTCTCTCACTTCCTCCCTCCCCACCCACTCACCCTTATTGAGAAGGTGAGCAATTTGATGCAGGTTATACATGTGTAGTTATGTAAAACATTTCCATAATAGTCATGTTGTGAAAGACTAACTATAATCCCCTCCATCCTATTCTGCTCTCCTGCTTATTCTATTCTCTCTTTTGACCCTATCCCTCCTCAAAAGTGTTTGCTTCTGATTGTCCCCTCCCCTAATCTGCCCTCCCTTCTGTCATCCCCCCCACTCTTAGTCCCTTCACCCCTATTTTCCTGTAGGGTAAGATATATTTCCATACCCAATTGAGTGTGTCTGTTATTCCCTCCTTAAGCCAAATCTCATGAGAGTAAGATTCATTCATTCCCTCTCACCTCCCTTCTCTTCTCCACTGTGAAAGATTTTTCTCACCTCTTTTATGTGAGAATTACCAATTACCAAATTATCCTAATCCTGAGAAAGGTCTCATGAGTTCCAAATATCATCTTTCCATGTAGGAATATAAACAGTTCAACTTTATTAAGTCTCTTATGATTTCTCTTTCCTGTTTACCTTTTTGTGCTTCTCTTGAGTCTTGTATTTGAAAGTCAAATTTTCTATTCAGATCTCATCTTTTCATCAAGAATGCTTGAAAGTCCTCTATTTCACTGAATATCCTTTTTTTTCCCCTGAAGGATTATACTCAGCTTTGCTGAGTAGGTGATTCTTGGCTCTCATTCTATCTCCTTTGACCTCTGGAATATTATATTCCAAGTCCTCCAGTCCCCTAATGTAGTTAACCTAATTGTGTTTCCACAATATTTGAATTGTTTCTTTCTAGCTGCTTGCAGTATTTTGTCCTTGACAGGGGAACTCTGGAATCTGGCTATAAAATTCCTAAGAGTTTTCCTTTAGGGGTCTTTTTCAGGAGGTGATCAGTGGATTCTTTCATTTCTATTTTACCCTCTGGTTTAGAATATCAGGGCAGTTTTCCTTGATAATTTTTTGAAAGATGATATCTAAGCTCTTTTTTTAATCATGGCTTTCAGGAAGTCCAATAATTTTTAAATTATCTCTCCCAGATCTGTTTTCCAGGTTAGTTGTTTTTCTAATGAGATATTTCATATTGTTTTCTATTTTTTCATTCTTTTGGTTTTGTTTTGCAATTTCTTGATTTCTCAAAAAGTCGTTAGCTTCCATTTGCTCCATTCTAATTTTTAAGGAATTATTTTCTTCAGTGAGCTTTTGTACCTCCTTTTCCATTTCACAATTCTGCTTTTTAAGGCATTCTTCTCATTGGCTGTTTGGACCTCTTTTGTCATTTGGGTTAGTCTATTTTTTAAGGTGTTATTTTCTTCAGTATTTTTTGGATCTCCTTTAGCAAGCTGTTGACTCATTTTTTATGATTTTCTTGCATCACTCTCATTTCTCTTCCTAGTTTTTTCTCTACTTCTCTTACTTTCTTCTCAAAATCCTTTTTGAACTCTTCCATGGCCTGGGACTGATTCATATTTTTCTTGGATGTAGGAGCTTTGACTTTGTTGTCTTCTTCTGGTTGTATGTTTTGATCTTCTTTGTCACCAAAGTAAGATACTATAGTCTGAGTTTTTTTATATTGTTTGTTCATGTTCCCAGCCAATTACATGACTTTTAAAGTCTTTGTTAAAGTGAGGCTCTGTTTCCTGTGTGGAGGGTGTACTGTTCCAAGCTTTGGGGCTTTTGTGTAGCTGTTTTCAGAGGTACTTCCAGGGACCTGTTGATTTTCAGTTCTTCCAGGGTGGTATGATCAAAGGAGGTGTTTATTCCTTTCCTGGACTATGCTCTGGTCTATGAGTAAGCACAGGCACTCTTTTCTGCCTTGGAATTGTGAGAAGGATTCCCTCTGCTCCACTGCACCAGCACTCCTCCTCTCCCCAGAACCACTACCTCTGGGTAGTACAACCCAGATCCAAGCATGGGCAAAGCAAGAGAATCCTGCCTTAGCACCAGCAAAGAGATCTCTGCAATCCCCCTCTGATCAACCACTTGATAACCCCATTGTCTGTGGGCCAAGAGCTCCAGAAGCAACTGCTGCCACTGAGACTGGACTGCATTCCTCTCTCACCCAGGGCTGACAGACCTTTCACACTGACCTTCAAAGTTGTCTTTGGTGTTGGTGGGTTGAGAAGGCTGGAAACCACCATAGCTGCCCTGTGATTCAGTCCCCTGAGGTTTGCTCCAGGTTTGCTGGGGCTCCGCCTTTGACTACACAACCCACTCTGAACTGTGCTCCTCTCCCAGCCCAGCACAACAGACCTTCTTGTCGACCTTCCCAGTTGTCTTGGGCTGGAAATTTGTTTCACTCTGTCATTTTGTGAGTTCTGTTGCTCTAGAATTTGTTTAGTCATTTTTTACAAGTATTTGGATGGGTTTGGGGGAGACAAGCAAGTCACTGCTTTTATTTGGTCATCTTGGTTCCAACCCATGGTAATTATTTACTGTAAGCTTTTTCTAGTAGCTAAACAACAGGCTAGAAAGATTGAAAACAGAAGTAGCAAAGGGGAATCTTCATCCTTAGAGAGTTACAAGCCAGAGTGTCCAAGAGGGAGAGAAAAGCAGCAAAAACACTAGGCATTGCAGTGGTCACTTTTGTGATTTCATGGTTCCCCTATTTTATTGTAAGAATAATTGATGCTTTCCTAGGATTTATCACTCCAATCTATATTTATGAAATTTTAGTTTGTTTTGCCTATTTTAACTAAGCCATGAACTCCAGTGTATAGGTTCCAGTTCTTTTCTTTTCTTTTCTTTTTATTTTATTATCATTATTATCGTTATTATTATTACTATTATTATTATTATTATTATTATTATTATTATTATTATTATTTGGAGGTGTGGAGAAGCATGACTGGCAAGTTTTTTGGATGGGTGTTTCAGTGAACTCCAAGCTCAGTACAAGAAACAGATGGCAAAGAGAAGTCAAGCCAGCTCCTAAGCCCCACCCCTCCTAAGCTCCTACCTCCAGGTGGAGACTTGTGAGGGATTGTTTGATGTTGGCTATGTGCCACATGGGGGTTGTGGCAAGATGGGGCAGGGACAAGATATTAGGAAGTAACCGGAGCTTACGCTCTTGAGGCAGGGGGCTGTGCCATGTGGAGTTGTGGTGAACTGGGGTAGGAACAGGATACGGGGAAGTAGCCGGAGCATGTGCTCCTGAGGCTGGGGGCTGTGCCACGTGGGAGTGGGACGGCAGAGAACGAGCTCCCTTTGTCACGTCCTCTCCCTAGGTGCAGCGCTAACCCCAGACGTCTCCCTCCTGTATCCAGGCCTAGCTTCCTGTGTCACGTACTCTCCCTTTGTGCAGCACTAACCCCAGACTTCTCCTTCCTGTATCCGGGCCGAGCTCCCTTTGTCACATCCTCTCCCTTGGTGCAGCGCTAACCCCAGATATCCCCTTCCGGTATGTGATCCTACAATCATTCACTGGTAGGCGGGCTGAGGAGGAGGGGCTAGGAAGGTAGATAGGGGCGGTAGGGGTCAGAGCTCGCTCTCTCTTGCTCCTGCTCTCTTGCTCTTGCTTTCCTGCTTGGCCTTGCTGTGATGGCCTCTGAATAAAGTTCGAGTGTTTGCACCTCCTGATCGGCTCGTCTCTGTGTTTATCTGGGCGGGCTCCGAAGACTGGTAAGTACGACCTTGGCAGCCTGCTCCTTATAGGAGGAGAGTGCACGGCGCGACCAACACAGAGACTCCCCAAGCCCTTTCCAAACCCCAGCTTCTCCAGGGAGAGATTGTCAGGAAAAACTAACCCTACTTCCGAACTGTTCAGACTTTGGGGGCTAGAAAAAGGTATACTTCCCTAAGAGGGAAGACTGTCTTGTCCGTCTAGTCTTAAGTGGAAGGAAGAAGGACCCTTGGGAGCCTCAGGGTTAGGGTCCTTTCCCCTACCTGGGCTGCAAGCTGTGGGTGGCCCTGTTTGCATCCAAGAGAAGCCTCACACTAAAGGGATGGGGTCTCATCTCTGGCCAGAGGGGCTCATGAAGCTGCCATGCCCACTAGCTAGCCCCATGCCAAGGACTCCCAGGACAACCTGCTCGCTCTGGGTCTGTTTGATTTGTGGGACTTTGTCTCCTGGGTTACATTTTTATTAAATCGAGAGAAGTAAAAACCCCATCTGGGAGCAGGATACAGAAGGACCAACAGGTGAGGGAAGGAATGAATGAGGGGATGATGGAGCCATTCTGGGGCAAGGTGGGGGTTCAGTTACCATCACTGAGGCCTCCCACCAACTCTGGAGGAGCCAGGCCAGAGCCTGGGATAGGGGGAGGTAAGGGCTTCACCAGAAAGTCAAGAACATGGTGGCCCCAAAAGCCTCATTCATATGAATCTCAAAGAAGTGTTGAAAGCCAATGACTGACTGGACATCAGCTTTGTCCTCCTTTAATATATGCTTTTTTTCTCTTTTTTTCAGCATTGGTTTCTCCAGATATGACCCCTTCATCTTCAACTCACCCTGTGCCCTCTATCTATCTATCTATCTATTTATCTATCTATATACATACATATAATTTTTTCCCTCCAACTGCCCTAACACTGACAAAGGTCTTATGAGTTACAAATATCATCTTTCCATGCAGGAATGTAAACAGTTCAACCTTAATAAGTCTCTTATGATTTCTCTTTCCTGTTTACCTCTTCATGTTCCACTCGAGTCTTGTATTGGAAAGTCAAATTTTCTATTCAGCTCTGGTCTTTTCATCAAGAATGCTTGAAAGTCCTCTATTTCACTGAATGACCATTTTTTCCCCTGAAGAATTATGCTCAGTTTTGCTGGGTAGGTGATTCTTGGTTGTAATCCTATCTCCTTTGCTCTCTGGAATATTATATTCCATGCCCTGCAGTCCCTTAATGTAGAAGCTGCTAAATCTTGTGTTATCCTGATTGTGTTTTCACAATATTTGAATTGTTTCTTTCTGGCTGCTTGTAATATTTTCTCCTTGACCTAGGAACTCTGGAATTTGGCTATAATATTCCTAGGAGTTTTCCTTTGGGGATCTCTTTCAGGAGGAGATTGGTGGATTCTTTCAATTTCTATTTTGCCCTCTGGTTCTAAAATATCAGGGCAGTTTTCCTTGATAATTTCTTGAAAGATGATGTCTAGGCTCTTTTTTTTGATCATGGCTTTCAGATAGTCCAGTAATTTTTAAATTCTCTCTCCTGGATCTATTTTCCAGGTCAGTTGTTTTTCCAATGAGATGTTTCACATTGTTTTCTAATTTTTCATTCTTTTGGATTTGTTTTACAGTGTCTTGATTTCTCATAAAGTCACTAGCTTCCAATTGCTCTATTCTAATTTTTAAGGAAGTATTTTCTTCAGTAATCTTTTGGACTTCCTTTTCCATTTGTCCAATTTTGCCATTTAGGGCATTTTTCTCTTCATTGACTTTTTGGACCTCTTTTGCCATTTGGGTTAGGCTATTTTTTAAGGTGTTATTTTCTTCCATAATTTTTTGGGTCTCCTTTAGCAAGCTGTTAAGATGCTTTTTATGATTTTCTTGCGTCACTCTCATTTCTCTTCCCAGTTTTTCTTCTACTTCTCTTACTTGCTTCTCAAAATCCCTTTTGAGCTCTTCCAAGGCCTGGAACTGTTTCATATTTTTCTTGGAGGCTTTGGATATAGGAGCTTTGACTTTGTTTTCTTCTTCTGGTTGTATGTTTTGATCTTCTTTGTCACTAAAGTAAGATAATATAGTCTGACTCTTTTTGTGCTGCTTGCTCATGATCTCAACCAATTACTTGAGTTTTAAACTCTTTGTTAAGGTAAGAGTCTGCTTCCAATGTGGAGAATGAACTGTCCCAAACTTTGGGGATTTGTACAGCTGTTTTCAGAGATACTTCTAGGGACCTGAAAATTTTCAGTTCTTCCAGGGTGCTATGATAAGGGGCGAGGTGTTTCCTCTCCACTACCACCACGACAAGCTCCACCACTCCAGCACTCCTCCTCACCCCAGGACCGCCCCTCAGAACTGTGAGCCAGATCCAAGCATGGGCAAAGCAAGAGATTCCTGCCTCAGCACTGGCAAAGAGATCCCTGCAATCCCCCTCTGATCAGCCACTTGATTTCCCCTCAGTCTGTGGGCCAGAAGCTCAGGAGGCAGCCACTGAGGCTGCCTTGGGGCAGCTGAGACCTAGCTCCTCTCTCACTGCAGTCACAGACTTTTCCCACTGCCCTTCTAAGTTGTCTTTGGCATTTGTGGATTGAGAAGTCTGGAAACTGCCACAGCTGCCCACAATTCAGTCCTCTGAGGCCTGTTTCAGGTCCTCTGAGACATGTTTTGTCTGCTCGCCCATGGTGAACTGAGCTCCTCTCCCAGCCTTTCTGATCAGCGATCCAGGTTGTCTTAGGCTGGAAATTTTTTTTACTCTGTTTTTTTGTGGGTTCTGCTGCTTTAGAAGTTGTTTAGAGCCATTTTTTATAGGTATTTTGAGGGGTTTGGGGGAAGAGCTCAAGCAAGTCACTGCTTTCCCTCTGCCGTCTTGGCTCTGCCCCCACCATTGGTTTCAAAGAGCAATTAAACTGATTGCCACTGGGAAAGTCTTCAGAGTTCACACTTCAACAATAAATTTCTGAGTAGGCAAAGGTTTCAGACAGAAGTTAAAATTCATTTGAAAGAAATTTATTATCAAGGGGTGGAAAAACCTAAGATGCAGGACTTTTTAATATGTAAAAACTTTATTGCTCTTTATATCAGACACACACTTCCAATTTTACTCCCAATAAATGGAATTTGGTAAAAAATCATTTGATAAGTAAGATTACAAGGTTTCAAAGGTTCCCACCATTGCCTGCCTCTACTCATTTCATATCTGTTTCCATCTTTTATTCCTGGGTTCCCTTGATTCTTTTTTTTTTTCTCTTATTTTATAGCCCTTTTTTAAAAATTCCCTTTCTTAGGTTAGTATTTCAAATGAAGTAGAAAAGTCACCTGTTTTAATTTTTTTCAAAAACCCTTCCCATATTTCTTTGGTTTTTAAAATTATCTGTGATGTATCTGCACTATTCTTTCTTTGTCTCTCTCTCTCTCCTCCTTTCAGTCTCTTTGTCTGTCTCTCTGTCTCTGTCTCTCTGTCTCTCTGTGTGAGTGTGTGTGTGTGTCTGTCTGTCTGTCTCCCTTTGTCTCTCTCTCTCTTCCTCCTTCCCCTTCTCATTCTCTCCAGGCCTTCCAATAACAGCTGTATTTTGGATGTAAGAACTTTGTTTGTTTTTTTCCTCTACTAAATAGAAATATCTATAAAATGATTATACACACACAGACATACACACAGACACACACACATATATATTTGTGTTTAATGGTAGCCATCTCTATGGTGGGGAAGGCGAGAGAAGAAAAAAGGGGAAAAAATGAAAGTAACATGATAATTTTATTATGTATTTAAGGCAAATAGCAAGTTATACAGAATAAATTTACAGCTGCATGTGCAATCATCTTTTATTTTCTATTCTACTGTTATGGAAATGCTTGTTTTATTTCTTAAAGTCAGAACAAAATAAATAAAATAAAATTCTGCACATATTTCAGTTTGTAATTACAATAAGGATGCAAACATTATTAAGTTTCTGTGTAAAAAAAAATCCTATCACTTAAGTTACAAAGGATGATACACATTTTACTATTACATATATTCAGAAATTCCAAGGTATTTTGCTTTTCTTTCAAAGTAAAAATTAAATGAAAACAAGTTGTGGATGTATTTGTTTTTAGGAAGCATTCCCTTAAAGATCTTAAAACATTGACAAGTTTTACTAGTTTTTTGTCCATTTCAGAGTGCACCGTGAGTCTTAGAAAGTCTGATTCTTTTTGTGCTGTGATTTGTGGAAACAAACCTAATAACTGTGTATGTCAAAATGTGAGACAAATTTTCTAATTTGATACACATGTCAGTCTTGGAACTTGTTGTGTGAGCAAGGTACATTTTTCTGAGGAACAATTGGTCATCAGAGTCTAGCTCAGTTATAGTGCTGAGCCTTCCTAACCCTGGTTCTAAGGACTGGCCAACTCTGTGCTTTCCAACACCTGAGGGCTCCCAGGAAGCTGAGGAAGTTAGGTGGCAGAGTAGGTGGAACTCTGGACCTGAAATAAAGAAGATCTGAATTCAAACCCAGCCCCAGACACTTATTATCTGTGTGACTGAGGAAGTCATTTAACCTCTGCCTCACTTTTCTCATCTATAAAATGGGACTAATAGTAATACCTACCTACCAGCATTGTTGTGAAGATCAAATGAAGTAATGTTTGTAAAGTGTTTTGCCACACGTAAAGTTCTATATAAATATTTGGGTAAAAGTGAAAAAAAGAGTGGGAGGATTTGAAATTTTTAGCTTTCATACTTTCTTTCTAAATGACTTTTGTGGAGAAGTCGTGTCTAGTTCAGTATTGTTATATAAACCTTTTTATCAAAAGTAATGAGGACCTGAGGATTGTTGAGCTCCCATCCATTAAGACAATCTTTGTGTTACCTAGACAGACACTCTGCATATGGTGCCCTCTGCCATTATCAAGTACAGTCCTAATTATGAATCACAGAGACCATAAAATCATGGAGCATGCAAAATGGGAAACAGTCAATAGCTCCAGTGGAGGCCATGGTCAGGTTACTCAAAGGCCTGGTGTCCAGTCCTCCCACTGATGCTGCTAGAACTGCTGCATCCAAATCTACTACACTCTGCTCTACAGGGCTTTATCCCTTCCTAGTGAAGTTGATCTGTGGAGTGGTATCCAATATAGGTTTTGGTCCACATCTTATTCTGCTTGAAAAACCAAAGTGTTTCTCTCTTTTTCATAGAAATATATTGTTGCTCTCCAGTCCTTCCTCTCTCTTATCATTCTTGAGAAGGAGTAATATAAAGAAATCCAACTCCTAGATCCAAGGACAGCTAGGATAGAGGACCAGCCCTGGAGTCAGGAGGGCCTGAGTTCAAATCTGGTCTCAGACCAGACACTTAACACTTACTAGACATGTGACTTGGGCAAGTCACTTAACTCCATTGCCTAGCAAAAAACAAAACAAAACAAGCAAACAAACAAAAACCAACTCCTAGATCCCACCCAGATCTCCTGTTACCTACAGTGCACCATGAGGCTTTGCCGTCATCCCTGACCACTCTAAGGAACCTCAGGCTCTTCCATACATTCTACCACTGAACTTTCATATATGGACTTTATCTCCCAATTAGAAAGGGAGTTCTGCAATAGCAGGAAATGTCTCAAATTTATATTAATACCCACAGCACTTAGTAAAGTGCTTGGCATATAAAAAGTGCTCAGTAAATGCTTTTCCATTCCATCCTGCTCCAAGAAAATTGGATTTGTCTATCATGACCACTTATCTCTGACTTGGTAACCCTGGGGAAAGAGCTTTTCATTGTCAACAGAATTTTGGAAGCAGTCCAGACTGGATTAGTCTCTAACTTAGAAAAACAGTAGGCCAGAGGGAGGTGTGTCAGGAATCAAGTAGTGGTTTCATTAGCTTCAGAGTGAGAAAAACACTTGCAAGTGGAAGTCCTCCTGAGTAGGAGGACTTGATATGTTGTGGTACAGGCAGTGCTTATATACATACTGGTCTGGACTATGACATAATCATTTTTCATTCACAAGTTACTGTTCCCATGGATCCCATGGGAACAATGTTATGCCAAGTTTTGGGAGTCATAATTACTCTATGGGGTACAGAAGTAGAGTTCTGTGATGGGAACAGGAGTACAGTACAAGGAATAGGGATTGTGAACATGTCAGAAACATGACAGATGCTCGCACTCAGGTCCCTGGGAAATGGGGGGAGTGAACACTTGATGCAATATACTTTGCCAGAAGGTGAGATCATCCAGAAGGCAAAGGATTATTATTATGTTAAGCTCAGGGCACAGCCTGCTTGATGGGCCTTAGCTCTGGGAAACAGGGCATCTCCAAAATATTTTGACATTTCCCAATTCTGGCCAAAAGGAAGAGGTCTGAAAGGACCTCTACTCTTATGGTCCATAAAGGAGAGACAGTTATAAACCAAGATGCCATGTGATGTTGCTTATGGGGTTAGGTCCTTAAGGGGACATACAAAGTGTATCCCAGGTGTCATCACTAAGCCATTGCTTAAAAAGAGAGGGTGGGCAAGAATATCACAGTGAGAAAATGCCAAAACACCTTTGATTCAGGGCCTTGGTGATTGGGCACATAACAAAAGGGGAAAGGAAAAAAGAAACAAAACTAGGACAGTAGACTCATCCTTGTCCAGAATTTTTGGATAGCTGTCTCACCTGGATGTCAGTTACTTTTGAGTTTTTCCACTCAGGAGCAGGAGCTTTCCTCAGTTGATCCAGTTTCCCAGGCCCAAGAGGCTAGGTTTAAACAGTACAATAGTTTTTCTCACAATTCCCATAATTGTATAATTGCATTAAATCAGGTAAAGATCTAATTACTTAGAAGGGTCACAATGGACTAGTTCTGAGAAGGGAGATTTACATGTCACCAAGGTAACCAAGAAAACTTAAACATTAACACCTTTATTCTCAGGACTTTAAAAGGGGCTTCTCTGATTCACAATCTAGAGGTTCCTAGAGATTCTGACTTAATATAGTTTAGTACAATCACTTAAATTTTTCTCTGCTTTTGAAACTTCAGAGAATTTCAGTTTATATATCATTTGCTGTTTCTATCCTTCCCTAAATCCTATACCTGATATGAGTCTTTTAAAAATTTTATGAGAGTCTAACTGAAAATGAAATCTTCTGTCCTTTAAGATTATAAGACAGATAGTTTTAAAATGGGGAAATTAAACAGACCAGAGGCTTATGCAGATACAAATTTATCAGATGCATGCAAAACAAACAAACAAAACAAAGGCATGCATCTAAGCCAATATACTTGAGTAGGCAGGGGGGGTGGCCTTACTAGAGTGATCCAGGATGAACTGGGTCAAGAAGGGGGAGTTTTTCTTCACAAAGAAATGAGAGCTCAATCAAGGGTGAGCTGATAATGGAGCAGGAGTGAGAACAATGAGCTGGCCAGAAGTGGTGGGCCAGATGCTGGAGAAACTCCAGGGGTGATCAGTTGGTCCATTCAGTACTGGAGAGCTCCAGGCCTCACCCCCACATCCATCCCTTAAGGCCACTGCCACCAATTAGTGTTAACAGGATTTTGAATGCAGTCTAGACTGAACCAGTCTCTAACTTGGGAAAACAGAGCAGGCCAGAAGGAGGTGTGTCAGGAATTAAATAATGGTTTCATTGGTTTCAGAGTGAGGAAAACACTTGCAAGTGGAAAGTCCTCCTGAATAGGAGGGCTTAACACCTTGTGGTACAGGTAGTGCTTATATACATCCTGGGCTGGACTATGACATAATCACTTTGAGGTCTTGATTTACTGTTTCCATGGGTCCTGTGGGAACAGTATTGTCCCAAGTCTTGGGATTTGTGATTACTCTATGGGGTACAGAACCAGAGTTCTGTGATGGAAACAAGAGTACAGTACAAAGAACAGGACTGTGAGCTTGTCAGAGACGTAAGGGATGCTGGCACTGAGGTCCCTGGAAATAGTGAGAGTGAACACCTGGTGCAATACATTTTGCCAGAGGGTGAGATCATCCAGAGGGCAAAGGATTATTTTTATGTCAAGCTCAGGGCACAGCCTGCTTGCTGGAGCTTAGCTCTAGGGAAACAGGGTATCTCCACAATATTTTGACACATACAATATAGTTCAAATTCCAAATACTCTTGGTAGTAGAAGGCTTCATATATAGAAAGACACATGTCTCTCTCCTCCTCTGCTCCCAGGAATCTTTCCTTTTTGCTCATCTCCAAATTCAACCTAACATTTTTCCAGATGTATATTTCTGTGGTCATTTGCCTTCATCATATTGTCACCAGTCCAAGTTATAGTGAGGAATTCTTCCATTTTCCTGTGGAACAATCCTGTTGTACTTGCCAACTGGTGACATAGTTTCTAGGTTCTTCAAGGTAGCATAGCATAAAAGATGTTGACTTCATACATAGATGATCTGCTTTCAAATCTTCCAGTCTTCCTTACTTCATAGTTGGAACTTCACCTCCCTGGGCCTTAGTTTCTTGATCTAACAATGACAATTCTCAAATAAGGTTACTTCTAACTCCTGATTCACAATCCTTTGACTACGTTAACCTGGTTCTGGTTTATTTGGCTTAGTGGCACCTCCGGGGAGATGTTTACATCCTTGAGCATCCAATGAATCCTACCAAATTACAACTTCAAATCCATTCTGGTTTCCTCTCTATCCCTTGATTTAAAATGCCTACAAGATAGATAGATAGGTAGATGATAGATAGATAGATAGATAGATAGATAGATAGATAGATAGATAGAT
>NW_020948910.1:17438436-17514446 GCF_900497805.2 Vombatus ursinus | reverse complement strand
TTTTTTTTTTACTTCTCATTCTTGACTTGCAGTGTTGAACTTCCATCAAATCATTTAGCTACCATATAACATTAAATCTCTGAATTGATATTGCCAGTGGTGGTGGGGAGCTGAGAAGGCTTCACTATAATTCCAGAGTGTCCCCAGCAGCCTGGATAGGCCAGTCTAGTGCCTTTGCTTCAGTGTTGTTATTTGAAATAAAAGTAGGTGGACAGGACAAATTCATGCCCCTATTGGCTATGAGAACAACAAAGGAAAATAACCTGGGACTATAAATATTATATGTTCAGAGGCACTACTCACTTCCCAGTTAGCTTAGGGTATGCCATTCTACATGCATCCATAGTGACATGGCCTTGAAGAACATTGATTTCTCTTCTGAGAAAGGTCTGCACTCCTTAGAAACTGTGCTCATTTTAATCAGGGGCTTCTTTTTTTCATTAAGTTGTTTCAGTCATGTCTGACTCTTCATGACCTGATTTAGAATTTTCTTGGCAAAGGTCCTGGAGTGGTTTGCTATTTCTTAATCAAGCACATTGACAGATGAAGAATTGAGGCAGACAGGGTTAAGTAACTTGCCCAGGGTCACACAGCTAAAGTGTCTGAGGCCAGATTTGAACTCAGGAAAATGAGTCTTCCTGACTCCACTACACACCTAGCTGCCCAAACAACAGGGGCTTACTCTCTTCCTATTCATAATGTAAATTTTGTAGCTATTAAGTTACTGTACACATAGGGAACGACTATCTACTTATTTATGATTAATGCAGAGAGAGTCAGCATGACATAGTAGATTGAGGTTTGGTCTTGGAGTCAGAATTTTAACTTGGGATCTTTTCCTCACTTAGCTCTCAAGGATGGTAAATGACAGACAAATTGTCAGCTGACATTAGTGTAGGGAGTTTCCATACCATCAGATACTCACAACAATAAAATGACAGGTAGGTGTAGTCCAGGGGTATATAGGGTGTTCCAGGAGGACTATCATCTCTTGTGTGAGAGCTTAACATGTCCTATTCAGGGCTGCTTATTTACCTTCTGTTTCCACCTGCTACCCAATTCTCACCTATGGCTCCAAGAAGCTGTAGCATGCACAGCAGCCAAACCTGGGTAGAACTGTATTGGCAGACAGGCTAACCAGTTGATGATAATCAAGAGTCCTCAAACCCATTAGTGAGTTAGGGGTATGTCTACCTCAAGCATGTGAAGTCATCTTTGGACCCACAGAATGGGCAGATGAAAGCAATTTGTTCCAACAGATATGAAGGCAGCTGAAGTAGTTGCTATGGAAGGCTTAGAGCTTGGTCAGGTGTTGAAGGAATCGAGGTGCATTCTACACCATTGCCAGTCTGACTTTGGTCCTGCCACTGGACTTTGATGACTCTAGAAGAGAGAGTGAGGCTGATGACTTTGTGCAACTCTGACTCCCTTAAATTCAATTCACGCACAAATCAAGACATGTCCCGTCCACCCCATCCCCCCATGGCATTGGTCCTCTTCACAAGTGAAGGACAAACAAAACCAGGTAAAGTCAATCCTAGCCCCAACCAGTTAGTTGGGAAGCAGGCACCACAATCTTATTCCAATTTGGGTTCACAGCTTAAAGACAAGTTGTGGAATTTTTTGTGCCACACAGAAACTCACCAATGAGGTCAAATGTTGATTTGGCTTTCAAGGTATTAATTAATTCTCACATTTCCTATACGATGCACACACGTGCCTTATATGTAAAATGTGGGTATTAAGTGTGCATACATATTCTGTATACATGTATTATATATGTGTGTAAGTATATCTATATGTTGTATCTAATGCATATTTGTGTATAATGCATGTATGTAGGATATCCCAAAAGTCTTCGTGTAGTCTTAAGCAATTAAAGTTTAAAATTGTACTAATATTTTTGTGACATCCTAAACGTGGAGGGGCAGCATTGATTAGGACAAGGAAGGCTTGCTTTGTAATTGTGAAGCCCTGAGTTCTGAAGCATGTTGGTTCCTGAAAAAGTCTTTTAGCCTCTCAGTAACCTCCCTAGTGCCTCCCCCAGAACTCTCTAATATGGCAAGTTACAAAGTAGTTGCCAATTTGCTTTGTAGAAAGACATGTGCACAGTGGAAGTTTCCCACACCAATGAAATATATGCAGATACATAAAATATATGTATAAATAGATGCAGATATATGTATAATGTGTATTTCCAATAAAATACTCCTTTGAGGCCTCAATGTAATATGGAAATGATCAAGGGTTTTCAAAGATTCTGCTAATGAATTCAAATATATTCAGGCAGATCAAAACTAAAAAGATTTAAAGTACGGATGCAATAATTGCTTGTGTACTTGTGGTCTCGGGATTAGCTAGAAATGGGAAAATTTCTAAAATGTTTTCGAGGAGTTGTGCTGTAACGTGGGCAGCCAATACCTAAGAAAGTACAGATTATTGTTTAATTATCAGGAGAAACTGTTAAAATACATCTACTATGTGTGTATATTTATACATATGTATGTGTATATGTTTTTATATACATGTAGGCAGGGTGTCCTAAAAGACAGAATAATTTTAAGGTTTAGTAGCGATATGTACCAACATACGCACACATATTTATCTATATATGTGTATATATGTATATGCCTACATATGATATATGCGTGTATATATGCACAAACACATATACATATATATGAGATGCCAGTTCATTCACTATAAATTTGACCATCAAAAAATTTACAAAACAAAAAGACACATAAATGTGCAAATCTTACAAAACAAAATGTTTAATTTCTGTTTCTATAAACAGCAGGATAGCAGAATAAGTTCCTTACTGATAGTTATTGAACCTAACCACACCTAACCCCAAGGGATGATCTCCTAAGGGTTTTCTGGCACTTCTTTGGCTGAGTTCCAGAAAGCTTGCGGTACTTTGGGCATTAACTCAGAGTTGACAACTAGAAGAAGGGCAGAGTAATAAAAGGTGACCCTTGAAGTGAGGACTCCTTTAGTATCTCACTGACCTTTTCAGAGGAGCTTGTCAGAGGTACAGAACTAGAGGATCAGAGAGAAAAGTTACCAAGCAGAGAAGCACTGACTGTCTTGGTGCTGATCCTTAGTAGACTTATTGAAAGCATTTTATTTAGTGGTTTTGAGATTAGGGGAAGCCGTTCTACCGAGTTAAATGGACATATACTGAGTATAACACAGGATGGGGCTTCACTGTTTATAGGAAAGGGGGAAGGGATTAGGCATTTATATAGTGCCTACCGTGCCAGGCAATGTGTTAAGTGCTTTGTAAATATTATCTGAGTGAAATGGATCATAAGTAATGAAGCATGGTATTTGACTTTGAATAGACATGCATTTTATTTATCTTTTTTTTTCAGGAATTTTGGAAATGTCAGTGATAATTTTCTGTGATTACCAAGAAAAACAAAGATACTTATAAGCTGAGAGAGAAGAATGCTGAGCAGCAGCAATGAGTCCCAGGCTGCAGTAATTCAGCTCTGCTATGAGAACATCAATGGGTCCTGCATTAAAACCTCCTACTCCCCAGGATCCCGAGTCATCCTCTACTTCGCATTTGGCTTTGGGGCTCTGCTGGCTATCTTGGGAAACCTCTTGGTCATGATTTCAATCCTTCACTTCAAGCAGCTGCACTCTCCAGCCAATTTTCTCCTTGCCTCTTTGGCTTGTGCTGACTTTTTGGTGGGAGCCACTGTGATGCCCTTTAGCATGGTGAGGTCAGTGGAGAGTTGTTGGTATTTTGGGGAAAGTTACTGTAAATTTCACACTTGTTTTGATGCATCATTTTGTTATTCTTCCATTTTTCACTTGTGTTTCATCTCCATTGATAGATACATTGCTGTCACTGACCCTCTGGTCTATCCAACTAAATTTACTCTGTTGGTTTCAGGAATATGCATTGTGTTCTCCTGGCTCCTTGCCATTACATTTAGTTTTTCACTTTTTTACACAGGTGCTAATGATGATGGACTGGAGGAATTAGTAAGTGCCCTCACCTGTGTGGGAGGTTGTCAGATGGCTATGAATGAAACCTGGGTACTGATAGACTTTCTGTTGTTCTTCATTCCCACTCTGGTCATGGTCATTCTTTATTGTAAGATTTTTCTAGTAGCTAAACTACAAGCTAGAAAGATTGAAAGCATGAACTGCAAAACTGAATCATCTTCAGAGAGTTACAAAGCCAGAGTGTCCAAGAGGGAGAGGAAAGCAGCAAAAACACTGGGCATTGCTGTGATAGCATTTGTGATTTCCTGGTTCCCCTATTTTATTGAAACAATAATTGATGCTTTTCTAGGGTTCATCACTCCAACATATATTTATGAAATTTTAAGTTGGTTTGCCTATTTTAACTCAGCCATAAACCCTCTGATTTATGCTTTCTTTTATCCTTGGTTTAGAAGAGCAATTAAACTGATTGTCACTGGGAAAGTCTTCAGTGGTCACTCTTCAACAATAGATTTGTTTTCTGAACAAATTAAGGTTTTAAACTGAAGATGTTAAAATATGGAACAAAGTTGTAAAAGGAACAGGTGAATTATTATGACATGAGAGTATACTCTCTTCATTCCTTCCAAATCCCTATTTTAGGTTTGATGTTTAATAAAATTTATTTACCATGTCAAATTGCATGTGCATAGGGTGTTTTACCAGCTGTCTTTAATGTTGCTCTTCTATGTCTGTTTTTTCTCATTTGACATTTGTTTTTGTTCTTCACTCCTCTCTTGGATCAAGGAGTAGAAGAATTTTTTTTTGTCTCTAATGAATATTTTATAATCTGATCCCTCCCTCTATTAGCCTTTCATTTGCAGTAGATAAGCCACCTATTTTGCCTATTCTGATTCCTTCCAAGAACATCTCTGACATCTTTTCTTCCTTATAAAAAGTTTTTATTTATTTTTCAAATACAATAAATCTGAAAAGCTTTCCGTCGTGTAATTAACACTTGTATTTACTTAAACCAGTAGCCCTGAAACGTTTTCAGCTCTATTCTGAATTATAGAATTTTGCTGTTTTCTTTCTTTGCCTTATCTTTCTTTGTTTTTTAAGAAAATGAAGTGAGGGATCAATTCCACCTACTGCCAAAAATGAAGCTGAGCCTCCCTGTTAAAGGAGTTCATACAATAACAATTGTTTTTGGCCCCAAAAGTCCTTGGTTTTCTTTATTTTCTTTGTATTCTAATCAATGAGAGAAATACCTAAAGTTACCTTAGCCCCACATAGGTGTTTTTTGGAATGTAAGTGCATTTTATCATTGTTTCTTATACCATTACTTCAGTAATATTAATAATAATAATCACAAGCATTTATATAGTATATATATCAGGCACTCTGCTAAGTGTTTTGCAAATATTTTCTCATTTGTTTTTCTTTTTTTTTCCCTTTTTTCATCTTAAATTTTGTTTATTAAACATTTAAGTTTACAAATGAATGTGTACCAATTAGCAGTATCTATGTAGTTGGAGAATATTGTGTTTTCTCTAAGCAGCACCATGAGATCCTCCGATGGTATGATGGAATTTGTGGCCTTTTCCAAGACCTGGGCTCTTCTGGTCAGCTGGGGTTAGCCTGTACATCTCTCTGTGTTTGTGCACTGGCTTGGTGATCCATTGAGTGTTGGGGTTTCGTCTGGTTTTATGGAAAAGGTCAATAAAAATAACCTTAAAGAATTTGAAGGTTGAATCTTCACCCACCCAGTAGGAATTCAAGACTCTTAGGGTCCCACAATGGCAGCCAGCACGCTCTTCTACTACAGACTGAAAGCTCCTGACAAACTTCAGCTGATTGACACAATGATGCACAGGTTTACCATAGGTTGAACCCTTGAGAACTGGACAGTTTCTCCCACCATGGTGAGCACAAATAAGGTAGATGACTTTACCGTGCTCGGCTTTAGTTCCCCAGTCTCCAAGCTTTCTTGAGTCTGGTGGGCTGGGCAGCTAGGTCTGGGGCAGACCTACTACTGGGGCAGTAATGCAAGCAGCACACACATAGGAGGAACCGCATGAAATCAGACGACCGCTTCTTCCTCCATAGCTCCTAGATGTATTTGTAGGCCCCCATCCTGGCTTATGCTTAGCCTGCCTGATGGCTGCCACCAACTGGAAAAGAAAAGTCATTCTCATTTGTTTTTCACAACAGCCCTGGGGAGTAAGTGCTATTACTGTCCCCATTTTATTGATGAAACTGAGTCAAACAGAAGTGAAGTGACTCACAAGTGTTTGAGGCTGGATTTGAATTCAGCTCTTTCTCACTTGAGGCCCATAATTTATCCACTATACCACTACCTCGTTAGCATCAATGTACTTCAATACCATAACATTCCCAAAGCAGAAGTCACAGAAGAATCTAACATGGTTTTACAACTATTTGCTTATTCCATTCATATAAGGCTGCTTTAATCATCTAAAACAGTCATAAAGTTAATGTGGGATAACACTGATTTTAGGTTGTTCAGTTGTGTCCAACTCTTCTTGATCTATTTAAGGTTTTCTTGGCAAAAATACTGGAGTGGTTTGCCATTTCCTTCTCCAGCTCATTTCACAGACAAGGAACTAAGGCAAACAGGGTTAAGTAATTTGACCAAGGTCACCTAGCAAGTTAAGTATCTGAGGCCAGATTTAAACTCATAAAGATGAGTCTTCCTGTATCCAGGTCCAGCACTCTATCCACTGTAACACCTAGCTGCTCCAATTTTAGGTTGTAATTACAATTACACATATACACATATACACATATATGTGTATATATGTATACACATATGCATACATATATAATGCTATTGCCTACTACACGCTATCAAATATGTTGCAACTATGTATGTCATAGTTTTTGTTACTACTTGCTATATAGTCATCAATTCCATGGAATGTAGTTTCCTTTCTCCTTGAGGAAAAAGGACGGGGAATTTTAAAAGAGATTGTGGATGTATTTATTTTAAATCTTTAGGAACCAAATTAGAGATGTATGTGGGACACATGTTGAAATGTTTTAATTTTTTTTTTTGTATTTCAGTGCACAGAAGACCTGTTACAAAACATGATTCTTTCTGTGTTGTGATTTATGAATTGAATATTAAAATACGAGACAAACTGTGTCTTCCTTATAACTTAATTCTTTGACTCATATTGGTCTTGGATCCCCCTAGTGGGAACCAGATCCTCCAGCTTATCATGCTGGGCTTCCACCAGAGCACAGATTCTTTATAGAGAGTGGCTTGCCTATGGTTCAAGGGAAATTGAAAGGTTTCTCATCCTTTGGCGTTGAACATTTGGGTATAGTTAAGTAAAGGGTCAGAGGGTGCGTCTGCTGTCGTACTTTCTTGGTTATATAAAATGGGTATGGGCTGGTTGTATACCTCAGATGAAATATACAGTGGCTACAGAAGGTTTTACACATTAGATTTTTCACAACACATCTCTAACTGGCATTTGCCTTAAAAAGGATAATGAAATTCAGTGCTATTAGAGTGGGCAATGGGCCTATCTGTCAGGTGTGTCATTCCCTATAGTCTCCAGCTTCTACTGAGAAACCTGAGATAATCCACACTTTTGTTAGAGAGAAAGCCCAACATACTTACACAGATTGTTTTCTCTCTAAGGCAGGTCTAGAGGAAATGAAGTAAAACAAAGACATTAAGATGGAATATGGAGGATCATAGATTTAGTACTGGAAAGTACCTCAAAGGCTACCAAATCTAAGCCCCTCATTTTAGAGATGAAACCAAAGTGTTTATCTCCTGGGTCATAAAATCATTACGTTGCTCTCCAGTCCTTCCCCCCATCTTGGCTTTCTTGGGACAGAAATAATATAGGGAACCAGGATTTTTTGAAAGTACTTTATTAGGGCCACATAGCTCTGGCTGGTAGCCAGGTACTCAAATTCCAACATTCTCTGGTAATATAAGATTTCATATTCTGAAACATACGTGTGTATATATACACACAGACATATGTATATATATATATATATATATGTGTGTGTGTAGGTAGGAATATACATGTGTGTGAAGGTCATATAAAAATGAAAGCTATCTATATTAAAAGAAACAGAGACTAAGAAGCTACTGTTATGCAGAGCAGGGGTGTGACATTGGACTGGAAGATGAGAAGGAAAGAAGAAAAACTTTGAGTTAGTGGAGAGTAGTAATTCATAGTCAAAGGGCTCTAAGCTATCTATGAACCCAAATCACATTCAGGGCATTGTAGTAGTAGGATGGGGAGATAAGAATGATAAGATAGATAAAGTTATTTATCATGGAGAAGAAAGACCTAGGGAGACATGATAATAGACTTCAAATGTTAGAAGAGCTGGCATATGCAAGAGGAATTAGGCTTGTTTTGATTGACTCCAGAGGGCAGAAGGACTCAGTGGAAGTTGCAAAGAGACAGAATTTAACTTGAAGTGAAGAGAAATTTCCTGACGAAATTGACAACGTCTTGTTTTAGATGCTATTATCAGACCCATTTTACAGTTGAGTAAGCTGATTTTGACAGCGGTTAAGTGACTTGGCAGGGGTCATACAGCTAATAAGTGTTTAATGTTGGATATGAACACAAATTCGTACTCCAACCACAGTGCTATATCCACTGAGTCACATAGCTGCCTCCAGATAGGAACAAATTTTATGAAAATATTTAACACAATATGTTTGTTGAAATAGTCATAGAAATCAGATTAAGTCCTCTAGGGGGGACCTTTC
The DNA here is from genome assembly GCF_900497805.2 of Vombatus ursinus. NCBI lineage: Eukaryota > Metazoa > Chordata > Mammalia > Diprotodontia > Vombatidae > Vombatus > Vombatus ursinus. Next base: position 17,505,730 of record NW_020948910.1, on the reverse strand, counting down.
AATTATCCCACCTAATGGTGTTTTTCAGCTCCCCTGAGTTCAATTATCATCTCTAGGCAGTTTCTATTCCTATTCTGCAGTCTCTATTCCTAGATCTCTGTATCCAGGATTAATCTCCATTCTAATCTGTAGTTCTACATCTAATAGCCTTTTGTACATCTGAACTCTTGTATCCTATAGCATCTTAAGGTCAACATATCCAAAAAGAAAGAGAGAGAGAGAGACAGAGAGACAGAGAGACAGAGAGAGTACTATCTTTCTCCCAAATGTCTCCCTACTTACAAATGTTCCTGTTACCATGGAAGGCACCGCGATCCTCCTAGTCACCATGGTTCCCAACCTCAGAGCCATACTGGTATTTCACTCAATGCACATATCCAAGTTTGTCAAGCATTGTCCTCTCTACCTTCACAACCTCTCATATATGTCACTTTCTGAACACTCACACAGCTACCACTTTGGTGGAGTTCTCATCATGTCACTCTTGGATTATTATTATTATTATTTGAGTGGTTTCCCTATATCAAGTCTCTTTCCACTCCAATCTATCCTCCACTTAGCTGCCAAAGTGATTTTCTAAACCACAGATGGCATGCCCTTACTTAATAAATGCCAATTGCTCCTTATTACCTCCAGAATCAAATAGACAATCATCTTTTTGGCATTTTAAGCCTTTCGTAATCTGGCATCTTCATACCTTTTTATTCTTCAGGTACTTGACCTCCATGTACTCACCTCAATGACAGTAACTGGTCTTCTTGTTATTCGTCACCCATGACACGCCATCTCTTGACTGGACCTTTTTACTTGTGGCTGTTCCCCATGCCTGGAATGCTCTGCTTCCTAAGCTTAGATTCTTTGATTCCTTCAAGACTCATCTCAAATCCCACGTGCCACAGGAACCTTTGGTGCTTCCTATGTCCCACCCTACCTCCTGTATCATATGCAGGGTGTCCCAAAAGTTTTAGGATAGTTTTAAGCAATTAAACCTTAAAACTGCACTAAAAATTTTGGCTTAATTTTTATTTTGTGTGGGTATAGCTATTTACATATTGTTTCCCTATTGGAAGGTGAGCTACTGGAGTTTAGGAGATCATTGGTTTACTTTCTTTTTTTTAAATCTCTGGTGCTTACCACAATGTCAGCACACAATAAACACTTATTACCTTCTGGTTGACTGAATATCCCTCCGTAAGTCTTTTCTACTCCCGATAGAAGAGAACTCACTATATTCTAAGACTGAGCATTTTATTTTGATATGTTCTTTCATCTTCAGTGTCTAGTACTGTGTCTGGAACATAGTAGATGCTTAATAAATATTTATTGATTAAGACATTTTTCCACTGCTTTCTCTTGAGTATGCAAAATTAGAGGAGATTGAAGTGTAAAGAAATAATAATAGCCAGCCTTTATATAGTGTTTTCAGTTTGGGAAAGCACTTTACAAGTTTTCTTATTTGATTCTCACAATGCTGTGAAGAAAATAAAAATTAGCGTTCACCACATGTTAGTTACCCAGCGAGGTAATGTCATATCTGCATTATCCTTTAGGAGGCACTTTCTTGGAGCCCTCAGCCTGTCCTTATTAGTCACTTTTTGCGGTGTTTATTGTTGTTGTTTGTCCTTCCTTTCTGAATAGGACCAATGATATCAGGAGGGTCATATCTTAACTGGAAAGTGAATTGGATTTAAGTGAGGCCAAGGTGTGCAAAGTCATCAGCCTCGCTCTCTCCTCCAGAGCCATCTGAGTCCAATGGCAAGCCATAGGTCAGGACAACTGGCAATGGCCCAGGATGCAGTGGGAGACCTCGGCCTTTTTAAGCTAAGGTCTTTCCCAGGTCCCAGTTTATCTGAGGCAACATCCATTCAGTGAGTAAGGCTAGGTAAGGAATGAGGCAACAGTTTGACTTGTAGTATAGTCATGAGAAAACCCTTTCAGAAGAGGCTGAGGTATCCTTCCTAGCCATCAGCAGGTACTCAGCTTGCAGCCCATAACTGTTCCCCCTCTGCCAAGATCAAATGACAATCTCCCTAAGCAGCTTTGAATAATCCCTTGTTACCCAGGTATGAGATTATTTGAGGAGATAAAATGCATTATGCTCAAAATGTTGAAATATGAAATCTGCTCTCTACTTAGCTCAGTTCTTCTATCCTATCTCGATTCTTTATCATCAAATCACTTTTCATTTTATTTGCCAATTTAGAATTTAGCATGTCATGACAATATATGTACATGATAGGACTTAAAGTGAAAAGACTATAACAATCACTACCAGATGAAGATATCTGCGACCAACTACCTCCTAGAATTCATATCATTTTCTTCCCTTATCTTCAGGTATGTTGTAGCAAAATTCAACCACATATGTTCCTACTCCTTGTGGGGAAAGGTATAGGGGGAAGGGCATACACTTCATGACTCAGACAAACTAAAATGGGAAAATAAGAGAAGAAAGTAAGATTCCTCTGGGGAGTCATGATGGCCACACTCTGTTCCTTTTGAGTTGTGCTGATCACAATTCTAGTATTTGCTGCTAGGTGGGAAAAGTATATAGCCATAGACCTGAAGTCAGGAAGACCTGAGTTCAAATCCAGTCTCAGGCACATACTAGCTATGTGACCCTAAGCAAGTCACTTAATTTCTCCTTGGCTCTGTTTCCTCATCTCTAAAAAGAGGAGAATAATAGCACTTACCTCCCAGGGTAATGAATTAATTAAAAGGAATGAATTAATTAATATGAATAAATATGGGTAAAGCATTTGGCAAATTTTAAAGGGCTTTATAAATATGAGTTTATTATTAACATAGTTATTGTTATTATTATTCTTCATATTGGTCCCACTCTTCCATCATCTGCATCATACTCGTTTATGCTGATAAAATATGTATCAGTTAGTCAGTCAGCTAGCATTTATTAAGAACCTAGTATATCCCAGTGGTGCAATTGATGGAGTTCTGAGCCTGGAGTTGAGAAGGTCTGAGTTTAAATCCAGCCTCAGACACTTACTAGTTTTGTGACTCTGGGCAAGCCAATTAACCCCTATTTACCTCAGTTTTTCATCTATAGAATGGGGACACACTGGAGAAGAAAATGGAAAACTACTCTAGTAGAGTCAGACAAAACCAAATGACTGAACAACAATAAACCAGGCACTGTGGTAAACCTTGAGGATACAAAGAAAAGCAAAAAATAGCTCAAGGAGCTCCCAGTCTAATGAGGGAGACAACATGTAAATAATTATGTACAAACAAAACATAGGCAGAATAAATTTGAGGTAGTCTCAGAGGGAAGACACTAAGATTAAGGACTGGTAAAAGTTTCTTGTAGAAGAGGGGGTCTTAGCTGACCCTTGAAGGAAGCCAGAGAAGTTCAGAATCAGAGATGAGGAGAAAGAGCATTCCAGGTTTGGGGGAAAGTTGGTGAAAACACTCAAAGCTGGGAGATAGAGTGTCCTGTAGGAGGAATAGCAAGGAAGCCTGTGCCACTGAATCGCAGATGACATTGAGGGGTCTAAGTTATAAGGAAACTGGCAAGTTTAAAAGGAGCCAGGTTCTTTAGAACCAAACAGAGGATATTATATTTCACCTAGAAGTAACAGGGAGCCAGTAGAGTTTATAGAATAGGGGGATGCTGTGAACAGATGTGTGCTTTAGGAAGATCTGTTTGACAGACGAACAGAGAATGGATTAGAGTAGAGAGGAAAATCACATCAAAAACTCAAAGGAAGAGAATTGAAGGCAAAGAAAAAGAAAAGAAAAATGAGTGGAAAAGGGAAGAAAGTATCACAGGGCATGGATATTTCTAAAATGTATCAAAGAGAAAAGGGTGCAGGGGTGATGAACCTGCGACCTTGAGTCCACATGTGGCCTTCTGGTCCTTGGGTGTGGCTTTTTGACTGAGTCCAAGTTTGACAGAACAAATCCTTTTATTAAGGGGATTTGTTTTGTGAAGTTTGGATTTAGTCAAAGGGCCACACTTGAGGATCTAGAGGGCCATATGTACCCTCAAGGCCACGGCTTCCCCTCCCTGATAGAGCATAGGGCTTAGAGGGCATCAGGTCCAAGCCTCATGGTTGATAGATAAGAAAACTGAGGTGGAATGGTTGTGACTTGCCCAAGTGGCATTGCTGGGATTTGAACCCATGACTTACTGCAGTACTCTTATTTATTCCCTCACAGTTCACTACACAGCAGCCTACTCCACAGTCCTTCCTCTGACCTAAGGACAAAAGACTCAGGGCTCTCTCGTTTTCAGTGGTTTGCTTCATAAATCAACTTCCCTCTGTGGAAAATTTTGAGAGACTAAAGATTTACACAGAAATTTTAAAAAAATGTTCAGAGAACTAGAAAAGAAAAGCAGCTAAGTGGATCAGTGGATAGAATGCAGGAATTAAGAAGCAGGAAGACTTGAGATTGATTTCTGCCTCGTACACTTTCAAGCTGTGTCACTGTGGGCAAGTAACAATCTCTCAGCCTTAGCTTCCGTGTCTGTAAAATGGAGATAATAGCATCTATTTCACAGTGTTGTTGTGAGGATTGAGATAATATATGTAAAGTTCTTAGCAAACCTTAAAGTGATATGTACATATTCTCTATTATTATTTAAATGAACATATATACATATATATAATATATACACGTTATTGCCCATCAGATAATGAAATCTATGAAAAGAAATACATGTGAATAGATGTGCATATGTTACAAAATTGAACACATGAGAGTCTCCTATAGATTAAACAGCAGTTTTTCTGATAATGACTGAAAAAAAAAAGTTTCTTTCCTCAGTTCACACTTCACTCTATAGGGATTTGATCTTGCACCTTTTAAGAGGATGGAATTTCTTTGACTGACTTCCTAAATGCTTTCAAGGTATTTTGGACATTAACAGTTAATTGATACCAGGGGAGAGAGCACTGGAATAAAAGCTGGGCTTCGAGTTCAGTGATCACGTTACATCTCATTCCTCTTGACAAAAAGAAGCTCCTCAGAGGTAAAGATCTAGAGGGTCAAAGAGGAATTTTTTTAAATAAGCAGCTAAGGCATTTACATGTGTCCATAGGAATCTTTAGTAGATTTGCTGAGATTATTACTTGAATTGACTTGAGTTTAATTGCAAAAGTGTTTCTGAGTTACATGGCCAACTTCTGAATATGTATGAGAAGATTTGTAACATAATTTGTAATTATAAAGTTTATAAAATGGAAAAGAATCACAATTTATTAAAGATAGTAACCTACACATTTTTAAGACATTAACTCAATGCATCTTTTATTTTAAGGAGAGAATTAGAAATTTCAATAAGACACAAAATATTCAAGCTAATGAAAATTCTGCAAAGTTCAGAGAGAAAAAGAATGAGCAGCAGCAATGAGTCCCAGCCTGCAGCAGCACAGCTCTGCTATGAGAACATCAATGGGTCCTGCATTAAAACTTCCTACTCCCCAGCACCCCGAGTCATCCTCTACCTGGCCTTTGGCTCTGGGGTTGAACTTGTGGTCTTGGGAAACCTCCTGGTCATGATTTCAATCCTTCACTTCAAGCAGCTGACTCTCCTGCCAATTTTCTCATTGCCTCCTTGGCTTATGCTGACTTATTGGTGGAAGCCACTGTGATGCCTTTCAGCATGGTGAGGTCAGTGGAGAGTTGTTGGTACTTTGGGGAGATTTATTGTAAATTTCACTTTTGTTTTGATGGATCATTTTGTTATTCTTCCATTCTTCAATTGTGTTTCATCTCCATTGATAGATACATTGCTGTCACTGACCCTCTGGTCTATCCAAACAAGTTCACTCTGCATGTTTCCTTGGTGTGCATCACATGCTCATGGCTTCTTGCTATTGCTTACATGTTTTCACTTCTTGGTACTGGTGTCAATGATGATGGGCTGGAGGAATTAGTAAGTGCCCTCACCTGAGTGGGAGGTTGTCAGATTGCTGAGAATCAAACCTGGGTACTGATAGACTTTCTGTTCTTCATTCCCACTCTGGTCATGATCATTCTTTATTGTAAGATTTTTTTAGTAGCTAAACTACAAGCTAGAAAGATTGAAAGCATGAACAAGACTGAGTCATCCTCAGAGAAGCCAGAGTGTCCAAGAGGGAGAGGAAAGCAGCAAAAACACTGGGTATTGCAGCAATTGCATTTCTGATTTCCTGGTTCCCATATTTTATTGAATCAATAATTGATGCATTCCTAGGGTTCATCATCTCAACATATATTTTTGAAATTTTAATGTGGTTTGCCTATTATAACTCAGCCATAAACCCTCTGATTTATGCTTTCTTTTACCCTTGGTTTAGAAGAGCAATTAAACTGATTGTCACTGGGAAAGTCTTCAGTGGTCACTCTTCAACAATAGATTTATTTTCTGAACAAATTAAGGTTTTAGACTGAAGATGTTAAAATGTGGAACAAAGTTGTAAAAGGAACAGGTGAATTATTATGACATGAGAGTATACTCTCTTCATTCAGTCCAAATCCCAGTTTCAGGATTGATGTTTAATAAAATTTATTTACCATGCCAAATTGCATGTGAATAGTGTTTACCAGCTGTTTTCAAAGTTGCGCTCTAGTTCCTAGCTTTTCTCATTAGACATTTGTTTTCCTTCATCATTCCAGCCTTGGACCAAAGGGTAAAAGGATTTTTTTCTTCTCTAATGAATATTTTACAATCTTATCTAAACCTCTCCCACAGTTAGCCTTTCATTTGCAGTAGATAAGGTACCTATTTTGCCTATTCTATTCCTTCCCACAACTCTCATATCTTTTCTTCCTTTTAAAAGTTTTTTTTTTAAATAAGTCTCACATAAAATAAACCCGACTATTTTTTATTGTGTAGTTAACAATCATATTTATTAAAATCAGCAGCCCTGAAAAGTTTTCAGCTCTATTCTGGGTTATAGAATTTTGTTGTTGAAGTTTCCTCCTTTACTTTATCTTTCTTTTTCTTTTTAAAAGAAAGTCAAGAGAGGGATCAATTCTACCTACAGTCAATAATGAAATTGAGCCTCCCCATGAAAGGATTTCATAGAGTAACAGTGTTTTTCTGCAGCCAAAGTCCTAGGCTTTCTTTATGTTCTAGACAGAGAATTTAGCCCTACACAGGTGCTTTTTTTGAAGTGTAAGTGCATTTTATCATTGTTGCTTATACCATTACTTCATTCATAATACTAATCATAAGCATTTATATAGTATACATACCAGGCACTGTGATAAGTGCTTTACAAATATTTTCTCATTGGTTTTTCACATTAACCCTGGGGAGTAGATGCTATTATTATCCCCATTTTACAGTTGAGGAAACTGAGGCAAACAGAAGTGAAGTGACTTGCCCAGGATTACAAATGTCTGAGGCTGGATTTGAATTCAGGTCTTCCTTACTTAAGGCCCATAATTGTATCCCTTACACCAAGGAGCTGCCTCATTAGCAACATTACACTTCAATACTATAACATTACCAAACCAGCAGTCACAGCAGAATCTAATTTACTTTTACAACTATTTGTTTATTCTATTAATATAAGACACTACTTTAATCATCTAAAAAAGTCATAAAATTAATATGGGACAGCATTGAGTATAGGTTGTTATTCAGTTGTTTCCAACTCCTCTTGATCCATTTGGGATTTCCTTGGCAATGATGCTGGAGTGGTTTGCCATTTCCTTCTGCCGCTCATTTTACGGATCAGGAACTAAAGCAAACGGGGTTAAGTGACTTGCCCAGGGTCACCCAGCTAGTTAAGTGTGAGGCCAGATTTGAACTCACAAAGATGAGGCTTAGCACTCTATCCACATTGCTACCTAGCTTCCCCAATTTTAGGTTGCAATTACAATTATACACACATGTGTATGTACATGCACATGTACAGGCACATTCACATATGTGCATATATGCACATGCATATATACACACGTATACATATATATTACTATTGCCAAACACATGCTATTAAATATGTTGCAACTATTTATGTTATGGTTTTTGTTTTTTTTTTACTACTTGCTGTATAGTCACCAATTCTGGAATGTATTTTGTCTTTAAGTAAAAAGTATAGGAATTTTTTTTCTTTTTTTATTTTAGAAAAATGCCAAAACTTAAATACATAATAAGAAAAGAAAAAGAAATATAAACTTAAATATAAAATAAGAAAGAAAACAAAAAAAAGTCATGTGCACAACAGAATGTAAGAAAGGATTCAAATTATATAGTGATATCTTTTTATTTCAAAAAAGCCTATATATTAAATACTGTTCATTATGTTGAAAGCTGTCCATCTTTTATTTGCTTCCTTGTAGCGTTGGTTTTCTGCTGTACACTTTTTAATTTGTTCTTTTTTCTCCCTCCCTCCCCGATACCCATCATCTCAAGGCTACAGTTGAGCATTGGATTTATTTATATATAGGTATTGATATATACATACACATATACATATACATACATACATACATAAATACTTTACCTAAGAGATTCTACTCCTAATCTTTGTTTTTATGTTTGTGCATCTCTTTATTTTTCCTATCTCTCCTAACTCCTCTACTTTACTTCTACCTGCTACCTTACCCTCCTATTACTTAACCTACACCCACTCCAGCCATCCCTCTCTTATCCTCCCATTCCCCTGAATCTAAGCCCCCTTCTATAGCCCCCCTTTTAACTACACCCTCCCCTCTAAAGATCCCTCTTTTATCCTCTCCCCCCTCCCTATCCCCTTAGAGTTTTCTTTCTAAATTTAGAAGATTTTTATACTCTTCTAAATGTATATGTATTTTCACCTCTTAAACCCATGCCCAATGACAGTAGGTTTCCAGAACTAAAAGCTCCCCTCCCCTATCTAATTCCTCTGTATTGGTTCTTCCTCTTGCACCTTATTTGTAAAAGGTAATTACTCTTCTAGCTATACTTGAATAGTTTTCCTTTTAAGTCATATCATATTCAGGTCTACCCCAATCTTCCTTATAAGCTACCTAATTACTAGTAACAATCTTAGATATAGGTTTTGCATTTTTCATACATAAAAGTTAAACATTCTATACTTACTTAGTCCCTTGTAATTGGTCATTTGTATGTATCTTATATTTCTCTTGGCTCTTGTATGTTAAATATTCTATTGAGTTCAGAGTTTATGTTTGTTTTTAACAAAGACCTGAAAGTCTGACAATTGATTAAATATCCATTTTTTTCATTCAGAATTATGCTTAGCTTTGCTAGATATATTTTCGGACAGAAACCCAGTTCCTTTGTTCTTCAATATACAGTGTTCCAAGGCCTGCTATCTTTTAGTGTCACCACTGCTAGGTCTTGTGTGATTCTAATTGTGGTACCAGTATATGTAAATTGTTTTGTTCTTGTTGCTTGTAATATTTTGTCCCTGATCTGGGGGTTTCAAGATTTGACTATAATATTTCTGTGAGTTTTCCTCATAGGATCTCTTTCAGGGAGTGATCAGTGTATTTTTTTCTATTTCTACTTTCCTTTCATGTTCTAATGCTTCAGGACAATTTTCTTTAATTATTTCTTGTATTGTTGTATCAAGATTCTCTTTCTATCAGACCTTTGAGGCAGCCCAATATTCTGTTTTCTCTTTTTGATCTGTTCTCTAGATCTGTTGTTTTTCTTATGAGATGTTCCATATTTTCTCCTTTTTCCATTCTTTATATATATATTTATATTTATATTCATATTCATATTATTTCTTCATCTCTTATAACTTCACTGGCTTCCCCTTGCCCAATTCTGATATTCAAGGAGTCATTTTCTTAAGATTCTGGATCTCCTTTTCTAATTTGTTGACTTTCTTTTCATAATCTTGTTTTTCTTGTATTATTCTTATTTTTCTTTTTAGTTTTTCCTCAGTCTCTCTCATTTGATTTTAAAAGTCTTTTTTAAGTTCTTCAATGAGTTCTTTTTGGGCAGATGACCATTTGACATTACTCTTTGAGGTAGAAGAGGGGTTCTTTGCTTCAGTATCCTCCTGTGAAGACAAACCCCAATCTTCTCTATTCTCATAATAGCTCTCTGTGGTTGGATTCTTTCTCCTTTGCCTGTGCATTTTTTTTGTGATAATTTTTATAATCACTTCCAGTCCTGGGGCATGGGGTATAGTAGTGCCTCTAATCCTGTTCAGTTCACCCTTCTGAACTTGAACTCAAACCAAGATCTCCAGCCTCTTGCAAGTACCCACCGAAGAGGCATCCCCAACCCACTGCTTCTGCACTCATTGGGCGTGTGCTGTTTCCTTCTCACCTGGGCAACTCTCCACAGCACAGCTGGATCTGGCGTTCCTTGGGTTGACGCTAGTTGGTCGGAAATTTGGAAAAGGGTTCATTGGTTAGTTATTCAGGCAGAGATTCCCTCGATCTTCTCCATGTCAGACACCCAGCTCCCCTCGCCGTCCCGGGATTCATATGGTTAGGACAGAGGCAGCCTCCCAAACCAGCTAACCCCAGGTCTGGCCACTTGTTTAAGCTGCTTTTCCTTTGTTGTTGAAGGGGACCCTAGCTTGGAAGTGTTTACTCTTCACAGGGAGCAAATCTTGTCCAGGATTTTTCTTCAGATTTTCTCCAATTGTCCCAGGAGGACCCCTCTTCTGTCCCTACTCTTATTTATTTTCATAGGTTTATGTTTGCCTGGAGGTGCTATTTTATCTCTTTTGTGGAGGAAAATCTCAAGAGCTTGAAATTTTCTGACCTACTTTGCCATCTTCCCAGAATCCTCTCCAGTACAGGAAATTTTAAAAGAGATTGTGAATGTATTTATTTCAAATCTGTAGGAACTAAATTAAAGATGTATATTAAAAATGTTCAAATGTTTTAATAACTTTTTTTGTGTATTTCAATGCACAGCAGACCTGTTAGAAAACATGATTCTCTTTGTATTGTGATCTGTAAATTGGATATTAAAATGTCAGACAAACTGTGTCCTCCTTACAACATAATATTTTGCCTCAAATCAGTCTTGGATCCCCTTGGTAGGAACCAGATCCTACAGCTTGTAGGCCTAGGCTTCCACTAGAACACAGATTCTTTATAGAGGGGCTTGTCTATGGTTGGGAGGAAATTGGAAGGTTTCTCACTCTTTGGTGTTCAACATTTGGTCAGAGTTTAGTAGGTGGTCAGAGGATGCCTTCAGTCTTCATTGTACTTTCTTGATTATATAAAAGGGGTATGGGCTAGTTGTATACCCCAGTTGGAATATACAGTGGGTATATAAAGATTTTACACCTTTGATTTTTCACAACACATTTCTAACTGGCAAAGGGCCCATCTGTGGGGAGTGTCATTCCCCATAGTCTCAGCTTCTATTGAGAAACCTGAGACTATTCACATTTTTGTTATAGAGAAAGCCCGATATACCTACATAGATTGTTTTCTCCTTAAGGCAGGTCTAGGGGAAATTAAGTAAAATAAAGACTTTAAAATGGAATATGGAGGATCATAGATTTAGTGCTGGAAAGGATCTCGGAGGCTACCAAATCTAAGCCCCTCACTTTAGAGATGAGGAAACTGAGGGTTAGAGAGGTTAAGTGACTTGTCCAGAGTCATACAGCTGACAGATGTCTAAGGGAGGATTTGAACTCAAGTTTCCATACCCAAAATTCTATATACTTTGCCACTTAGCTGTCTAATGGCTCCTGTGTCTGGAGAGTAAACTAAGATTACAAAAATTTCACTCCGAAATTGATGTTTCTAAAGCCTTCCCATTCAAGTTGATTACACTATATTCTGTTGGGCTGGTTCCCTTTTGGATAACATTGATGCTGAGAAGTCCCCTGCATCTTTACTGGAGGTAAAGAATTTAATTTATACTTCTTCATGAAAAAAAGAAATCCAAAGTGACTGTTTCCTGGGCCATAAAATCATTGTGTTGCTTCCCAGCCCTTCCCCCATCTTGGCTTTCTTGGGCCAGAAGTAATATAGGGAACCAGAATGTTTAAAAGCACTATACTGGGGCCATATAGCTTTGGCTGATAGCCGGTTACTCAAATTCCAACATTACATGATAATACAGGATTTCATATTCTGAAAAATGTCTCTCTCCTTCCATAACACTGATATTCACAAAATTGACTCCATTCTCCTCTCCCCTAAATGTCATATGTTCAGAAGTCCAAATTTACTGCCTATATAACTTCAGATTTAACCTACATGGATCTCAGGTCTTTGTTTGTTTCTTTTTTTCCATATTAGATAAGAAAATTGGACAAGATGAACTCTAAGTTACCTTAAAACTAAATCTTGTTTAGATAAGTTGGACATTCCTGATTCCTGATAAGCAGTATTCTTCTTACTGGTGTCCAGGGAATTCAGCTGAATTTTCATTTCAAGATCTGGCCCATTTTCTCTTATATTCCCTGAGAGAAAGTGCTTATAAAGATAATGCAGCATACAATGCTAAATGGAGGCAGTTAGATGGAGCAGTGGATGGAATACCAGGCCTGGAGTCAGGAAGACCCATCTTCCAAAGTTCAGATCTGGCCTCAGACACTTACTACCTGTGTGACCCTAGGCAAGTCACTTAACCATGTTTACCTCAGTTTCCTCAACTGTAAAGTGAGCTGGAGAAAGAAATGGCAAACCACTCTAGTATCTTTGCCAAGAAACCCCAAATGGAGTCACAAAGAGTCACACGAATGAAAAAAAAACAACTAAACAATGCTAAGCGATAAGGTAGCACCTAGCAAAACTATTTTAAATACTGTCAAAATTATTTCTAACTACTTTCAAGGTAATTGAGCTATCTACTACAAAGCCTCCCTCCTTACCTGATTCAGTCTTTTGCTGCTTAAACTGGAAAGTTTAATCACTTAAATATTATGTGATATTGACTCTCAGAAGGGCAACTTACCTCAGAGGTCATTGAACCCCAGTGACCTGTTTACTGAAATGAATAAAAGGGAAATGTGATCCAGGCATGGCAAAAATCTCTACAGACACTGCTAGGTTATGTGGATATGAAGCAGAATAATGAAACAGACTCGGCCCTCAAAGACGTTAGAGTCTATCCAGATAAGCATTACAGGATCTTATATTTAGAAACTGCCAAAAGACTTTTAGTGGTCACTTAGTCCAATCCCCCTCATTTTCAAAATAAGTTAATTGAGTTTCAGAGAGATTAGGCAACTTGCCAGAGTCACTCAAATAGTAAGTGGTAGAAAAAGGTCCTTTGATGCCAAACACCCTGTCCCTTCCACTGTACTCCATTGCTACTCTTCCATGTTTTGGTCCTTTATTTTCTAAGAGGACCAATGATATAATGGGTTGTTGTCTCAATTCACTCATTAATTGGATTTAAGTGAGGCAGAGTTGCATAAAGTCATCAGCCTCACTCTCTCTTTCAGAGTCATCAAAGTCTAATTGCAAGACAAAAGTCATGACAAGTTGTGATGGCCCTGGATACTTTGGTATCTTCAATGTCTGACCAAGCTCTAAGGCCTTCAAAGTGCCTTCTTCTGCCACCTTCATGGTTATTGGAGCAAATTGTTTTCATCTACCCATTCCTCAGGGTAGAAGTCTTTACATGCTTGGAGTAGACATCCTCCTAACTTGCTAATGAGGGTTTAAGGCCTTTCAGTTCCCTTCAACCTGGTTTAGCCCATCTGCCAAGATATTGAGGCAATGTGGTGTCATGGAAAGAAAAGTGAATTAGGGAGTTTACATACATGAGTTCAAATGGCAGTTCTAACACTTACAACCTTTCTCATTCTGGGAAATCCATATCACTTCTCTTGATCTGTTTCCCTACATGTAAAAGGAAGAGGTTGAATGAAATGACTTCTAAAGTCTCTCATAGATCTATGATCTTCTCAATACATACAAAACACAAAGTAAATATTGGGTAGTTTTAGGGCACAGGAAGCACTAAAAATTGGGAGAATTAGGAAATATTTCATGTCAGAGATGGTGCTTCAGATAAATTTTGAAAAAAATTGGGGATTCTAAGAGGTAGAAGTGAGGAGAAAATGCATTCCATGCATTCTGACATCCTGTGTTATAAAGACAGATATGGAAGGCTGAATGCCTTCTGTGAAAAACAGCACAAAAGCTAGACTGTAGTATGCTTCAAAGGAATAATGTATAGAGAATCTAAAAATGTATGCTTGACTCTGGTTGTCAAGGGCTTTACATTCCAAACAAAGGAGTTTGTATCTCATCTAAGAGGCAAAATGGAACCTCTGGAAATGTGATCTTATGATCTGATAAATAAACCCGGAAGACTAATTTTGTAATACCTAAGATAATATAAATGAAAATATTATTAATATTGAACTTAACTCTGAATAATTGAAAAGCCAGTAATTGTCCTGAAATGGATAATGAAATATACTTGCCTCTTCTTAGGTAGGAATGTTGCATGTATTAAATAAAATATTTAATGTATTGGTTTTGTTGTTGCTTAACTGTTTTTCTTTGTTAATAGGGATAGTTCAGATGTGGAAGCATAGGGGAAGAGGATTGGACTTACCTGGAAATGACTGTGGTACAAAGATATCTGGCATAAATAAACATTTTATGAATGATTAAATAAGTAGATAGCATGGCAGAAGGGAGATTCCTTTTAATTTTCAGCTGCATATGTTTATATTAACAATGCTGTCTAAGTCAGCAACACCAAAAGCAAAATACGCTGGATTTCATGCCTCACTGTTTAGTTTGAATTGTATTAGAATGAATAGAAGAGAGTTTTGCAGAAATTGGTCCTTTTTGTCTTCTCACAATGCATATCAATGTCTGTCATATGGTAGCTTTGCACTTAGAAGGCTCATTAGATAAATGGGATCAAACATTTATAGGATTTAACACTTGGGGGACCTTAATGAGTTCCTGGTCCAATACCTTCATTTTATAGGTAAGAAAACCCAGGGTCCAAGAAGACAAATGGCTTACCCACTATCACATACAGTTACAAAGTTTAAACATAGGAATGACACCAGGGATAACCTACAAATTCAATAATCTTCCTCTCTGCCATGTGTGTGTGTATATATATATATATAATTTCTTCATGCAAAAAGTGCCTTACCCCTACTACTTTGAAGATTAAACATGTTTGGAGACTACAGAAAACAGAATATACTCCATGAGGGATGGAATTAAAGAGCATGTACTTCAATCCTGCAATTTTAAAGATAAGGACACTGAAGCCCAAAGCAATGAAGTTATTTGGTTAAATTTACAAAGTTATTTAGAAACAGACATTAGACCAAAACACTTTCTTCATGGGGAGTTATTCTTGCCTCACCCAGCTCTGGGGTTTTTCACACTCCTCTATAATGATTTTATATCACACCATCCCTTAAAGAACTATGCTTTATTTCACCTAGAATTTCTTAATTCTAGGATCTCAGTAGAATGAGTATATAAGGATTCTTGCTATGGGACAATCTTCATCATTAACCACAATTGACTATTGACAAAATATAAAAAGCTGGCTTAAATGGTTTGAGAATATGAACAGAGAAGTGGGACTTCCAAGACCTATTCTCCCATTTATATTGTGGGGTGGGAAGCTCCTGTTTCTCTGCCTGGTTCAAAGATCATTCATAGCTTATGTGGCTGAACATTTCATTTCCCATCTTAGTTGATTCAGGTGGGAAATCTATGTATAGGCTGCCAGACTCTACTGAAGTGTTGGTTTTGCTGAATTTGTTATTTTAATTTTTTTTATATTCTTTGGTATCATGGATGACTTGCCAAGAGATATTACATATTTATATATAGGTAAAGATATATATGTATATATACAAACACATACATCCATGTATACACACATGTATATATATGTAGATAGGTAATACAGGTATATGTGTGTCTATGTATGTATGAGTATGAAGGTCATATACATACATAAATGCCATTTCCCATCAGATAATTAAATCCTTGAAACAAAATACACACGAATAGATGTGCATCCATTAGAAAATCAAATGGATAAAAGATTTCCTATAGATTAAACTGCAGTTTTTCTGATAATGATTGAAAAAAAAAATTTTCCTTAGTTCACACCTCACACTATATGGTTACCATATTGGTGATTTTTCTGTCCTTTAAGATTATCAGAGTTACTTTTTAAAAATGGGAAAATCAATTAACTTTCTCTATCATTATCCAAACAATTTTTGTGTAAAATCCAATTAATGCTTAATTAATACATCCTTAATCCAATTTTGAGAACTTCTTACCAAAACATATTAATAAACTTAAAACTAAAACTCAAAGCCTGAATTTCCATGATAGATAAACTTTGAAAGCCAATCATATACATCTATGTATAGTTCTTTAGAGAAAACAGTCTAATCCTGTTACTTTTTTCTTCAAAATTTGATATTCCATTTAGTTAGAAAGCTTTTACATTTCATCTTTGTCTTATTACTTTGTCTAATCATTTCCCCACTAGGAGATTATCATCCCTATATGATAATTTGACCACAAATATAAGTTAAAATTGTAAGATGTTCATACTTGTATCCTATTACAGTAACTCAGAGATGTACCAGTACCAATCTGTTATTTAATAGGTTTAGCGCTGTACTTATAAAACCTCTTGATCATATAAATTTGCTAATAAAAGGAAAAAGAGGGACATCGTATATCTTAATAGAGGGGGAAACTCTCTTAGCTCTGTTTGATTCCAGATATAAGTCATATCTGACAGCCAATTATGTAGTCACAGACCATTAAAACAAAGAGTCAGGATTAACCAGATGGGGAATTTTACTTTTCAGCAAGGAACTAGCACAATGTGGAAATAGAGTCAAATGGATCCTACCTAGGTCATGTTCAAGGTCATCCCCAAAACCTTAACAGTTCTCAGACTGCTGCATATGCCATTTTTTACTATTGGCTTTATGACAATTCAGATAACTATCCTTGTAATCAAGGCTCAAAGTAACAGAAAATTTGCAATCTCAGGAATTTTTACCTTAAATAGCAAAACTTCACTAACCTCAACTTAGAGCTTGAGTATTTTCCTGATGTTTCCCCAACAGTTAATATTTCATTAATCCTTTATTTATAAATTGAAACTACTCATATTCTGGGGCTTCAGACATATGGCAAATACCTAATAGCTGACACATGATTAATATGTTGAAGCTACATCTTTAAACAACTTTATATATTTTCAAAAGAGTAAAGCTTTTCAAATGAAAATCTGCTGTTATAGTAAATATTATTATCATTGTTATTATCTGTTTCATAGTTAAATACACTTCATTAAATATTTAAGTGTTCAAATACCTAATTTGATCATATTCTTTTAAAAGTCCAATTCATATTTTAAAAGATCCAGGTTAAAAAAATTGCAGTGGGGGGCAGCTAGGTGGCACAGTGGATAGAGCACCAGCCCTGGATTCAGGAAGACCTGAGTTCAAATCTGGCCTCAGACACATAACACTTACTAACTGTGTGATCCTGGGCAAATCACTTAACCCCATTGCCTAGCCAAAAACAAAAACAAAAAAAATTGCAGTGTCTAACAGCATTCATATTTTACAATGGTTTCTCAAATTTTACAATATAAGGGAGTTTATAAATGCAATACCATTTAGAAATATAAGAATAACACTGACAATGAACTTCTGATTATATCAATTGCATTTCTAAATTATCACATATAAAAATCATTGATCTTATTTCTTTCAACATTTTAAAGCCACTTTAAAGTTATCAGATATGGAACAATTACATTAAATTAGAGAAATAATAACAACATAATGCATAGCATATGCCAGTCACTGTATTATTACTTTACAATCATTATATTATGTTGATCTCACAAGAACAACCATTATATTTTTCTTTTTACAAATCAGGAAACTGGGGCAAACAGAGATAAAATAAATAGCCTAAAATTACACAGGTAATTAGTTTCTGCAACTGGAACAGAGTAGGGTGGGTTCACCAAGGGCAGAGGCTGGCTGGCTCCCCCACCTTGTACTGTCATGCTAAGTGCTGCCAGGGGCATCCAAACTCTCCCAGGCAGCAGGTAGGCTTTAAGTTTTGGAGAAATTGAGTGATTGAGCTCTGGGAGGAGGGTGGTGTGGCAAGGGGCACTGGCTAGAAGCTGGGGTGGCTGGTGCCAGCATCTCTCCATTGGTGGTAGTTCCTGCTGTCAGGGCACAGGGAATGCCGGCCATGAGGACTGACATCTCCCCACTCCCACCAGCTTCAGGTGTTGGGATTGAGTAGCTTCTGGGACAGGGTATGTGGGTCCCTGCTGTGGCTGCCACCCCCTCCTTCCACTAGGCAGAGCAGAGCATAATTCTATTAGGCAGAGCAGAGCATAAATCTCTCCCACTATTCTCATGCATTCTCTCTCCCTAATACCTGTATTTAGAAATCTGATCTGGGATGAGAGGGGTTAACAGACAGACATGGACAATAATGGTCTTTTTAGAAAACTCCACACCTGTGACCTTGGGGGAGGGGATTGGGGGAGGCAGGTTGGTTTACTGAATATCCCCCTCCTCTTGCCATACCTCCCTGGAGGTATGCTGAGTGATCAGAGTTGTAGGGAGGGTCCCTCAATATTTTCTGAGGTGATTTCTCCTTTTTTAGCATCTACCCTAGCCTTTATTTAAAGGGACCATACTTTCCTTTTCTAATGGTGCAGCCAAGGGATTCAGGGACAACACAGGATAAAAACTGAAAAGTCAAGAATGGGTTAACAAGAGGTTGCTATACTTTTTTTTAAACTTTCTTCAGTCAGTACTTTCTACCAACTATCTCTTTCATTGCCCTAGAACAATGAAACTTTTAATCTTGCCAATTGCTTTAAAAAAAGTTTTTATAAGATTTAATCCTTATTTTTCCTTAAAATAAATTCTACAGAGTGGTACCTCAAAACTCACTAAGGTGTTTAAGAAGGGGGTGAGTTCCTGGAATTATCCCCAAATCTCTGAATTTCTCTCCTGTAGTTTTAAAATGCCTAATTGCCAAATTATTTAATGATTAATCTAAAAACCTTCAAAATCTGTGATGATGTTTTTAGTGGTTCTACAACTTTGATTATCTAATTTTATTTCTGTAGTTCCAACTTGGTCAGTGTTGTAACAACAGGAAAAAAAAAGTGTCCTATAGGTTTTTCCTCTTTTTTTATAACCTAATCTCCCACAGAAAGCCAAAAGTGGGAGTTAGTAAAATTCATAAATCTTTCCCAGTGTTGTCTCTAGCTACAGCCTTTAGAAGTTTTTCTGACTGGGTGATCTTTTTAATCTTTCAAGGTAACAAAATCAAGCTCATAGCACAAGCATGACACAGATATTCTGCAGAGAAACAGATAAGACAGATACAAACATGAAAAAGAAAAGTACACAATCCATAGCTGGGCTTGCATTTACTGGTTCCAGAGGCACACAAACCAGAGACATAAGCAATTAAACAGACCAGAAGCTTATGCAGATACAGATTTAACACACACATGCGAAAATAACAAAAAACCAAAACAAAACAAAAAAACAACAAAACCAGGTACACAACTAAGTCAATTAACCTGTATGCAAAAAAAGCCTTACCAGAGTGATCCAGGATGAATTGGGTCAAGAAAGGGACCTTGGAGTTTTTCCTCGCAAAGAAATGTGAGCTCAATCAAGGGTAAGCCAATAATGGGGCAGGAGTGAGAGCAATGAAGTTGCCAGAAGTGACAGGCCAGACTCTGGAAAAACTCCAGTGGCACCTAGTCCATCACTCTGGCCCTGGGGAGCTCAAGGCCTCACCACCACGTAAACTTCTTGAGACTGCTGCCACCACTTAATGTCAACAAAATTTTGAATTCTGTGAGTCCTGTAACACAGTATTGTTTCAAATCTTGAGAGTCATGATTACTCTATGGGATACAGAGCCACAGTTGTGTGATGGAAACAGGAATACAGTACAAAGAAAGGGAATTGCAAGGATGTCAGGGAGGATGATGGATGCTGGCACTAAGGTCCCTGAGAAATAAAGTGAACACCTGGTGCAACACACTTTGCCAGAGGATGAGATCATCCAGAGGGCAAAGGATTATTGTTATGCCAAGCTCAGGGTACAGCCTGCTTGCTGGGCCTTAGCTTTGGGGAAACAGGGTATCTCCACAATATTTTGATACACTTAACGTATTTCAAATTCCAATTTCTCTTGGTAGTAGAAGGCTTCATATACAGAAAGACAAATGTCTCCCTCCTCCTCTCCCCATGATGCTCAAAGTAATCTTTCCTTTCTGCTCATCCCCAAATTTCAATCTAATATAAGCCCAGATGTATATCTCTGTGGTTATTTACCTTCATCATAATATCATTGACATAACATGGGACACAATAAGTTCAAGTTATAGTGAAGAATTCTTCCATTTTCTTGGGAACAATCTTATTGTACTTGGCAACTGGTGGCACAGTTTTTAAGTTCTTCAAGGTAGCCAAGTAGAAAGGATGTTGACACCATACATAGATGATCTGCTTTCAAATCTTCATCTTCTTCTTACTTCCTACCTTGAACTTAACTGCCCTGGGCCTTAGTTTCTTAATCTAACAATGATCAATTCTCAAGTAAAGTTACATCCAACACTTGGGTCACAATCTTTTGGCTACCTTATCCTTGTTCTTGCTTATTTGGCATTGTGGCACCTCCTGGGAGATGGTTCCATCCTTGAGTATCCATTGAATTACAACTTCAAATTCCATGCTGGTTGCTCCTCTATTCCTTGATTTTAAATTCTTGAAAGACAGGTAGAAAGACAGATAAATAGATAGAAAAAAGAATGAATGGAGAAATGAATAAATAAATTGTTAAATAAAAATACATGAGTGAATAAATAAGTGATGTAGCTATTTAATCCTAATTGACATGGCAGAAGTTAAGAAAGTTAACTGACATTGAGGTAATTTCTGAACATGATCTGGTAACTCAGAACTGAATTTGAACTGGACTTTCCTTTCCCTTCATCTGTTTTTTTTATCCCTCATCCTTTACTTGCATTGTTGAACTTTCCTAAAGTTTAGTCATTTGGGAACCATTTAACATTTAATCTCTGAATTTATATTGCAATGGTTGTGGGGAACTGAGAAGGCTTCACTATACTTCCAGAGAGTCCCCAGCAGCCTGGATACACCCATCAGGTGCCATGGCTTCGGTGTTGGTATTTGAAATATAAATAGGCTGGCAGAGATGAGTTGGATATTAGAAGAACAAAAGAAAATGATCTGGGGCTATAAATACTATATGTCCAGAGGCACTACTCACTTCCCAGTCACATTGGGGTATGCCATTCTAACTTCATCCACAGGGACATTGTCTTAAAGAACCTTGATTTCCCCTCTACTGACTCTGAGAAACTGCTCATTGTAATCAATCTTTTTTTTTTATTAAGTCGTTTCAGTCATATCTGACCCTTCATGACACCATTTGGAATTTTCTTGACAAAGATGCTGAAATGATTTGCCATTTCTTTCTCCAACGCATTTGAGCTCCAGCCCAGGAGACAAACAGTGTTGAATGATCTGCCCAGTCTCACAGGTAGTAAGTATATGAAGCCAGATTTGAACTCAGGACAATTAGTCTTCCTGACTCCAGGTACAGCACTCTATCCACTGCACATGCAGCTGCCCAAACAGTAGGGGCTATCTTCCTATTCATAATGTGCATTTTAAAGCTTTTAAGTTACCATACACAGAGAGAACAACTATCTACTTATTTCTAATTAATGCAGAGAGAGGTAACATGACATAGTGAATTGAGGTTGGGTCTTGGAGCCAGAATCTTGACTTAGGGTCTTGGGATCTTCTCCCACCTCTGAAATTTAAGATAATTGCAACCAAGGACAAGTCAGAAACCCGCTCTATGCCCAGCTCTCAAGGATTATAAGTGACAGTCAAGTTGTTAGCTGTCACTAGCAGAGTGAGTTTCCATACCATAAGTTCCCCAGAGCAATGAAATGATATGTTCAGTCCAGGGGTGTATGGGGTGTTCCAGGAGAACTAGCACCTCTAGTGTGAGGGCTTGACAAACCCTTTTCTGGGCTGCTCATCCACCTGTGGTTTCCACCTGCCACCAATGACTCTGAAAGAAAGAATAAGGCTAATACATACACAGATGTTTGTGTGTATATGTATGTATTATAAATAGTATGGATATATTTATACTATATATGTATGTATGCATCTGTGTATGTATGTATGTGTGATGTGTATTCAGAGGTTCCAATAAAATCTTCCTCTGACGCTTCAATGTAATTTGGAAATGACCAAGGGTTCTCAAAGATTCTGCCAGTGAATCCAACTATATATACATATAGGCAGATCAAAACTAAAAAGACTTAAAGTATGGATGCAATAATTGTTTGTATGTTTGTGGTCTGAGGTTCAACAAGCAATAGAAAACTTTCTAAAACGTTATTGAGGAGTTATGCTATATCATAAGGAGTGCTACCTAAGAAAATACAGATTATTGTTTAATGATCAGGAGGAACTGTTAAAATACATTTACATGTATTGTGTATATATGTACATTTATACATATGTGTGTGCTTTTATACACGTGTAGGCAGGGCGTCCTAAAAGACAGTGCAATTTTAAGCTTTAATAGCTACATGTACAAATATATGTGCGCGCGCACACACACACATACACACACACACACACACACACACAGGATGCCAGTATATTTGCTATAATTTCAGCCATCAAAAAGATAATCCATACAACAAAAAGACATACACATGAATGTGCAAATCTTATAAAACAAAATGCATAGTTTTTGTTCTTATAGAGTAAAGAGTAGTATAGCAGGAATAAGGAATTTATTCCTTATTAACGATAATTGGAAAAAAAGTTTCTTCTCCTAGTTCACACCTAACCCAACAGGAATTGTCTCTCAGGGGTTTTCTGGCACTTCTTTGGCTGAGTTCCAGAAAGGTTGTGGCACTTTGGGCATTAACTCAGAATTGACAACATGAAGGACAAAGTAATAAAAGGTGACCCTTGAACTGAGGAATCCTTTGGTATCACACTGAACTTTGCAAAAAATCTTATCAGAGATACAGAACTAGAGGATTAGAAGGAAATGTTACCAAGCAGAGAAGCAATGACTGTCTTGGTGCTGATGCTTAGTAGATTTATTCAAAGCTTTTTATTAATGGTTTTTAGATCAGGGGAAGCACTTCTACTGAGTTAAATGGCCATATGCTGAGTATAACAGAGGATGGTGGCTTCACTGTTTATAGGGAAAGGGAAAGGGATTAAGAATTTATGTAGGGTTGACTGTGCCAGGCAATGTGTTAAGTGCTTTACAAATATTATCTTAGCGAAATGGATCATAATTCATGTTCATAATTCAGGCATGCATTTTATTTATCTTTTTCCCCCAGGGATATTGGAAAGGCCAATGATAACTATTCTGTGATAACAAAAAAAAAAACAAAGATACTCATAAGCTGAGAAGGAAGAATCACGAGCAGCAACATTGTGTCCCAGCCTGCAGCAATGCAACTCTGCTATGAGAACATCAATGGGTCCTGCATTAAAACCTCCTACTCCCCAGCACTCCGAGTCATCCTCTACCTGGCCTTTGGCTCTGGGGTTGTCCTTGCTGTCTTGGTAAACCTCCTGGTCATGATTTCAATCCTTCACTTCAAGCAGCTGCACTCTCCTGCCAATTTTCTCATTGCCTCCTTGGCTTGTGCTGACTTTTTGGTGGGAGCCACTGTGATGCCTTTCAGCATGGTGAGGTCAGTGGAGAGTTGTTGGTATTTTGGGAACATTTATTGAAAAGTTCACTCTTGTTTTGATATGTCATTTTGCTATTCTTCCATTTTTCACTTATGCTTCATCTCCATTGATAGATACATTGCTGTCACTGACCCTCTGGTCTATCCAACCAAGTTCACTCTGTCAGTTTCAGGAATATGTATTTCCTTCTCCTGGCTCCTTACCATTACATTTAGTTTTTCACTTCTTTACACAGGTGTCAATGATGATGGGCTGGAGGAATTAGTAAGTGCCCTCACCTGTGTGGGAGGTTGTCAGATTGCTGTGAATCAGACCTGGGTACTGATAGACTTTCTGTTGTTCTTCATTCCCACTCTGGTCATGGTCATTCTTTATTGTAAGATTTTTCTAGTGGCCAAACAACAGGCTAGAGAGATTGAAAGCATGAACAAGACTGAATCATCCTCAGAGAATTACCAAGCCAGAGTGTCCAAGAGGGAGAGGAAAGCAGCAAAAACACTGGGCATTGCAGTGATTGCATTTCTGATTTCATGGTTCCCATATTTTATTGAATCAATAATTGATGCATTCCTAGGGTTCATTGTCCCAACACATATTTTTGAAATTTTAATTTGGTTTACCTATTATAACTCAGCTGTAAACCCTTTGATCTATGCTTTCTTTTACCCTTGGTTTAGAAGAGCAATTAAACTGATTGTCACTGGGAAAGTCTTCAGAGGTCACTCTTCAACAATAGATTTGTTTTCTGAACAAATTAAGGTTTTAGACTAAAGAAGTTAAAATGTGAAACAAAGTCGAAAATAGAGCAGGTGAATTATTATGAGATGAAAGTATGCTCTCTACATTCAGTCCAAATCCCAATTTCAGGGTTAATAGTTAATTAAATGTACTTACCATGCCAAATTGCATGTGAATAGTGTTTACCAGATACCTTCAAAGTTGCTCTCCTGTTCCTTTCTTTTCTTATTTCTCATTTTCTTTTTTGTTCATTATTGCCTCTTGGACCAAGGAGTCAGAGGATTTTTATTCCTTTTCTAAGGAATGTCTTATAATTTTATCTAAAACCTTCTCTTTGTTAGTCATTCATTTGCAGTTGATAAGGCACCTATTTTTGCCTATTCTTAGTCCTTCCAAGAATATTTCTTTTATCTTTTCTTCCTTTAAAATTTTTTTTTAATTTTTACATATAGTGTATCTGAGTAATTTTCTATTGTGTACTTAATTCTATTTATTTAAATCAATAGCTGTGAAAGGTTTCCAGCTCTATTCTGGATTATAGAAATTTGTTCTTGTTGTTGTTTTTCTTTCTTTGCCTTTTCTTTCTTTTTTTTTCTTTTTTAAAGAAAGTGAAGTGAGGATCAATCCCACCTAGAAATAACAATGAAGCTGAGCTTACCTGTGCAAAGAGTTTGTACAGTAACAATAGTTTTCTGTCCCCAAAGTCCTTGGCTTTCTTTACATTATAGAAAATAAGAGAACTTAGCCCTTCATAGGTATTATTTTGGAGTGTAATTGGATTTTATCATTGTTTCTTATACCATTACTTCATTAATAATAATAAGTATTATAAGTATATATATATATATATATATATATATATGCAGAGCAGGGATCATGCTAAGTGCTTTACAATTATTTCCTCATTAGTTTTTCACAATAGCCTTGGGGAGAAGGTGCCATTATTATCCCCATTTTACAGTTGAGGAAAATGAGGCAAACAGAGGTGAAATGACTTGCCCAGGATTACATGTGTCTGAGGTTGGATTGGAATTCAGGTCTTCCTTACTTAAGGCCCATAATTGTATCCCTTACGCCAAGGAGCTGCCTCATTAGCAACATTACACTTCAATACTATAACATTACCAAACCAGCAGTTACAGCAGAATCTAATTTACTTTTACAACTATTTGTTTATTCTATTAATATAAGACAGTACTTTAATCATCTAAAAAAGTCATAAAATTAATATGGGACAGCATTGAGTATAGGTTGTTGTTCAGTTGTTTCCAACTCCTCTTGATCCATTTGGGATTTCCTTGGCAATGATGGTAGAGTGGTTTGCCATTTCCTTCTGCAGCTCATTTTATGGATCAGGAACTAAAGCAAACAGGGTTAAGTGACTTGCCCAGGGTCACCCAGCTAGTTAAGTGTCTAAGGCCAGATTTGAACTCATGAAGATGAATCTTCCTGAATCAAGGCCCAGCATTCTCACACTCTACGCCTTCTAACTGCCTCAATTTTAGATTTCAATTACATGCATACATACATACATATGTATGCAGACAGATGTATATGTACACATGCATGTATACCTATGTATACATATACATACATTCATATTAATATGTATGTATATATATGCATACATATATACATATATAATGCTATTACCCATACCATGCTATGAAATATGTTGCAATTATGTATGTTATACTTTTTTTTTACTGCTTGTTATCGTCATCAATTCCATGCAAGGTAGTGTCCTTTCTCTTTAACTAAAAGGTGCAGGGAATTATAAGAGATTACAGATGTATTTATTTTAAAACTTTATGCACTAAATTAAAGATGTATATGAAAAATATTGAAATGTTTTAATAATTATTTTGTGTATTTCAATGAGCAGTAGACCTGTTAGAAAACATGGCTCTTTTTGTGTTGTGATTTGTGAACTGAATATTAAAATGTCAGACGAATTGTGTCTTCCTTATAACTTAATATTTTGCCTGACATCTGCCTTGGATGTCTCAGTGCCAGCCAGATCCTACAGTCTGTAGGCCTGGACTTCCACTAGAGAACAGATTCTTTATAGAGGGGCTTGTCTATGCTTCAGGGGAAATTGGAAGGTTTTTTACCATTTAGTGTTCAACATTTGGGCATAGTTTAGTAGGTGGGCAGAGGATGCCTTCAGTCTTCATTGTACTTCCTTGGTTATCTAAAAGCGATGTGGACAGGTTGTATACCCCAGTTGGAATATACAGTGGGTATATGAAGATTTTACACCTTTGATTTTTCACAACACATTTCTAACTGGCATTTGCTTTAAAAGAGATAATTTAGTTCAGTGCTATTAAAGTAGGCAAAGGGCCCATCAGTGAGGAGTGTCATTCCCTATAGTCTCAGCTTCTATTGAGAAATCTGAGATGATCCACATTTTTGTTAGAGAGAAAGCCCCATATACCTACACAGATTGTTCTCTCTCTAAGGCAGGTCTAGGGGAAATGAAGCAAAACAAAAACATTAAAATTCAATATGAAGGATCATCGATTTGTGCTAGAAAGGACCTCAGAGACCACCAAATCTAAGCCCCTCATTTTACAGATGAGGAAACTAATGGTTAGAGAGGTTAAATGACTTGTCCAGGCTCACACAGCTGACAAATATTTAAGGGAGGATTTGAACTCAAGTCTTCTCAATTCCACATCCAGAATTCTATACACATTGCCACTTAGCTGTCCAATAGCTCCTCTGTCTAGAGAGTTGGCTCAGATTACAAAGGTTTCACTCTCAAACTGATGTTTCTAAAGCCTTCAAGTCCAAGTTGATTACCTTATACTCTGGTGGGCTGTTTCCCTTGCTGATAACACTGATGCTGAGAAGTCGCCTGCATCTTCACTGGAGGTAAAAGGTTTAGTTTATACTTCTTAATGATAAAAAAAAATCCAAAGTGATTATTTCCTGGGTCACAAAATCATTGTGTTGTTTTCCAGTCCTTCCACAATCTTGGCTTTCTTGGGCCAGAAGTTCCAACAGGGAACCAGGATTGTTGAAAGTACTTTACTGGGGTTTTATAGCTCTAGCTGGTAGTCAGGTACTCAAATTCCAACATTCCCTGGTAATAGAAGATTTCATATTCTGAAACATGTCTCTCCTCCCATAACACTGATGGTCACAAAATTCACTCCATTCTCCTCTGCCCTAAATGTCATATGTCAGTCCAGATGTCCAGAAGTCCAAACTTACTACCCATATGACTTCAGATTTAACCTACATGGGTCTTAGATTTTTTTCACGTTAAATAAGAAAATTAGGCAAGATGAACTCTCCGGTACCTTAAAATTAAATATTGTTTAGATGGGTTGGACATTCCTGATGCCTCTTTGGAGGTGGTATCCTTCTTATTGGTGTCCAGTGAATACAGCTGAGTTTCCATTTCAAGATCTGATCCATTTCCTCTTATATACTCTGAGATAAAATGCCTATAAAAATAATATAGCAATACAATTCTAAATGAGGACAGCTATATAGTTCAGTGATTGGTGTACCAGGCCTGGAATCAGGAAGATTCATCTTCCTGAGTTCAGATCTGACTTCAGACACTTACTAGCTGTGTGACCCTGGGAAAGTCACTGAACCCTGTTTGCCTCAGTTTCCTCATCTGTAAAATGAGCTGGAGAAAGAAATGGCAAACTACTCCAACAATCATATACTAAGCCATGACTTAAGTCACAGACTCCGGGGACATGAAGACAGAAATGAAATAGTTTTTGCCTTCAAAGGGCTTAAATTCTGTTGGGAAAATAACTGGGACACAAATAAGTAAATACAAAATGCATTGAAAATATGGATTCCTTGGTGTGCATGAGTTGCACTCTTTCCCCAAATATGTTGGAGAATCTCTTTATTGCCTCGCATGTCATCAGTGCTAGAGATTCATGTGAATCCTGAGTTCAGAGCTACAATAAGTTTGTTAAGAAACATTCCTATCCAAGCCAAACCATAGAGCCAGATGCTACCAGGACCCCAGGATACAAGTTCCTGAGCAGGAACATCAATAACTGTCAATGTTGGAGTGTTACACTACTGATTATGGGAATGATTATTCTGCATCAAAGAAAACATGGTCCTGTGATGTCAAATAGTGCAACAGGTGGATATATTGAGTTCTTAAGTCATTAATTAAGATATATGAAATATAGGTCAATAAACATATATTAAACATCTAAGATGTGCCAGGGTCTGTGCACACAGAATATACAAGAAACATTATTACACTAGAAAATAAAACATAAGCACAATCTGCTGTTTTTTCATTAAATTAAAAAAAATAAAATCATTCCTAGCAATTTGCTGGCAAATAATACAATCAGTAAAGTTCATTCAGAGAAATGAATAGGTTCCATAGTGGATAGAGCAGTGGATTTAGAATCAGGAAAACCTGGGATTGAACGCTCCCTCAAACACTTAATAGCTCTTAAGCTCTTTGTGCCTTAAATTCTTCACCTGTAAAATGGCAAAAATAACATCACTTAATAGAATTGTTATGAGAATTGAATGAGATTTACACATATACATATAGTCATATATAGTGATTTACAAACTATAAATGCTATTCAAATAGTTGCTATTATTATTGTCATCATTAAAACTTGCAGAAAGAGAATCTGATCTCATACCTATCATTAACTCCATGGTAATTCCTGTATGAACTCTAGAGCAACCAAGTCATAATCTGAGCCCAAAATAAAAACTCATGGACTTTCTCTACCCCTTCACAACCACCATGGTGATGATGAAGATGAGGCCAGGTCCATGGTCCCAATCTTTCCTGAGTCTTCAATACATAGCCTAGTATTCACTCTTAGGATCTCATCCCTTAAAACAACCATTTATTGTCTTGACAACATTTCTTCAAGTAAAGTGATCTACAAAGATAAGATTAGCATGATTTTCATTCAAAGATCCTGGGTTTCCTGAGTGTAATCATGAAGTCATGGAAAATATTAATGAGTATTACTAATGATACACATTGGAAT
The DNA here is from genome assembly GCF_900497805.2 of Vombatus ursinus. Classification (NCBI taxonomy): domain Eukaryota; kingdom Metazoa; phylum Chordata; class Mammalia; order Diprotodontia; family Vombatidae; genus Vombatus; species Vombatus ursinus. The sequence continues at coordinate 17,476,278 of NW_020948910.1, read as the reverse complement.
TATTGCATGAACAGGGACCTGAGGGAAGTTATATAGATTATATTAGATTACATTATTATGTATTATAATCTACATCATATATTTTATACATATAGTCATAATTATGAAATGCAAGTGAGTCTGGGGAAGGAGACGAAAGGTGAAAATAAGAAAAGACTACAACTACGAATAAGGTTTGTTTTTAGTGTCAAAGAAAGTATGGGATTCTATGAGGTGGAAGTAAGAAAGGAAGATTCTTCAGCATACCCTGGGGTATAGCCAGTGAAAGAGCACAGAGAAGGGAAATGGACTGTCATGCATGAGAAAGGGGAAGGAGGACAGTTTGCTGAGATCATAGAGTGTGGCAAGGGGCATAATGTAGAATAAGGATCAAAAGGTGCATTAGGTCCAGGTCGTGAAGGGCATAAAAGCCAAACAAAGAAAGCAGTTTTTCAGAGTTAACAGGAGACTGTCAGTTAAGATGGAGAGATGAAAGGTCATAGAGTAGCCCAGATCTCCAACAGAAACCCTGACAAGTTTCAGAAAAGGGTCCCCAAAAGACCTATCATAAAAAGTGAAAAAAAGAAGAAAACAAACTCCTCCATGCAGTCTAGAACTGCATAATAAGACAGCAAGAAGACTGAGAGTTGGGAGTGAAAGGGGGATGGGGGAGTAGAAATGAGGGAAGCAGTGAAGATGATAGGTCTGGTAACTAGGCCAGAAGCTAGGAGAGAATAGGAAAGGAGGGAGAACCAGCACAAACTCTGAGAAATGGACCAGGAACCAGCCAGTACTTTGAACAGGGCCATCACAAGCCAATGCCAGCCAAAACAATCAGACATCTGAAGTGAGGTTCTAGCTGTGTTCTTATAGAACAGAATCCAGGACAGAATTTCACTCATGGGTCACCGCAGAGATAGACAAAACAGTCTGGTCACACACTTCTCAGGGCATTGGGAACCACAAAGATGGACAAGGTCAACTCAATGCCCAAGTTTCAATGTCAAGAGAACTATGCAGGAGGCTTGGAACCAGCTTGGTCTCCAGTGTTTTACTGGATCCTATGAGGGCCACAAGCAGGGACAGAACCAACTCTCAACTGAAGATTGGGCTGAGAAAGGAGAAAGACAACAATAAATTCAGTGGGTTCTTAGATTCTCATAATCATTCAGTGTTATCTGCAAAGATGTGATGTGCTAGAGAATATCATTTGAAAAAGCCTAAGTAAACACACAAGATTAAGGGATCCAATCTCTTCACTTTAAAATGGAAAACAACAAATGCAGATGCCAAGGATAAAGGTCCTTTCTTGGCCTCAGATGAGAGAAGAACCCAAGGTTTCTCTACTTACAGCATTGTCTCTCATTGGACACTAAAAGTAAAGAAGTCACCAAGGTCCTCCAACATCGTAGCTTAAGAGAATGAAGCAAAGAAAGAGTTTAATCTAAGTCTTTTTAAGATCATCCAGTTCTGACTACTGACCCTTCCTATTGACCAGTACTAGTTATAGAATGTCAGCACATGCTCAACAGTCTCTGCAAGGCACTAGCATTCCATATCATTATGACTCTCCCATAAACAGATTTCTCAGATTCTTTATGATATAGTCATAAAGACATGGTCACAGGCACAAAACACATATGCAAGGCTCCTTTTATGCTTCTCCTTTAAAAGATCAATCAATAAACAAACATTTATTAAGTATTTACTTTGTGCCAGGCACTATGCTACAGGTGATACAATGAAAATGATAATGTAGTCTCTGATATTAAGGAGTTTACATTTCCATGGGGGAAATAATAACTACATAAAATAAATATATAATTTTATATAATATATAATAAAACACACACACATACATATATACATATATACACACTATATGTGTGTATATATACATATACATATACATACATACACACATATATTATATATATATATATATATATATATATATATATACACACACACACACACATCTGTGCCTGTATGTGTATAATGGTGAGAGATTTCACTCCAACCCACATGAATGGAATCAAAGAAGGCCTGGACAACTGGATTCAACCAATCAAGCTAAGCTAAAAACTAGGTTCCACTAAATCCTTAATCAATTTGGAAGGTCTAAAGTACTTTGATCAGTGGTAGAAGACATATGTTATATAGGAATTTTCTTACAGTTGACTAAAATAATACAGATACACCTCTGGGTCTATGTATAACACAGTAAGCCACTTTGTAATTTGCACATTCCAGAATCAAGAAGGTCCAGTCAAGGTTAAATCCAATGATGAAAGATTTCTAAAAGGAAATTGTCCTAGAGAGTTGGGAAAGGAGGAAATAGTGTTTTTTTGTTTTTGTTTTTGTTTTTACCTCTCTTCCCTCTCTGATCCCCTACCCATTTTCCTTGTAAACTTTGGGAGATTGAAAGACCTAGAGTTTCCTTTAACACCACTAGCAATATCCACAAGATCTAGTAATAGTGTTTTTAGAATGGCTGAGGGCAGCATATGACCAAGAGCTGAGAAACTTCCTGGGAACAAAATAGAGACACTGAGGAAAGGCAACCTCAGAATGCTACAGTCCTCACAGGCAACAAGAAAATTCTCTAAGAGGAACTTCATGAAAACTCCAGCAAGGGAGAAAGGAATTTTTAGTAAATAGGAGCTATGAGTTCTCTAATGTATTCTCTAAGTTTGATCTCAATGTCTGTAGTGACTTTGTGTGTGCAAAGGAAGACTATGCCCCAAGTTTAGGGGGATTGTTTCCATAATAACTGGGCTGGTTATTCCTATTGAGTAAGTACCTTTTCTAAAAGCAAATTAAGCCTGACTGATAGTCAATAAGAAGAACATTTGTGGGGGCTCTTACATGATAACAGAAACCTTACACATGCATCCTTGATCCCATTCCATCCCATCTTCTCCAGAAGATTGCTCTTCTAACATACCTACTCTCTATTGCTGTTATTATCTTCACTGTTTCTTTACCTACTGCCTCATTTCCCTGCCGCCTTTCAACATGCCCATGTTTTCTCCATCCTTAAAAGACTGACTTGATCCTGTTATGTTAAATCTCTCCCCTCCTCTGGAGAGAATTTTTTGAGAAAGTTATCTGTACTCTACCTCTAATTCCTATCTTCTTACTCTCTTCTAAATCCTCTGTGATCTAGATTCTGATATTATTAAATTAAAACTGCTCTTTTCAAAGTCACCAATGATCTTTTCCTTTTCAAATATAATGGTCATTTCTCATTCCTCATCCCTTTTGATGTTTCTGTAGCCTTTGATCTTATCAGTCACCATCTTTTCAATACTATCTCCTCTCTGGTATTCATGAAATTTCCTTTCCCTGGTTTTCCTCCTACCTGTCCAACTTCTCTTTATTGGTTCAGTGCCTTTATCATGCCTACTATATGTGGGTGTATTCCTAATGGCCTTGTCCTTGAAGCCTCCAAACCAGGAGTTTTGGTGTGTCATGGACCCCTTTGACAGACTAGTGAAGCCTAGGGATCTCTTGTCAGAATTCCATTTATAAAGATATAAAATAAAATTCATAGGATTAAGGAAGGAAGGAAAAAAAGAGAAAGGAAGAATGAATGAAAGAAAAAAGAAAGAAAAGAGAAAGGAAGGAAGGGACAAAGAGAGTGGAAGAGAGGGAGGGAGGAAGGAAAAAAGGAAGGGAGGAAGAAAGTAAGAAAAAGAAAGAAGGAAGAAAAAAGAGAGGAATGGAGGGAAGAAAGGAAGGGAGGAAATAAGGGGAGGGAAAGAAAGGAATGAAAGAAGGTAGGAAAAAAGGAAGGAAAAAAGGAATGAAGGAAGTGAGACTGTTTTAAGAGTTTACTATATGCCAGATACTGTGCTAAGCCCCTTACAAATAATAACTCATTTGATCCTCTCAACAAAACCATTGGGAGATAGATGCTGTTATCAGACCCATTTTACAATTCAGTAAACTTATTCTGACAGTGGTTAAGTGAGTTGCCATGGGTCATGGAGCTAGTAAGTATCTGATGCTGTATATGAACCCAAATTTTCATTCAAAGTACAGTGCCATATCCACTGCACCACCTAGCTGCCTCTAGATAGAAACCAATTGAATGAAAATATTTAACAAAATACATTTGTTTAAATAGTTTGAAGAACTCAGCCGTCTAGGGAGACTTGATTTATCTCACATGATGATTTTTTTTTCAGCTCCCCTGGGTTCACTTATCATTTCTAGGCAGTCTCTATACCCATTCTGGAGTCTCTATTCCTAGATCTCTGTATCCAGGATTAATCTCCATTCTAATCTGTAGTTCTACATCTAATAGCCTTTCATACATCTGAAATCTTGTATCCTATAGCATCTTAAGGTCAACATATCCAGAGAGAGAGAGAGAGAGAGAGAGAGAGAGAGAGAGAGAGAGAGAGCCTACTATCTTTCTACCAAATGTTTCCCTACTTACAAATGTTTCTATTACTATGGAAGGCACCACCATCCTCACAGTCACCATGGCTCCCAACATTAGAGTCATGCTGGTAATTCACTCAATGCACATATCTAAGCTTGTAAAGCATTATCCTTTCTACATTCACAACCTCTCATATATGTCACCTTCTAAACACTCACACTGCTACCACTTTGGTGGAGTTCTTATCATTTCACTCTTGGGTTATTATTATTGTTTGAGTGGTTTCCCTATATTAAGTCTCATTTCACTCCGATCTATCCTCCACTAAGCTACCGAAATGATTTCCTAAACCACAAATTTGACTATGGCATGTCCCTACTTAATAAATTCCAACGGTACTTTATTACCTCCAAAATCAAATATACAATCTTCTGTTTGGCATTTTAAGCCTTTCATAATCTGGCATAATTCATAATCTCTCCTCCCTAACCTTAGATTCTGCACTAAGGATTTTGGCTTAATTTTTATTTCATATGTGTATAGCTGTTTGTGTGTTGTCTCCCCTATTGTAAGGGGAGCTACTGGAGTCTAGAAGATCACTGGTTTACTCTTTTTTTTTTGTATCCCTAGTGCTTACAACAATACCAGCATATAATAAACACTTAGTACCTTCTGACTGACTGAGAATCCTATCCCTAAGTCTTTGCCACTCCCAATGGAAGAGAACTCACTATATTCCAAGTTTGAGCATTCTACTTTGATTTGTTCATTTATCCTTAGTGACTTGCATAATAGGTGCTTAAACAAGTATTTATTGATTAAGACATTTTCCCACTGCTTTCTCTTGAGTGTGCAAAGTTAGAAGAGATTGACATGTAAAGAAATAATAATAATAACTAACCTTTATATAGTGCTTTCAGGTTGGGAAAGCACTTTACAAGTTTTCTCATTTGATTCTCACAATGCAGTGAAGAAGAATAAAATAGCATTCACCATGTGTTAATTATCCAGCCAGGTAATGTAATACCTGCATTATCCATTAGGAGACACTCTCCTGGAGCCATCAGCCCAGTCTTAGTCACTTTTTGCGATATTTGTTGTTGTTTTTTGTCCTTACTTTTTGAATAGGACCAATGACATCAGGAGGGTGATATCTTGACTTACAAGTGAATTGGATTTAAGTGAGGCCAAGCTGTGCAAAGTCATCAGTCTCACTCTTTCCTCCAGAGTCACCTAAGTCCAGTGGCAAGGCATAGCTTAGAACAACTGGCAATGGCCCAGGATGCAATGGGAGACCTTTGCCTTTATAAGCTAAGGTCTTTCCCAGGTCTCAGTTTTTCTGAGGCAACATCCATTCAGTGAGTAAGGCTAGGTAAGAAATGAGGCAGAAGACAACAATTTGAGTTGTGGTATAGTAATGAGAAAGCCCTTTCAGAAGAGACTGTAGTATCCTTTCTAGCCATTAGTAAGTATAGCTTGAAATTCATAACTATTCTCCCTCTGCCAAGACCTAATGACAATCTCCCAAAGCAGCTTTGATTAATCCCTTGTTACCCAGGTTCAAGATTATTTGGGGAGATAAAATGCATTATGCTCAAAATGTTAAAATATGAAATCCACCTCTACCTAGTTCTGTTCTCCCACCCAGTCTGGATTCCTTATCATTAAATCACTTTTAATTTAATTTATCAATTCAGAATTTAGCATGCTTTGACTATATATATATATATCAAAATTATGGGACTTAATGTAAAAAGACTATAATAATCATGAATACATACGAATATATTTGCAACCAACTACCTCCTAGAATTCATATCATTTTCTTCCCTTATCTTCAGGTATAATTGTAGGGCAATGCAACCACATATATTCCTACCCCTTGTGGGAAATGAATAGGGGGAAGGGCATATACTTTAGAACTCAGACAAAGTAAAATGGGAAAATAAAAGAAGAAAGTAAGACTCACTTGGAGAGTTTTCCTGGCCACCCTCTGTTGCATCTGAGTTGTATTGATCATAGCTCTAATACTTGCTGCTAGGTGGGAAGAGTATACAGCCATAGAACTGAAGTCAGGAAGACCTGAGTTCAAATCCAATCTCAGGCACATACTAGCTGTGTGACCCTAAGCAAGTCACTTAATTTCTTTTTGCCTTTGTTTCCTCATTTCTGAAAAGAGGATAATAATAGCACCTACCTCTCAGGATAATGAATTAATTAGTATGAATTAATGTTGGTGAAACATTTTGCAAATCTTAAAGGGCTATATAAATATGAGTTTATTATTAACCTAGTTATTGCTATTATTATAATCAATATTGGTCCATCTCTTCCATTACCTGCATTATTTTTTTTTATGCTCATACAACATGCATCAGTTAGTCAATCAACTAGCATTTATTAAGGGCCTACTACATCTCTGAACAGCTAAGTGATGCAATTGATAGAGTGCTGGGCCTGGACTCAGTAAGACCTGATTCAAATCTAGCTTCAGACACTTACTAGCTGTGTGACCCTGGGCAAGTCACTAAACCCCTATTTGCCTCAGTTCTTCATCTGTAAAATGGGGACACACTGGAGAAGGAAATGGAAAACTACTCCGGTTTCATTAGATACAACCAAGTCACTGAATAGCAATATGCCAGAGACCGTGATAAGCCCTGAGGATACTATGAAACAAAAAACAGCTCAAGGAGCTCACAGTCTAATGAGGGAGACAACATGTAAGTGATTTTTTACAAACAAAATATAGGCAGAATAAATTTGGGGTAGTCTCAGAGGGATGGCATTAAGATTAAGAAGGACTGGTAAAAGTTTCTTGTAGAAGAGGGTGTCTTAGCTGACACTTGAAGGAAGTCAGGGAAACTAGGAATCAGAGATGGGAAGAGCATTCCAGGCATAGGGAAGAGAAGGTGAAAACACTCAAGCTGGGAAATAGAGTGTCCTGTAGGAGGAACAGCAAGGAAGCCTGTGCCACTGAATTGCAGATGATATTGAGGGGACTAAGTTATAAGGAAACTGGCAAGTTTAAAAGGAACCAGGTTCTTTAGAATCAAACAGAGGATATTATATTTCACCTAGAAGTAACAGTGGAGTTTATGGAACAGGGGGATGCTATGAACAGTTGTGTGCTTTAGGAAGATAGTTTGACAGATGAGCAGAGAATGGATTAGAGTATAGAGTGTATTGGTCTTTAGCACTATCATCTCAGAGGAAAATCACATCGAAAAGTTAGAGGAAGAGAACTGAAGCCAAAGAAAAGAAAAGAAAAGAAAAATGAATGGAAAAGGGAAAAAAATATCATGGGGCATGGACGTTTCTAAAATCTCTCAAAGATAAAAGGGTTAGAGCATAGAGCTTAGAGGACATCTAGTACAAATCTCATATTTGGTAGATGAGAAAATTGAGGTGAAGTGATAGTGACTTGCCAAAATGGCATTGCTGGGATTTGAACCCATGACTCTTCCTCCAGTACTCTTACTTCTTCCTCCACAGTTAACTACATAGCAGTCTACTCCATAGTCCTTTCTCTGACCTAAGGAAAAAAGAGTCAGGGCTTTCTCATTTTCAGTGGTTTGCTTCATAAATTTTGGGAAGACCAAAGATTTACACAGAAATTTTAAAAAATGTGCACAAAACTAGTATAAAAACAGTTAGGTGGATCAGTGGATAGAACGTAGGAATTAAGAAGCAGGAAGACTTGAGATTAATTGCTGCCTTATTCACTTTCAAGCTGTGTCACAAGTACCTTAACCTCCCAGCCTCAGTTTCCCCATCTGTAAAATAAAGATAATAGCATCTATTTCACAATATTGTTGTGAGGATTGAGATAACATATGTAAAGTTCTTAGCAAACCTTAAAGTGATATGTAAATGCTAACTATTATTTAAATGTACATACATATGTAAATATATATATAATATATACACACGTCATTCCCCATCAGATAATGAAATCTATGAAATGAAATACATGTAAATAGATGTGCATATGTTACAAAATCAAATAAGAGATTTCCTATAGATTAAACAGCAGTTTTTGTGATAATGACTGAAAAAAAAAAGTTTCTTTCATTTCACACCTCACACTATAGGGATTCAATCTTGGAGGTTTTGAAGAGATGGAATTTCTTTGCCTGACTTCCTAAATGCTTCCAGGGTGCTTTGGGCATTAACTTTTAAGTGATACCAGGGGAGAGAGTACTGGAATAAAAGCTGACCTTTGAGCTGAGTGATCACATTACATCTCACTCCTCTTGACAAAGAGAAGCTCCTCAAAGGTAAAAAAACAATTTACTAGAGGATCAAAGAGAAATTTTCTTAAATAAGCAGCTAAGGCATTTGCATGTGTTCATAGAAACCTTTAGTAGATTTGCTGAACTATTACCTGAATTGCCTTGAGATTAGTTGCAAAAGTGTTTCTGAGTTACATGGGCGTCTTTTGAATATGTATTAGAAGATTTGTAACTTGTAGTATCAGTGGAAAAGATTCATAATTTATTAAAGATAGTAACTGGTAGATTTCTTAAGACAATAATTTAATGCAACTTTTATTTTAAGGAAAAAATGAGATGTTTCAATAACACCCAAAATATACAAGCTAATGAAAATTCTGCAAAGTTCAGAGAGAAGAATGAGCAGCAGCAATGAGTCCTAGCCTGCAGCTGTACAGCTCTGCTGTGAGAACATCAATGGGTCCTGCATTAAAACTTCCTACTCCCCAGCACCCCGAGTCATCCTCTACCTGGTCTTTGGCTCTGGGGTTGTCCTTGCTATCTTGGGAAACCTCCTGGTCATGATTTCAATCCTTCACTTCAAGCAGCTGCACTCTCCTGCCAATTTTCTCATTGCTTCCTTGGCTTATGCTGACTTATTGGTGGAAGCCACTGTGATGCCTTTCAGCATGGTGAGGTCAGTGGAGAGTTGTTGCTACTTTGGGGAGAGTTATTGTAAAGTTCACTGTTATTTTGAAGGATCATTTTGTTATTCCATTTTTCACTTGTGTTTCATCTCCATTGACAGATACATTGCTGTCACTGACCCTCTGGTCTATCCAACCAAGTTCACTCTGAATGTTTCCTTGGTGTGCATCACATGCTCATGGCTTCTTGCTATTACTTACATGTTTTCACTTCTTGGTACTGGTGTCAATGATGATGGGCTGGAGGAATTAGTAAGTGCCCTCACCTGTGTGGGAGGCTGTCAGGGTGCTATGAATCAGACCTGGTCACTAGTAGGTTTTCTGTTGTTCTTCATCCCCACTCTGGTTACGGTCATTCTTTACTGTAAGATTTTTCTAGTAGCAAACAATAGACTAGAAAGATTGAAAACTCAAGTAGCAAAGGGGAATCTTCATCCTCAGAGAGTTACAAGGCTAGAGTGTCCAAGAGGGAGAGAAAAGCAGCAAAAACACTGGGCATTGCAGTGATTGCTTTTGTGATTTCATGGTTCCCCTATTGTATTGAAACAGTAATTGATGCATTCCTAGGGTTCATCACCCCAACCTACATTTATGAAATTTTAGTTTGGTTTGCCTATTTTAACTCAGTCATGAACCCTTTGATTTATGCTTTCTTTTACCCTTGGTTTAGAAGAGCAATTAAATTGATTGGTACTGGGAAATTCTTCAGAGGTCACACTTCAACAATAGATTTGTTTTCTGAGTGGGTAAAGGCTTCAGATGGAAGAAGTTAAAATTCATTTGAAATGAATTTGTTATCAAGATATAGGACTTCTTAATATATAAAATTTTGTTGCTCTTTATATTTGACCCACACCTCCAATTTCAATCCCAATAAGTAACATTTGGTAAATTCATTTGCTAAGTATGATTACAAGGTTTCAAAGCTTCCCACTATTGCCTGCCTCTACTCATTCTGTCTTTTACTCCTGGACTCCCTTGGTTCTTCTTTTTTTTTTTTTCTTATTTCATAGCACTTTTCTGTCTATTCCCTTTCTTGGTTTAGAATTTCAAATGAAGTAGAAAAGTCACCTATTTTAAGTTGTTTGTCTGTTTGTTTATTTTTTTTTCCAAAAACCCTTCCCATGTCTCTTTAGTTTTTGAAATTTATTTGTGGTGAATTCTTTCTATTCTTTCTCTCTTTGACTCTGTCTCTCCCCTTCTTTCTGTGTGTGTGTGTGTGTGTGTGTATCTCACTCATTCCCTCTCTCATTCTCTCCAGCACATTCAATATCAGCTCCATTCTGGATCTAAGAACTTTGTTCCTTTTTTTTCCCTATCTTTTTAAAGACCGAAGTAAAGTATAGCTCACATCTCCAATAAATAATAAAAACATATTGCCACCTTTTCATGAGCTCTCCCCTGGGCCTTTAATGCTCTCTCTCCTCAACTTTACTTCCTAGCACCCCTAGATCATTTTAAGGCTCACTTCACATGCCACCTCATTCAAAAGTTCTTTTCCAATTCCCCCATTGTTAGCCACCCTCCCCTCTCTATATTACCTTCTATTCATTTTATGCATGTCCTTTGTTTATCTATATATGAACATGCTATGTATCCCAGCAGAAGACAAGCTCTTTGAGATCAGGAACTCTCTAGCTTTTGCATTTGTATTTCCAGTCCCTAGCACATAGTAAGTACTTAATAAAATGTTTATTGATTCATTCTCTAAACAGATAAAGAAATCACTGTCACAGACAATGTTTTATTACCACAAATATTCTTTACTTTTTGCATCTTTATTTCCTCCTTAACCACAGAACTACCTAAGACTGCCTTTGCCCACTCAAAAGTGTTGTTTGGTTTATAAATTGCCTTTAGTCCTTGCTATTTTTTTAAGAAAAATATTTCTTTTTTTTCACCAATTACATGGAAAAACAATTTTTAATATTTGTTTCATTGTTATTATTTCACTAATACCAATAACAATGGCAAATTAGCAATTAAAACAAGTTCTGACTTGCTTTCACATCTATTTGATCATTCCATTAATATAATAGACAACTTCCGCAATCTGAGAAGTGAAATAATTCCTGTTCACTAAGAATTCTGTACTTCCCCAATTGTTAAATGTTCTAAGGATTTGAATAGGCAGTTTTCCAATGAAGAAATCCAAACAACTTATATAAAAATGGGGGAATATAAAAAAGTCATATAAAAAAGGAGAAAAAGAAATAAATCATTGTTGATTAGAAAAATGCAAATTTAAACAACCTTGAGATATTATTTTGTATCTATCATAATGGCTAAAATGATTGAAGGAAAAATTCACAATTGTTGGAGGGGAAGTGGAAAAATTGGGACAGTAATTCACTGGTAGAGAACTGTGAACTGATCCATTCACTTTGGAGAGCAATCTGGAAATATGCCCAAAGAGTTATTAAACTGCTTATACCCTTTGACTCAGCAATACCACTATTAAGTCTGTTTCCTAAGATGATTAAGGAAAAAGGAAAAGATCCTATATGTTCTAAAATATTTATAGCAGATCGCTTTGTGGTGGCAAACAGGAAATTGCAGGGATAACAGTCAATCGGGGATTGGGCAAGCAAGTTGTGGTATATGATTGTGGTAGTATACTATTGTGCTATAAGAAATAATGAGCTTGGGGTGACTAGGTGGCACCTTGGATAGAACACTGGCCTTGAAGTCAGGAGGACCTGAGTTCAAATCTGGCCTCAGACCAAACACTTGACACTTACTAGCTGTGTGACTCTGGGCAAGTCACTTAAACCCAATTGCCTAAAAATTAAAAAATAAATAAATAAATAAATAATGAGCTTGATGATCTTAGAAAAACATGGATAGACTTGCACAATGTAATGAAGAGAGAAATGAGCAGAACCGAGAAAACATTGTATACAGTAATAACAATATTGTTTTAGGAACAATTTTGAATAATGAAGTCATTTTGACTATTATAAATACTCAAATTAACTACAAAGGACCTATGAAGGAAGATGCTACCTTCATCCAGAGAAAGAAATGACAAATAGAAGTATGTATAGAATGATTACATACACACACACAAATACATATACCCACACCCATTCATACATATTTGTGTCTAATGGTAGCCACCTCTAGGGTAGGGTAGGGGAAGGAAGAAAAAAGGGGGAAAAAAGAAAGTTATATGATAACTTTATTATATATTTAAGAGGAATAGCAAGTAATACACAAATTTACAGTTTCATGTGCAATCATCTTTTTTTCTATGTTATCTATGTTTTCTATGTTATTTCTACTATGTTATGGAAATTCTCGTTTCTTTCTTAAATTCAGAGTAAAATAAATTTTAAAATTCTGTACATATTTCAGTTTGCTATTACAAAAATGCAAACATTATTAAATTGTGCAAAAAAAGCTATCATTTAAGTCACTAAGGATGACACACTTTTTAATACCTCATACATTCAGAAATTCCAAAGTATTTTGCTTTTCTTTTGAAGCAAAAATTAAATGAAAACAAGTTGTGGATGTATGTGTTTTTAGGAAGTACTCCATTAAATATCTTAAAACATTGACAAGTTTTACTAGTTTTTTTGTCCATTTCAGAGTATACCAGGAGTCTCAGGAAACCTGATTCTTTTTGTGCTGTGATTTGTGGAAATGAACCTAATATATGTGTACGTCAAAATGTGAGACAAATTGTGTTTTGCCTCTAATTTGATATACATGCATATCAGCTTTGCAACTCATGAGAGTTAGATACATTTTTCTGAGGAACAATTGGTTATCGGTCTAGCTCAGTTATAGTGCTGAGCCTTCCTAACCCTGGTTCTAAGGACTGGCCAACTCTATGATTTCCAACTACACCTGAGGACTCCCAGGAAGCTGAGGAAGCTAGGTGGCAGAGTAGGTGGAGCCTTGGACCTGAAATAAAGAAGACCTGAATTCAAACCCAGCCCCAGACACTTATCATCTGTGTAACAGGGGAAGTCATTTACTTCCTGCCTCAGTTTTCTCCTACCAGCATTGTTGCGAAGAACAAATGAGGTAACATTTGTAAAGTGTTTTGTCAAACTTAAAATGCTATATAAATGCTAGCCATTATTAATTAAACTCTTACTGGGTTACCTTGTTTGTGTAAAAGTGAAAACCAGAGTGGACCTGGGAGGATTTGAAATTTTTAGTTTTCATACTTTCTTTCTAAATGACTTTTGCAGAAAGTTGTGTCTATTTCAGTATTGTTGTATAAGTCTTTTTATCAAAAGTAATGAGGACCTGAGGATTGTTGAGCTCCCATCCATTAAGACAATCTTTCTGCTACCTAGGCAGGCAGACCACTCTGCTTATGGTGCCCCCTGCCATTATGAAGTACAGTGCTAATTATGTATCACAGAGACCATAAAATCATGGGCATGCCAAATGGGAAACTGTCGATAGTTCCAGTGGAGGGCATGGTCAGGTTACTCAAAGGCCTGGTCTCCAGTCCTCCCACTGATGCTGCTAGAACTGCTCCATCCAAATCTATTACACTCTTCTCTACAGCGCTTTATCCCTTCCTAGTGAAGTTGATCTGTGGAGTGGTATCCAATAAAGGGTTTGGTCTATATCTTCTTCATGAAAAACAAAGTGTTTCTCTCTTGTTCATAGAATTATATTGTTACTCTTCTCTTGCCCTTCCTCTCTCTTGTCTTTCTAGGGGAGGAGCAATATAAGGAAATTCACTCACCTAGATCCCACCTAGATCTCCCCTTCCCTACAGTGCACTATGAAGGACTCCTAGGCCTTACCGTCATCCCTGACCACTGGAATCTCAGGCCCTTCCATATATTCTACCATTGAACTTTCATATATGGACTTCATCTCCCAACTAGAAAGGGAGCTCTGCAACAGCAGGAAATGTCTCAAATTTATGTCAATACTCATAGCACTTAGAAACATTCTTGGTAAATAAAAAACTGCTTAATAAATGCTTTTGCATTCCATTCTACTCCAGGAAAATTGGATTTATCTATCATGAGCACTTATCTCTGGCTTGGTAACTCTGAGGAATGAGCTTTTCACTGAATATAGTTCAAATTCCAATTTCTCTTGGTAGTAGAAGGTTTCATGTACAGAAAGACAAATGTCTTTCTCCTCTACTCCCCATGATACTCACAGGAATCTTTCCTTTATGCTTATCCCCAAATTTCAATCTAATTTTGGTCCAGATGTGTATCTTTGTGGTTATTTACCTCCATCATAATGTCATTGATGTAATATTGGACATAACCAGTCCAAATTATAGTGATGAATTCTTCCATTTTCTTGGGAACAATTGCACTAGCCAACCAGTGACATAGTTCCTAGGTTAGTCTAGGTAGCATAGTAGAAAGGATGCTGACTTCACACATAAATGATCTGCTTTCAAATTTTCGTCTCCCTCTTACTTCCTACCTTGAACTTAACCTCCCTGGTTCTTAATCTAATGATGAGCAATTCTCAAGTAAGGATACTTCCAAAACATGGCTCATAATCCTTTGACAACCTTTAACCTTGTTCTGGTTGACTTGGCATTGTAGCACCTTCTAGAAGATGTGTCCATCCTTAAGTCTCCACTGAATTCTATTTAATTACAACCTCAAAAATCCATTCTGGTTTCTCCTCTATTCCTTGATTTAAAATGCTTGCAAGATAGATAGATAGATAGACAGACAAAAGAACAAATGGATAAACAAATAAATAAATTGCTAAATAAAAAAGAATAAATAAATAAATTACGTAACTATTCAATCCTAACTGACATGGCAGAAGTTAGGAAAGTTATTTCTAACTGACATTGAGATAATATCTGAACAGTATCTGGTGAATCAGAACTGAAATTGAACTGAGCTTTCCTCTTCTGTTTTTTTTTTTCATCATTCTTGACTTACATTGTTTAACTTCCATAAAGTTTAATCATTTAGCTACCATATAACGTTAAATCTCTAAAAAGTAATGGACCTTAGATATCTGTCTTGCATGTAGTTGACTGATAAATAACTTTAAATTGACCCAATTTATAGTAACAAAGTTTTAAGTGGAGAGACACAGTGATCTACTGGAAAGAGTACAGACTCTACAGCCAGAGGACATAGGTTCAAAACCAGCCTCTCATACTTAACTCCCTGTGTGACCTTGTGGAATGTGCTCAACTTCCCTGGGCTTCAGTTTCCTCAGCTGTAAATGAAGATTAGGTCTCTTCCAACTATTTATGATCCTATGATCTTTGTCAGTGCTTCTACAATATTAAATTTGGGCTCCTTCCTCTATCCCATTTCTATGTTTCCATATTTGTGGCTCTTTTAAAAAATCTATTTTACCTATGTTCTGCTTTACCTCACACTTAAAAATATTAATTAACAAGAGAAGCAATGACAAATGGAAATGGTGTCCTGTGGTTAGAGTTGCTATATGTACCAAGTCTTGAGGGCTGGTCATACGTCCTGCCCTTATTTTGGTCACTTTTGACTACTAATACCAGGTTATTCTCTCCCTGATACTATTCACTAATCACTCTTGGTGATTCTTGGGAATTCTTTGTCATGCTATCTCCTGGAGATATATCTATACTCTCCAGGTGAATGCATGGATTGTGATCTTCATTCTCTATTAGGTTAATTCCCTGTTGCCTACAAATATATCCAGATTTCCCCATCCTTTAAAAAAATTCACTTTACCCTGCCACCCCTTCAAGCTAGTGCCTTATATGCCACAGAAAATTCTTCAAAATATTGTCTGCATTCCTTATTTCCACTTCCTCTCCTTTCTCTCAATTCTAGACACTTTATATTCTGTTCTTTCCAAAGTTAACAATTTTATTTGCCACCTCCAAAGGTCAGTTCTCAATCCTCATCTTTCTTCACCTCTCTGCTGCCCTTAACACTGTTGGCCATCCTTCACTTAGATACCTCTCCTTTCTGGTTTTTTTTTTTTTTTACACTGCTTTCTCATGGTTTTCCTCTTATCTTTTTTGCCACTCCCTCTCAGTCTTTTTTGCTGAATCATTGCCATATCTCTCCCTTAACTGTAAGTATACACCAAGGATCTCTCCTGACTCCTCTTCTCCTTTCTCTATATACTTTCTTTTGGTGACATCATCAGTTCCTAAGGGATCGGTTATCCTCTTCCATGTCTATATATCCAACCTTACCCCCACATCACCAAATATCTGCTGGACTCATTGAACTGAATGATAGAATCTCAAACTCAAAATATTAAAACACAACTCACTGTCTTTCCCCTCACAATTATCTTTCTTTGTGGCTTAAGTACAAAAGCCAGCCCCCAAGGGGGGCATGAGTTGCTCTCCTTGAAGCTTAACTGGCATCCCCACATGACCAGCATAGGAGCATCGAACTGAATTAATGTCATATTCTTGCTGAATATGTTTTCATGCTGTAGACAATTAAACCTCCTTTTGTGAACTGTGAGATGGTCAACAAATCTCTTGTTTTATTCCAATTCCAAACCTGAAGCATTTGAGAAGCCTGAATCAAGCTAATAACAGGTAGCTATTCAGGTTTCCCTTCTTTATGGAAACATATGTAGTTGCTTCTTTCAGGGAAATGTATATGCCTTAGAAACATCTACTTAAAAGGAATAACTATTCAAAGGCTTCCTGAAAGTGTTTACCAACTCATTTTTATTTCATCTATACTATATAATTCCAATTCAGAGTGGATATACCTTGTGCTTAGGTAGTCAACTTTGTTTGCTCAATTCATTCCAATTCAGTTGACCAATAGAGGAGTTTGTGCCATAGAACACAACCCTGTCACATTCAAGGGCTTCAACTCTGAGCTGGAAAGCCTTAGCCATACTGGAAGATGTGGGGGGAGGGGACAGTAAGGGTGGACCAGCCCTCCTCCACCCACAGTTCCCACAACACCAGAAATAGCACTTTAGCTTTAGAAAGACCTGAAGTTTGCTGTGGAAGTAGGGATCAAAGAATTGTAGCTTGTGAGTAATTGTGAAGTGGTTAAGTTTTATAGCAGAACTGACAACTCACAATTCATCTTAATTTTCCAGAGGTCAACTTCCTTCCCTTTCCACTATGATGCATCTTTTTTTTTAATCAACTACCCCTCCCATCCCCTAATGATCAAATAAATGCCCACAAATATACTATATTAGGCAATTCCAGTCATTCTACTTCCTGTAGTCTCCTCACCATGGTCTCACTCTCTGACCACCACCATTCCACTGGAAATTTAGATGGCATGTCTTTCTCTTGCTGACAGTAACAGATGAGACTTTTGCCTTATCTCACCAGGAACCAAACTTCCACATAACTTCCTGCAGTCTCTTCAGCATGCCCTGCCTCCCTTCCCTTCCTCTTCCCTTTACGATACTCCTTTATATCTTAATCTTCTCCCATTAGAATATAAGCTTCTTTAGGACAGAAACTGTGCTGTTTGTTTGTATTTTTATTCCTAATTCTTTGAATAATGACTATAACAGACACCTCTGAAGCCTTTGACACTATCACCCTCTTCTTGATAGTCTTTTCTCTCTGTTTTCTCTCTGTATTCTTTCCTGGTTCTCTATCTATCTGACCACTCTTCCTCATTTTCCTTTGCTGGATCTTCATCAAGGTTATTCCTGCTAACTGTGGCTGTCATTCAGGGCTCTGTCCTAGGACCTCTTATCCCTGTATATGATTTAATTTGATCTCATCAGATCCTATGAATTCAATTGCAATTTCATGCTGAATATTCTCAAATCTGCTTATCCATCCCTAATCTCTCGGTTCACCTCCAGTCTCACATCTCCAATTGCTCAAATTAGATGTCTTGTAAATATCTTAAATTCTACATGTCAAAAACCAAACTCATTATCTTTTCCCTGAAATCCTCTTTTCTTTCTAACATCCGCCATTACTATGAAGGGTACCACCTTCCTTCCAGTCAACCAGACTCAAAACCTAGGCATCATCTTCCACTCTTCATTCTCTCTCATCCTCTATATTCAGTCTTTGCCATGGCCTGTCAATTTTACAATTTTGACATCTTTACCATATGCCCTTTTCTCTCCTCTGATGCTGCACCACTCCAATGCCAGTACCTCATACCTAGACTATTTCAATAGCCTGATGGTTAGTCTCCCTACCAAAAATTTCTCTCCACTTCAATCTATCCTTTACTCAGGTGTCGGTGATCTTCCTAAAGCAAAGGTCTGACCATGTCACACACTATCACTTCCAGGATCAAATAAAAAACCTGCTGTTAGGCATTCAAAGTCCCTTTTAATCATTTCTCACACTACTTTTCTTTTTTTTTCCCTCACCTTACTTTTCCAGGCTTCTTGTACTTTAACCCTCCAAACCTTCATAAATTGGACAATCCGGTGACACCAGCCTCCTTGCTATTCCTCAAACAACACTATCTATCTCCTGTCTCTGGGCATTTTCATTGACAGTCCCCCATGCCTGGAATGCTCTCTCTCCTCATCCCTACCTCTTGACTTTCTAGTTTTTTCTAAGTCCCAGATAAAATCCTACCTTTTATAGGAAGCTCTTCCCAAACCCCTTAATTCTAGTGCCTTCATTCTGTTGATTGTTTCAAATTTATCCTATATATAGCTTATGTTGTCTCCCCCATTAGATTGTGAGCTCTTTGAGGGCAGAAGCTCCTTTTTGCCTTTATAGTCCCAGAACTTAGTACAATACTTGACATATAGTAGATGCTTAATAAATATTTGACTGATGAACTCAATAAATGTTACCTATTTATTCATTTTACAATTTCCACTCCAGATGTGGAATTACCCACAATACTCAGTGACAGCCAGGAGACTTGGGTATAGTGTTGAAAGACTGATCAAACTACCTAGTATCTGGTGGCCTACAAAGTTTCTCACAGGATATCTGGGGCTTTCCATGGAAAAAAAATAAAATAATGTGTGTAATTTTTTTTGTAATTCTGCAATGACATGTATGCAATGGTATAATTCCAAAACCTGTCTACACTATCATTTAAAATACCTGTGGATGCCTTCTCCTTCAAATCCTTCAGCTATGGGGGAGGGTGCCAGTCTCACTAACTTGTCAAACATTCTTGAGGAAAAGGTCAGATCCGGGTAAAAACTTTGAAAAATAAACAGAAAAGTCAAAAGAATGCCAGAAAAGTAAGTTGATTTGAGCAGATAGAAAAGGCTATAGGACTATGAGGTGCTTACATTCTGAGGAAGAAGGAACAACTATTCCTTTAAAACTCTAAATGTCTTCCAAGGGCATAGAGATAGTTAAATAAGACAGACAGATGTTGTGGGGGTGGCTTTTGTTCCATTGTGCTGTTTTTAAAGTAAAGGAAGTGAAAAGGCAATGTATTAGGGAAGAAAAGAGGAAGAAGAAGGGGGAAGCTAATTAAATCACACAATCAAGGTGTGAGAAACAAGAAGTATACTAATATGGAAAAATGGATGAGAGGAAAGGGCATCACATGAACCTCAGTTTCATCTGATCTGGACAAAGGTGGGTAGAACATACACACAGATATGTTTGTACATGTGCAAATACATTTGTTGTAGACATAAACTAAATACAAAAGGTAAATAGATGGGGAAAGGGAGAGGTAGTTTTCAAAGAGAGATGGTAGGATCATGTTCAAATTATCAAAACAAACACCCACATGGGAGACTGGATTAAGAAAGGGAAAATAAAAGGAAAGAAACAAAAATTGAAAACCTATATTAAGGCCTGAGGTATGTTAGGAGCAACATTCTAGCTACTGCCCTCATGCAAATTATGCAAGCTTTTCGAAACCTGAAAAGATTGAGATCATCTTTAGTATTTGGTTGATTCAGGCTATTGACATCATTTCTCATCAATCCAATCCATTCCAATAAATGTTTATTAAGCACCCACTATGTGTCAGGCACTATGCTAAGCACTTGGGATAGAATTAATAAAAAAGAAAGGCAGCCCCTGTCCTCAAGGAACTTACAGTTCAAAGGGGGAGATAGCATACACAAAAAAGTAGAAAAGTAGTAGGGGAAGGGCAGATGAGTAGGGGTTACCCAGCTCAGAGACATCTTGTTCTGTGGAGTTAAAACCAGGTAGGGCAACAGAAGCAAAGTGGAGTGAGCTGAGAGCAGTTTCTGCCCTCCATAAAGGAAAGCACTGGGAGAAGTTTGGTTCTCCACCCACCAGTCCTCCATTAGAGAGGAGAGGAGGCTGAGAGAGGTGGTATCAATCAAAATTTGAGTTAGCAGCATGGTGGTGAGTTTAGGAGTGATGAGGTTATCCTGGGAGAGACATCTTATCCTGTGGAGTTGAAACCAAGCAGGACACCTGAGGACAAAAACATTCTGAGTACAAAACATCCATAAGGACTGCATATGCTTTCTCTGCTGTTTGACTAGTGGGAAATAATGGACATCCAAGGCAAGGAAACTTCACTGAGATAAATCAGCTAAAAGTATCCTCGATATCTATCCTTGTTGAATAGTATTCTCCTTCTGTGACTCAGTAAGTTCCATTTTAATATAACTTAAATTATATCTGAGTCTCTCATCTTATTCCAATATTAAATCTAAACTACCAGGGGACTGTCCCAAGTCAGGGTTAGTGCAGAATATAGGAAAGAAAAGAGGGGCAGTAGAAAGAAAGCAAATAACTTCAAATATAGATCACTAGTGTTAAGCACTTTTCTCTTTTACCATCTTATTCTTTGTAAAGATGGGATGAGGGGCAAAGAGAAGAAAAGTAGAGACAAAGATGAAAAGAAATACCAAATTAACAATCAAAACTGTGAATATGAATGGGATGAATTCACTCATAAAACAGAAGAGAATAGCAGAATGGATTAGAAAACAGAATCTAACAATATATAGTTTGCAAGAAAAACACTTGAAACAAAGATCCATACGGTATTAAAGGGCTAAAATTTATGTTTTGAGTTATACAAAAAAAAAGAAAAGAAAAAATTTCAGAAAAGATAATAGTAAGTATACATGATTAAAAGAAGTAAACAGGGACATCGCATGATTCTTTTTTGTTATTTTTTTTTAATTTTTAAATTATTTTTAAAGCACAGAGACTTTTATTCTTTTTTTTACTTGAAAATTCTCTCTCCTATGTACTCCCCTACTCATTGATAAGGCAAGAAAAACAAAACCTATTACATTTATGTATTACAGATTTGTATTACAGATATGTATAGTCATGCAAAATAAATTTCCCTCTTAGTCATGACTTTTTTAAAGCAAGAAAAATAAAAAAATATACATATACTTCAATTTGTGCTCTGAGTCCATCAGTTCTATCTCTGATGGTGGATAGCATGTCTCATCATGAGTTCTTTGGAACTGTGGTATGTTATTATGTTGATGCATTACTAAGTTTTTCAAAGTTGATTGTCCTTACAATATTGCTATTACTGTATAGATTGTTATGTTCACTTCATTTTGCATTAGTTCATAGAGGTCTTCCTAGGTTTTTTTCTGAAAATGTCTCTTTCATCATTTCTTATAGCATGATAATATTCCATTACATTTATATACCATAACTTATTCAGCCATTCCCCAAATAAGGGCATACTCTCAGCTTCCAATTCTTTGTCACCTTGAAAAAAGAGCTACTATAAATATTTTGTATACATGGGTCCTTTTTCTTTTTCTTTGATCTCTTTGGAATACAGATCTAGTAGTGGTATTACTAGGTCAAATGGTATGCACAGTTTAATAGTTTTTTGGGCATAATTCCAAATTTCTTTCTAGAATGATTAGACTAGTTCATGGCTCCATCAACTAGACACTAGTATATGTATTTTCCCATATTCCCTCTAACATTTATCATTTTCCTTTTTTTGTCATCCTAGCCAAATGATGGGTGTGAAGTGGTACCTCAGAGTTGTTTTATGTACGTTTCTCTAATTATTAGTGATTTAGAGTATTTCTTCATATGGCTATTGATAATTTTGATTTCTCCCTCAGAAAACTGTCTATTCATATCCTTTGAATATTTGTCAATTGGAGAATTATATTCTTATTCTTGTAGATTTGACTTTATTCCCTATATGTTTTAAAAATGAGACTTTTATCAGAAAAAATTGCTGCAAAGATTTTCTCCAATTTCCTGATTTTCTTCTAATTTTGTTGCATTGGTTTTGTTTGTGCAAGACTTTTTTAATCTCATATAATTTAAATAATCCGTTTTACGTCCTGTGAACATCTCTCTCTCTTTCTCTCTCTTGCTCTCTCACTCTCTCGCTCTCTCTTCTTCTCTCCCTTATTCTTTCTCTCTCTCTCCCTCTCTCTCCTCCTCCCCTTCACTCTCTCCCTCTCTCCTTTCTGTTTCATTTGCTCATAAACTCTTCCCTTATCCAATTGTTTGACAGATAATTTCTTTCCTAGTCAATTATTTTGCTTATATTGTTCTTTATGTCTAAATCATGCACCCATTTTGAGCTTATCTTGCAATACAATGTGAAATCTGGGTCTATCCCTAGTTTATGCCAGATGACTTTCCTGTTTTCCCAACAGTTTTTGTCATATAGTGAGTTCTTGTCCCAATAGCTGGAACCTTTGGGTTTGTCAAATACTAGATAACTGTGTTCATTTGCTTCTATATACTATGTACCTATTCTGTTCCACTGATCAACCTCTTTGATTCTTAGCCAGTACCAAATTGTTTTAACAATTATAGCTTCATAGATCTGGTATTTTGTTTGAGATATTGCTAGGTCCCCTTTCTTTCCATTTCTAAAAATTGTTTCATTTAATATTGTTGGCTTTTGTCCTTCCAAATGAATTTTTAATTATTTTTCTAGCTCTCTAAAGTAATTTCTTGGTAGTTTGATGGCACTGAATAAATAAATTAATTTAGGTGGTATTGTCATTTTTATTATGTTGTCTCAGCCTACCAATGAGCAATTAAGAGCAAAGGAAGAAAGGAAAGATGGAAGAAAAAGAGGAAATTAGCATTTATTGAGCACCTACTATATACCAGGGACTATGCTAAGTACTTTACAAATATCTCACTTGAATCTCACAGCAACCCTGGGAGGTAGGTGCTATTATTATTTCTATTTTATAGCTAAGGATACTGAGGCAGATAGAGGGTAAGCAACTTGTTCTTTTTTTTTTTAACCCATATTACTCATTTGATTTCATTGGAGATTAGGAAGCTCAAGCCCAAAAACTGAATTTTCTTGTTCAAAATCAAAGACAGATAATGCCAAGGCCAATGCTAGTACTCATGCTTTCTGAGTCCAAGTACATGTCTTTTTCACTGTAGAATACTGTCCAAGGCTTATTGTACTATTACTAGAAAGTAACTCAATGAACTGTTAGGACAAATATCTATATACATTAAGTAAGGAAAAACTAATCCCTCTGCAGTTAGGTGGTATAGTGGATAGAGTACTGGGCCTTGAGTCAGGAAGTCCTGAGTTCAAATCTGGCCTCACACACTTCTTCACTGTGTGACCCTGGCAAGTCACTTCACCTCTGCCTGCCTCAGTTTCTTCAACAGTAAAGGGGGGGATAATAATATCTCTATCTCTTAGGGTTGTTGTGAGAATCAAATGAGATATTTGTTAAGTGCTTAGCACAGTGCTTGGTATATAGTAGGTGCTTAATAATTTTTTTTCTTTTCCTCTTCCTTCCTTCCTTCCTTCCTTCCTATCTATGAAATAGTAGAATAGAAGAGCATGAAGGTACCTTAGAGAATATCTAATCCAACCCTTCTTGAAATGAGCTTCTACATGAGCAAATGAGCAAACACTGAAACATACTATAGTAGGGACGATTTCACAGTTTAAGGCTAACTCTAGCAGTCTGGACACCCAATGTTTGAATGTAAGTTTTTCAAATATAGAGAGGCTGCCAAGATATCTTCACATTTCCTTAATTTTCTCCAACAGAGTTCTAAGGAAACATAGGAAAATTACCTAGATCTCAGAGACCACAGCCCACCTTGGGGTGGTGTTCTACATCCATTTGCAATAACACTGCCCTGAATTATATTCTCCTCACTTCTGCCTGGGATGTCCTCCAAGATCGGGCTTCTATTAAAAACTGTGGATCATAATTTTTTTTTTGCTCATATATTTTTATGGATCTCCAGCTGTGTACAAAAGGACTGTCTTGTCTTATTTAATGTAGATACCCAAGAGGCCAAAACATAAGGAGACAATCATTGAGAACCATTGCCAGGTTTCTGCTAGAATTTAGGTTCCTATCTAATGAGCAATTTATTAATTTATCGAATCCTTGATATTGGCAGCTAGTCAACAAGTATTTATTAAACTCCAGGCACTGGGCTAAGTGCTGGACATTAGACAGAAATTTTGCAAATCTTTGCTTGGATTTGCAGCTATAGATCAATTCTAGTATGAGAATTATTAATATAGGCATATATGGGTTGCTATTGTTGTTGATGTTGTTTTGACCAGACATGTGATTTCTTTAATGTAGCAAGCTCTATCTAACAATACAGATCAGTACCTGCTCTGCAACTCAGAGTTTCAGAGAGCTGCTGGAACACTAAGTGAAGGGACAACCGGTGTCATATAGAAGTATGAATCCTGGTCTTCTTGAGTCTGAAGCTAGCTTTCTATCCTCTAGTATATTAATCCATATTACATATGAATACAATATGTATGTACACATATGTACATGCACACAGACACAAATATGTGTGTACATGTGCACATACATGTGCATAATACATATTATACAATAAAAATGTGTGGGCCTATATATTTACATGCACACAAACATACATCCACCTACATGTTTATACTGATTGTACATATGTATCTGCATGCACAATAACATATCTTTATATAATATAAAAAATTTGTAGAATTATTAGTACAATGAGATCCATAAAGTAGGCAAGAATTTGGTAACTATTATTTTGGTCTAGACAATCCATGAAATGGATATATGTTATACAATGCATATATATATATATAAGGTGTATAAACATGCATCTACATACATACACACATTTATATCATTACATTCATGTACTGTGTATTGTTATATACATAGGTATATGCATATGTGCTGATACATATACTCATGTGTGTATATGTTACTGGAATATAAACTATAACTTTGTAGGAAAGCTTCCTAGATAATGATTCCTGGAAAAAAAAAAGTTTGTCCTCTCAGTTCACACCTTGCACTACAGGTATTCTATCTTAAGGGTTTTCGGTAAAGGTTTTAAAGGTTTTCTTTGGCAAAGCTCCTGGAAGTAAAATGTGCTTTGGGCATTAATCTAATCTGACAACATTGGGGAGGCAATTCTGATAAAAGGTGATTCAGCAACAGCATAATATGTCATATCCCTCTGCTTGTGACAAAGTAAAGCTGTTTGAGGTACAGAACCAGAAGATTAAGAGGAAATGTTATCGTAGGAGCAGGTATGGCATTTCCTCTGCTTGTGTACATGCAAAGTAGATGTGCTCACAGTTAATATTTTACTTTATTTTCATTTATTTACTGAAAACATTCATAGTTATAGGTTCATTGATTACACATAATAATTTGGAGTTTATAGATGAAACAGGAAAGGATCATAATGCATTCAGGTGAGGTAATAGGGAAAAATTTTGGACATTAATTTAAATGATTTTATTTATTTAAATGTACTATCATTTTATAGGAGAATTGAGAATTTCATGATCATCAAGAACGCAGATACTCCATGTTTCTAAGAGAAGAATCGTGAGTAGCAGCTCTGAGTCCCAGTCAGCAGCTACACAGTTCTGCTTTGAAAATGTAAATGGGTCCTGTATTAAAAATCCCTATTCCCAAGGACCCCGCGTGATTCTCTATGTGGTGTTTGGCTCTGGGGCTGTGCTTGCAGTGTTTGGAAACCTCCTGGTAATGATTTCTATCTTTCATTTCAAGCAGTTGCACTCTCCTGCCAGTTTTCTCATTGCCTCCTTGGCTTGTGCTGACTTTTTGGTGGGAGCCACTGTGATGCCCTTCAGCATGGTGAGATCGGTGTAGAGTTGCTGGTATTTTGGGGAGACTTTCTGTACATTTCATAGCTGTGGCGACACAGCATTTTGTTATGCTTCCCTCTTTCATTTGTGCTTCATCTCCATTGATAGATATATTGCTGTCTCTGACCCTCTGGTCTATCCAACCAAGGTCACAATGAATGTTTCTGGGCTGTGCATTGCTCTCTCATGGATGATCCCAATTACTTACAGTGGTTCTGTTTTCTACACAGGTGCCAATGATGATGGATTGGAGGAATTAATAAGTGCCCTCACCTGTGTAGGGAGTTGTCAGGTTTATGTGAATCAAAGTTGGGTGCTGGTAGATTTTTTGTTGTTCTTCATCCCCACCCTGGTTGTGGTCATTCTTTACTCTAAGATTTTTCTTGTAGCTAAACTCCAAGCTAGAAAGATTGAAAACACAAGTTGCAAAGGAGAATCTTCATCCTCAGAGAGTTACAAAGCCAGAGTGTCCAAGAGGGAAAGAAAAGCAGCAAAAACATTAGGCATTGCGGTGATTGCATTTCTGATTTCATGGTTACCCTATTCTATTGATGCATTGATTGATGCATTCGTAGGCTTCATCACCCCTGCCTATGTTTATGAAATCCTTTGTTGGTTTGCTTATTATAACTCTGCCATGAACCCCTTGATTTATGCTTTCTTTTACCCATGGTTTAGGAAAGCAATAAAACTTATTGTAACTGGGAAAATCTTACAGGATAGCTCTTCAACCATGAATTTATTCTCTGAGCAAGGCAAAGGATTAGAATAAGGAATTTTATAATATATTCTTAAGTATTCCTGACTTCTGAATGTATGGACAATTGCTGCATAATTATAGATAGAAACATATAAGAAAAAAATCATCTCCCAAAAGAGGAAAAAAGAAATCATTTAAAATTAGACAGGCCAAGTCATAAGGCTTCTCAAATTGTTTGAATGTGTGGATTTCCTGATCACTGCTGAAAAAACTTTCCTTGACCTAAATTATGCAGGATTAACTAAGGGTCTCATATTCTTTACAATGATTTATCTTGAGGATTCCTCATTTTCTTCCTCCAGTCTACTCACCTTTTGTTTTACATGGTCTGTCCAGTCAAGCTGGACTACTTGTTGTTTCACTTATACAAAAATCCCCCTCCTGCCTTTTGTGCTTTTGCATGGACTTCCCCTATGCCTTTAATGGTTTCCCTCCTTAGCTCTGTATCTTGAAATCCCACACTACGTTCTCACTGCATCTCCCATTTGTTAGTGCCAGTCCATCCCCCTCATTTTTATCTCATATATATATGCATTATATACATATATGTATTATATAAATATATAATCATGTGTGTATATGTACACATATACATATGTCTTCTATTTATTCATCTTTGAACATTGTATATCCTACTATTACCACTACCACCACCACCTCTCCCTAGAATAGGACAACTTAAGGATGGGGATTTTCTTGATTTCGTACTTATAATCTCAGTACCTAATATACCTGAAGCATTGATGACCCCCATTGATTGACTGATTCTTTTTCTGGTGTGAAACCCTAAGCCATTTTCCCTTCTGTCCACCTCAGCACCCTTCATTTTCTTCTAAGTTTTCCTCCTTCTCTTCTGTTATTTGTGAAATATCATAGCACTGTCTACTCTTCCTCAGACTCAGTCTTTTAGGGTCTAGTTTTCACTTTCCTGTGTCCTTGCTCTGTGTCAGTTTCTGCCTAAACACCTGGACAACTGTCCCACCAGACTTTCAGCCTTCATATCAACCACTCGCAGATCCACAGCAACCCGTCTATTAGTCACATCAGCCTATTTTCTGCCATCCTTCTTATGTGATCTGTTCAGCATGTTTTTTCAGAATAAAATGATTCAATATTTGTCTTCAGTGCAAGTAATAACAGCTATTTGGGTCAGATGGTCAAAGTAAAAAATATAATTTTGGGACAGAGATCAGGATTGATGTCTATTGGACATTTTGAAAATACTTTATTTGTTTTGTCATTTCAGTCACTCAATAGGTAAATGTTTTTTCACCTACCAGCATTAAAGTGTAGATTATAAATCACATGGCATATTTGTTATTGATGAGTCCTTAATACCTTTCACTAGCTCATGTAGTCAAAATTTCCTTTCAATGTTTTTCTAGAGTCTCCTCTTTTCATATAATAAAAATAATTTGCAACTGCATTCTGAGATTTTTTTTCAGTTACCTTTCAAAGTCAGTGTTTAACTTACTTTATCATTTTTATTGTTTTACAATAGAAATTATAAATCATTCAAGAAGTCCAGATGACAAATACTAGGTATTCCTGGGTTAGGCAGCAGACTTAATGGAGGATACAAATAATTATAAATCATTGTCTCTGTTCTCAGCAAATGTATAATCTAGGTGGCAATAAAAAAGAAGAAACATGGCAGTGGAAAGTGGGCTAAACGTGAAGTCAGCAGATATAAGTGTGAATCCTGACTCTGTCACTTGCTATCTTTGTCACCTTGAACATATGACTTAACCTTTTCTGGACCTCATTTACTCCATCTATAAAATGTGAGAATTGAGCTGGGTGACATCTAAGGTCGCTTTCAACTCTAAATCTATGATCCTGTGAAAAATTTACTAGAGAAATTGTTATATGACTGGCACACAAGATAGGCATTCAAAGCCCTCCACAATCTGGACCTTATCTATGTCTCTATTTTCTACTACTCCTCTAAATAAACCTTCTCTACCATTAAACTGAACTCCTAATATGTTCCTGAAACATCACATGCATTTCTATATCTGTAGGTTTATTCACATCTTTCCTTTTGTTTAGGGTGGTCTTTCCCTCCCCTTATACATCTAATCTCATCTTTCATTTCAGGTTCAGCTGAAATCCACTTGATACTTTCCCCAACCTCCTTTGGTGATCAATCATCCTGATTCTTATAGCCCTCATGGTCTGAATAAAACACAGTATTAAACAATTTAGAGACATAACAATGGAAAGTAACTTGTCCAAGGTGATATGGATAAAAATGACAGACCAAGAATTGAACCCAGGTTTTCTAATGCCAAAGCTATTATTTATTTCACTCTATTATGCTGCCTGCCTTGAAATCATAGAGTCATGGTGTTGCCCTTACCTATTCAAGGATTCTTTCCACAAGATCCTATAAAAGCAGTCATTTACCCTCTGCTAAAATGTCTCCTGTGGCCAGGGATTCTGCCTCTGGAGGTAGTCTAGTCCACTTTTGAATGATTCTAATAGTGAGAAAGTCCTGTCTTATCCACTAATAGCAAGCGTTTATATACTTCTTTAAAGTTTGCAAAGCACTTTATAAATATTATCTCATTTTATCCTCCCAACAACCCCAGAAGGTAATTGCTATTATTGTCCTCATTTTATAGATAAGGAAACTGAGGCAGATAGAGGTTAAGTGACTTATCCAGGGTTACCTAGATATTAAGTGTCTCAGGTCTTCCTAACTCCACATCTAGTTTTCTATCCATTGCACCACCTAGTCTTATCCTAGTTTTGAATCAAAATGTGTCTCCTAATTTTTACCCATTTGTTCTAGTATTTGATTCTGGATCCAAGCAGAAAAAATCTAATCCCTTTTCCATACAGCAGCCCTTTTGTTACAGAACATTTCCCCCCAAGAATACAGTGTGTATATCTTACTTTTAATAAAACTGTATTTTTAAGAGCAAAATAAAATAATAGCTATTATTCATATAGTATTTTAAGGTTTGTAAAGCAGTTTGTATACATTAGCTCCTTTGATCCTTGCAACTACCCTGAGAAGCAAGTGTCATTATTATCCCCATTATACAGATGAGGAAACTATGAGAAGAGAGGTTAAATGACTTGCCCAGGGGTAACACAGCTAGTAAGTATCAGAAGCAGGATTTGAACTCAGATTTTCCTGACTCTCCCACTGCGCCACCTAGTGGCCTTTAACTACATTCAGCTTCAATACCAGGTGTTGAGCTATCAGTTATACAGAATGGAATCCTTGATTGCCAATAAAACTGACTCAAGGACATGCCTCACCTGTCGTCCAGAAAGCATTGTTTAAATCCCCTATTCATTCTGATGTGGTTTGTCACTCACCACTTTAGCCACATGCTGAATATAGACAAGTTATAAGTTCATGTGTAAAAGATTCAGTCTGGCTAGGCCATCATTATGAAGTCTTCTGCACACCATAATACAAATTGCTGTTTGTATAAAAATAACTGCTTTGACAGCAAGGAGTCAGTTTTTTGTCACTTATTTGTTTTTTTGCACAGGGACTTTACAGGAGTAAAGAGGAAACAAGCAAAATTCTCCTTGGCATCTCTTTTACTTGATTCCTTAATTCTAATTTCTCATAACATTTTGGGAGAAGTCCACACATTTGCCATGATCAAATCCAGAACTTGATAACCTTAATCCTCCTCCTTCAGTATATCTAATCTCCCTTCCAGGTTGGTCCATTTGATTTCCCTCACATAAGCTATGTCCTTTCCTGGTTTTGTGTCCAAACTGATATTGTTCTGTTCTGCTGAACCCCACTTCCACCACCTGGTAACCTATATAAATTCTACCCATTCTTTAAGGCCCAATTCAATTGTTCTCTCTTCCATGAAGCCTTTTCTGACAAAGCATGTACTTATCTTTCTTTTTTCTGAATTCCTAATATGCATCTAGAAATTATCAAATAATGTAACATATTTTTTTCTCTAATTGGTTATTTGTGTCTCCCACTAAACCATAGTCTCCTGCCGGGTGGAACCTTGTTTAACCCCTCTCTGGGGGACACTACCTTGCACAGCATATTACAGCCTACATAGCAGATCCACATTACTACATTCTGACAGAGTCTTAGCAGCACTGTATTTTTTTAATCATTGCACTTCAAGCCAAAAGAGTTCAGGTCCAGTTCTAGATTTACTATATTCTAGCTGTGTTATTTTAGGTAAATATAAGACTGCTTTGAATCTTTTTCCTAAGTAAAAGGATTATCATACTCAAAATTCTGTAGGTATATCAGAGGTTTCCTGTGGTGATCAAATTAATTAATAATGTATGTTACCCTATTAAGCACCTATTAAGTGCTAAACATCATGCTAAGTGCTGGAGATACAAAGAAAGGCAAAAAAGATTCCCTGCTCTCAAGGAACTCAGAGTCTAATGGGGAGAGAGAGGGGGAGGAAGAGAGAGGAAGAGAGAGAGAGAGAGAGAGAGAGAGAGAGAGAGAGAGAGAGAGACAGAGACAGAGAGACAGAGAGACAGAGAGACAGAGAGACAGAGAGAGAGAGAGGGAGAACATGCAAAGAACTACATATAAACCAAGCTATATATAGGAAAAACATGAAGATAATAAAGAGAAGGTGCTAGCATTACAGGGGATTAGGAATGGTTTCTTGAGAAGATAAGATCTTAGCTGCTCTGTAAATGTACTAGTACTAGTACTAGTCTACTCAATTATTTGCTAAAGATAAGATTGATTTGTCTTTCCAAAAATAAAAAAGGAAAAAAAAATCTTAAAGAGATAGGTTTGCAAGCAAAATGCCTTGTGAAGAAGCCCTGTTTTTATTTTGCCTTTAATTTCTTAGACAGAAGATTTTTTTAAACAATACCAGTCATTAAAAATCAACAGCAACAAAAAACTCTTAACCATATACACCATTCTGCTCTCCCTTGGTGGGGAATTCTTTCAACCTCTTGGGAGAAGTACATTCATCAGCAGGAGGGTCAATGGCTGTGGGTCAAAGAGAGGGGACCAAGCTGAAAGTAAAGAGGTATATTAGCGTGCTTGGGAATCTGCTTTCAATAATAGCAAATTCAGGTTCCCGAGGTACAGACTTGGTTTTGGTAATATTTCAGGCCCACTTAAGTACAGAGCCAGTCAGCAGCATTCTGTGGCAACAGAAGAGTAAATCATTTCACAGGAGGAGAGAAAGATGGGCAAGTCTCAAGAGAAAATGGGGACTATTTTGTATGCAATGCGAATTTATTAGCAGAATAAAAAAATATTCCGTATCTAAGGGTAAGAGACAAGGGAAAAGAATTAAATACCTATATAATTGTGAAAGCAATCCATTTGTAGAAAACTGCAGGGTCTCTTATCCAAGTAGCTGTTACAACAGTGGATGAGACTACTTCCTATGTATGTATGAGGGTTGCAGACTTTCTAATATTAGGCTACCAGCTGGTTGGGTGATTTTTACATTAATCCATCAAGATGTGAAATGATTGTGGTTTCTATTCCCCTGCCTCACATCTTCTGGAACTAAGTATAGAAAAGAAAAGCATTGGTTTCCATTTATCTATTTTTGACATAGCCCATACAGAGAGTGCCTAGGCCTGAAGTCAGGAAGACTTATCTTCCTCAGTTCAAATCTGCCCTCAGGTATTTACTACTTCTGCAACCCTGGACAAGTCACTTAACCCTGTTTGCCTCAGTTTCCTCATCTTTAAATGATCTGGAGAAGGAAATGGCAAATCCCTCCAGTTTCTTTGCAAAGAAAACCCCAAATGGGGTCACAAAGAGTCTGACATGACTGAAATGACTGAGCAATAATATATTCTAGACTTACTCTAGACTCTCAACACATATGCATGCTAGCAGACTGAGTTCTCTGATTGAGGAAAGGTACCCCCATTCAGGCTTCTAATAGAGGTTCTCCTGATAGGTGGAGATATTAGTCTCTAATGATATCAGCCTAAGCCACCATTCTGGTGTGTTCTCCCCAATATCAATCACCACTGTTTATAGCACCTAGTTTCATTTAATCAAGTAAAATAAATTATATTTTAATAAGGAATATTTACTACAAAGAAATAGTGAGAAAAGAAATACAAACTTTCCTCCGACGCCTGAGGATGTAGTCTCCCCTATATCGCATTAATATTAGGAAGAATAGGTTCAAAATTAAAGCAATTTCTACATACCATCCTATACCATCCTAGCCCTCAAATTCCCTTCTAGATTTGGCATGACTGATGGATAAGTTACTGCAGCACCCTTTTGGCAGCTCTATGCTCAAGTGAACAGGTTGCTTGGGGCTTTGCTTTTCACCATCTGGGTTGGCCAAAAAATCTGTAGTACACCCTGGGTCCTGAACCTCTAGGGACTCACCATTCTGACCTTCCAAAGTTCATAAAGTTGAAGCCATCTCTAATACTTCACTTAAAATCAGGAAAGAGGCTCAGAAGCAAAGAACAGATAGGGCCACATCCCCGCCAAATGTAGAAAGGGCCTGGTTTTATGCTCTCACTATTCAGAATTTCAGCATATCTTTCTCATTTCAACAGTAGCCAGGCACAAAAGAGCAAGAAAAGAACCTTGCTTTGGTTGGTGTCTACCTTTTGAATGCACCTTAGTTCCAGGTCAGCAGTCAGTTAACAACCTATCTCTTCACCACATAGCTAGCTGGACAGAACCAATTACAGAATGCCTGTGCATGTTCCTAATTAAGGAGCAGGGCTCTTCCACTGGACTTCATCATGCCTTTCAAGAAGCAGGATCTTCAGCATCTTACACATGGGTTGGCAACAGGCAGAGCACACTACACATACTCTGAAGATGAAATTCTACTGGCCAGGTTCCATTACATTTATAAGAAACTATTTCATTCATCACATTTACAAGCTTCAAATGCCCTACTAAATTAGAGAGGATGCTAAGTTTTGTTGATATTTAATTCATTCTTTCATTCACTCAACATTTAGTAGGTATCTATGCAAATGAAACAGTGCCTTCTCCCAAGGACCTTACCTTCAACTGGGGGTTGGGGGTGGATACCACATGTACCAGATAAATAAGAACCCTTGTATTTTTTGAGGAGGGAAAAGGCAGACTCCCAATTAGCAAACTTTTCCCAAACTAAGTCCATTGTGAAGATCCCCATATTCCCCCACTGGCTCATCTCTCCTCTCCTATAGGAATGCTCTTCAGCTGTATTACATCCCACCCCTCCAAGATGAGAGGGCATCGCGTGGGTCTCCTTGTCCCAGTTTTTCCAGTCATTTCTGTAATCCTCTTATCTTGACTCCTTGACTGCCTACTAATAAGACAACTAAGTGGTAAGGTGTATAGAGCTGGACATGGAATCAGGAAGACCTGGGTTTAAATCTAGCCTCAGATGCTTATTAGCTATGTGACCCTGGACAAAGAACTTGTCTGCCTGTTTTGTCCTCTGTAAAATGAAGTTCATAAGAGCATCTACCTTCCAGGGTTGTGATGATAAAATTAGATAATATTTGTAAAGTTCTCTTCAAACTTTAAAGCACTATGTAAATGCCAGCTATTAATATTACTCTAATGCCAATAGACAATGGGACAGATCTCTTCACTTTTCAATCTTGGGCATGGTAGGTATAGAAGGAATAAGTGAGGGTTAAATTATAACATAGTATATTTTAGATAGGTTATACTATAACATACAACAGTCTTAGGGAATACTATTCTAACATTCCTTAGTTCCTGGCAAGAATAGGTGCACATACTGGAACCATACTAAACCAATTGTTTGGCCAATATTATGTCAATGCACCTACGTCATGATAAACTTCCCAGTGAAGAAATAATGAGATAATGGTTCTGCTAAGAGGTTGTATTGAAACAAGTTCAGAGAAATAGTTGTATTACACACAAGTTATATTTAGATACTTAGAAATTTTACTGTTCCATTATCTGTATAAAAGAGGAGTGCTGTTGTATATTTCTCTTGTAGACTCCCATGGGTTACCCAAATGCATATACTCGAGATACTCCTATTCTTCTCTTTTCAATAAACTCTCTATTATTTCAAGAACTATCTTCAAATTGGTTCATTCCAGCGTAACAATGTGCATCACTCACTTCTCTCTGTCTTCTAACACCTGTTAACACAATTTTCTGTTCTGTTCTTCACACACACACACACACACACACACACATACACATTTTTGTGTCCATACGTGGGATGGTGAGAGTTAGTCCATGGTACCTCAGTTCAACTTTTCCAACTTTGCTTATCTCTGGAGTCTTTAAGTTTCCCTGATATCTTTAGCCCCTTAGGTTCTTTTTTCAATCCCTTGATGGTCTCTGTTCTTTCTTTTTGTAGTTCAGTCTTCTTTTTATATAAAAATAATTTATTAATAATTATGTTTATTACTTAGTCTGTTCTTTATGGTCATTTATTTTTTAACCTCTCTTGTGATTCTGTTGCTTTGACTTATACAGAATTCATTTATTATTTCAACATTTTGCCTTTTGTTTCTCTTTAGCCAAAATTTCCTCCACTTCTTGGAAGGTTTTTCTTCTAGGTATGTTATTCTTTCTTTCGCTTCCTTAGACAGACTTTGCAATCATATGTACAATTTGTCTTAGTCTATGAATTCCATTTTATGATTATAGTTGGAGTCCTCTATTTTCTGAAGTGAAAGTTTTCACTTTTTACCTAAATTCATTCATTCACTTCCTTCATGAGTTTTATGTCTCTTTTGAGTCATTCAGAGGTTTATCTTATTGATCTGTGATCTCTGTTGGACTCATTCTATAACTGACCACTATTGGTTCACTTTCCTTCAGATTGTAACATTTACTATTTGGTTCCTCTCTCTAGTTTTGCTCATTTTTCCTTTGGATTTTTAGAATCACCTCTATTGGTTTATCTGATTGCATTTTAGATTGTTATTGGATTTTTTTTTCTCTTGATATTGATATCTTTGGTGTTTCAACTTTTTTCTTGTACTCTCAGTCACTCATTCTTCGGATATTCTTTTTATTGGTGGTACAAACCACTTAACCCTGGGCTATAGAGATGGCTCAATCTTTTCAGATAGAGGATGTGAAGTTCACTGGCCTGGTTTCCTGCTCTCAGGAAACTTTAGGTTTGAAGCTTATCCTAGCTTGGTTTCCAAGAGCTTTTCTCTTTGGATCAATGTAGTCAAGTGTGTAGGCCCATTTTCAGAAAATCCTTTTCTTTCAGAATACTTCCTTTCCTTCTCAGCTCTCCTCAAGTCAAGTCAAGATAACAATTATTTATTAAATATTTCTTTAATTAAAACTTAATTTTACTTTAATTTAATAAATTTAATAAAATTTAATTAAAATTTATTAAATATTTGCTTATGCAATATTTGCTTAAGCAATGAAAATATAAATAAAAGCAAAGAAAAATAAAATGAAATTAAATAGTCTCTTCCCTTAGCTTACATTAAGATAGAGGATATGAAAGGGAGATGCAAAGGGGGAAAGGAGAAAGGTAGCCACTTGCTCAGATGCATGGTGGCAAAGCCTAGAGAATGAAGCACAGCCTAGTCTGGTCAAAACCTGCATCTGCTTCTTGCAGAGTGGAGGTAAGACAGAGGTGTTTGGGCAGAGTCACTAAAAAAAGCAGGGATATCTCTGCCAAATGACCCAGAGATCTGGGTCCCTAGGCAGGAGGCTACTTATTTTCAGCCTACTTAATTTTTTTTATCTACTGTTCTTGTCATGTGGCTGCCTGGGCAGAGTACCAGTCTATTGTTGTTCATCCTTCATTCTCAAAGAGGACCAATGACATCACAAGAGTGACATTGATTTACCCATTAATTGGATTTGAGTGAGGCAGAGCTGCTCAAAGTCATCAGCCTCACTCTCTTCTCCAGTCATAGGAGTACAGTGGCAAGACAAAGGTAAAGATGACTGCAGATGGCCCAGTCCCAGTCTATTTCTTCTTTTGAGAGCCCAGGTTCTTTGAGAGAACAACTCAAATGATGGAGTCACTGTTCTGAATAACTTCTGTGGTATGAGACTGGTCCCACTTCCATTTTGAGATGTCTATCCTTCAGGCCTCAAGTAGCAACCAGCACAGATTCCCTCCTTCACACCTCCCTCTGCTTTCTTTCATGTGACTAAGAAGTGTTTATGCTAACTGTTTCTTAGAGCATTAAGGGTGTTTGGATTGAATCATTATAGCGACCTTCCAACCCCAGATATAAGACTACCACTTAGCTTATGCTAGCTCCTGCTTTGGAGTCTGATAGGAGAGTGGCTCAGGGTGAGTCCTCCAAGAATTAAAGGTCCCTGGTGTTCTTGATTCATAAGATCCCATCCTTACACAGACACCATTTTATCTTATCTTGAAGATTTAATTACTATGTATCTAACTTATAATTTCTTTACTTGAGGGTTGGAGTGTTGAAGGAGTTTGGACCACCATCTTGCTTCATAACTAGGAATTTTTATACCTGGAGCCAGAGATAGAAAAAGCACCCTGATTGTGGAGTGGGAAGCCAGAGTCTGTGGAACTCTAATGCAAAATAAGGTAGAGTTCACCCTTGTAGATCATCTGGTAGTTTCCAAAATAATCTAATCAAATACAATAAGCATTTATTAAGTATCTGCTGTGTCCAGCACTGTGCTAGACAGAAGGAATACAAAGAATAAAAGGAAAAACAAACTCTACTGTGAAGAGCTTATCTTCTGGGGACATACAAGTCAAATCAAGGCAATTTGAGTAGGACGAGAGCTTTAACAACTGAGGGAGTCAGGAAAGATTTCCTTCCTACAAAAGTTGGCAACCCCTGACTAAGTGCTCTCTCTCTCTCTCTCTCTCTCTCTCTCTCTCTCTCTCTCTCTCTCTCT
>NW_020948910.1:17436662-17438426 GCF_900497805.2 Vombatus ursinus | reverse complement strand
TCTCTCTCTCTCTCTCTCTCTCTCTCTCTCTCTCTCTCTCTCTCTCTTTCTCAAAAAAATTGACCAATGCATAAAAAAGTTCCATGCCCATGAGTCCTTCTCTCCCCACTGCAAAGGAACAGATAGATTCTTTTTGAACACTTAAGTTGTTGGAGGGATTTTTTGTACTTTTTTTCAACATTCAGTTTTGATTGTTTTGTATGTGCATTATTGTAATCATTATATATATTGTCTTACTGGCTCTGCTTACTTCCCTTTTCAATAGTTTATGGAAACCTTCATGGTTTATTATTGTTACACTCATAATAATTTTTAAAATTTAATTTATTTTTCGTAAGCAATTATTATCTCTCAATCAGAATGACTCCCGGACATTAAACTAGATAAATAAATAAAGTCCTCTTAACAAATTCTCACAGTTGAACAACACAAATTCCTACATTGGCCATGTCCAAAACTGTGTCATTATACATTTTAAGTCTATCACCTCTTGGGAAAGAGGTGGTTTCTGTATTTCATCTTTAGTCTTATAAGAAATATTTTTTAAATACCTTCTCTCTGAGAAGTCTCTGAAAATGTAGCTTCTCTGAAAGGGCATGCTTCAGTCCTCACACTTTAGTGGTGATGGATGTAAGAGCCCAAGGACATATGAGGAGAGCTGTGCCCTATTAGTTCTCTACACCTAGTGTGATTAAACAGTAGCCTCCTGCTACCCTTTCACCCCTGACTCTGTAAGAACTATCAATTTGCTAGTCACTGGAAGTTTTCATTGGTTGTTATGCTAGACATAGCAGGCTGGAAGGTCTGCTGCCTGCCAAATGATAGTTCAGGTTACGGTGATGTTGGTGGAAAGTGAGAAAAGGCACAATCCCCTTCTCCTGAGGTTGCTGAGATGGCATTTAGTACAAGGTCACAGTTCAGTTTGGGGATGCTTCTTTTGGCCTGACGCTCATCAGTTTTCTTTGGTTTTGTCCTTAAAAGTTATGTCACAGAGTTACTGAATTTTAGAGTTGAAAGAGACCTCAACAGTAATTTAGTCCAGTCTCTATCTGAAAGGAATCCTCACTGCAACATACCCAAAACGTGGACATACATCCTCTACTTGAACACTCTCACAGAGACAATCATTTCATTTTGGACAGTTCTTTTCATTAGGAAATTGTGCTTTTGTTTCTTTTTCTTGAAATCAAACCTAAATTTGCCTGTTTCCAACCCTCACTTTTGCTTTTGCTCTCTAGCGCCAGGGTCTAATTTTAGTACTCATTTACTTTTGACTCAATCAGAAAGCTTTTGGCTAAATATTTATGGAATAAATTACTCCTTTTATAAATGGTGCAGAAAAGGCTGTCTGCTGTGTGGCTTACTGTTTGAGGATATCCTAAAAGAAAAAAAGTCATTTCTGACCTTTGATGTGGACTCACTCAGTTTTGGAGTGTTTTATTATATGAATTGGAAGAAGGCAGCTTTTGGTTGCAAATTTCACTATGAGGGCAGTTTACATAGAAAAAAACTAGTGGTATCCTTTCTTCTACAATTGTATACAAACAATTCTTCAGGGTAGGCCTGCTCCCTGAGGGTAGAAACTTCCTTCCTTCCTTCCTTCCTTCCTTCCTTCCTTCCTTCCTTCCTTCTTTCCTTTTTCTTCCTTCCTTTCTTTCTTCCTTCCTTCCTTCTTTCCTTCCTTCCTTCCTTCCTTCCTTCCTTTCTTCCTTCCTTCCTTTCTTTCTTTCTTTCTTTCTTTCTTTCTTTCTTTCTTTCTTTCTT